>NW_020954590.1:3524608-3574367 GCF_900497805.2 Vombatus ursinus
ATAGATAGATAGATAGATAGATAGATAGATAGATAGATAGATAGATAGATAGAGGGCACAGGGTGAGTTGAAAATGAAGGGGTCATATCTGGAGAATAAAATTAAGGGGTGAGAGAGAAATATGCTAGGAGAAGGAGAAAGGGAGAGGTAGAATGGGGTAAATTATCCCACACAAAAAAAAATAAACAGAAAAGAAAAGGCTCTTACAGTGCCTTTACAGGGGAAATGGGGAAGGTGAGAAGGAATGAGTGAATCTTATTCTCATAGGATTTGACTTAAGGAGGGAATAACATACACACTCGATTGGGTGTGGAAATCTGTCTTACCCTACAGGAAAATAGGGGGGGAAGGGGACAAGAGAATAGGGGAATGATAGAGAGGAGGGCAGATTGGGAAAGAGAGTAATCAGAAGCAAATACTTCTTAGGAGGGACAGGGTCAAAAGAAAGAATAGAATAAATGGGGGGGCAGGTTAGGATTAAGGGAAATAGAGTTAGTTTTTCACAGCATGTCTACTATGGAAGTGTTTTGCATAACTGCATACATATAACCTATATTTAGTTGCTTGCCTTATCAATAAGGGTGGGTGGGGAGGGAGGGAGGGAGAAATTTGGAACCCAAAGTTTTAAAAACACTTTTGAAAAAAATGTTTTTACATGCAACTGGGAAATAAGAAATGCAGGAAATGGGGTACAGAAATTCATCCTGCCCTACAGAAAAATTGAAGGGGAAGGGGATAAGTGAAGAGGGGGAGAGATAGAAGGGAAGACAGACTAGGGGAAGGGGTATTTAGAATGCATGCCATCTTGGGGTGGGGGAGGGG
Source organism: Vombatus ursinus (assembly GCF_900497805.2). Classification (NCBI taxonomy): domain Eukaryota; kingdom Metazoa; phylum Chordata; class Mammalia; order Diprotodontia; family Vombatidae; genus Vombatus; species Vombatus ursinus. Next base: position 3,525,431 of record NW_020954590.1, read on the forward strand.
CGAGATAGGGTGAAAATTTGGAACTCAAAATCTTGTGGAAGTAAATGTTGAAAACAAAAAAATAAATAAAAATTACCATAAAAAAAGAAATAATGAGCAGGTTGGTTTTAGAAAAACATGGAAAGATGTGGATAAAATAATGAAGAGTAAAACAAGCAGAGAGAACACTGTATACAGTAACAATATTGTTCAAAGAATCACTGTGAATGACTAAGCTATTCTGAGTATATGAATATTCAGATAAACTACCTATGAAGGAAGATGCTATCCATCTCCGGGGAAAGAACTTCCATATATGGAAGTATGTATTGTATGGTTTCATATTTATATCTATGTCAAATGTTGACCCTCTCTAGTGTGGTGTTGGGAGGGAAGGAGGGAAGGAGACAACTCAGAACTCAAAATGTCACCAAAAATCAATAAATCAATCAATAAATATTTGGGTGGGGGAGGAGAGAGTCAAAGTGGTCAATAGGGAGTTGACATTCAAGATAAACAAGGAAATAGTAAGAGAGCATCTCTTATGTGTTTTCATGTATCCTTTATGTGTTTAAGTCACTCAACCACAAGAACTACATCTACAGGTCCTATATGGAAAACTGATAAATGTGATTGCATAATCATTGTCAGTAATACTTGCAAAATTATGAACAAGAAATCACATGGCTGGAGAGGGGACAAATACTATCCCTTTTTTTAAAGAGGAGGTGGAAAAAATTAGTATCAGCCAAATGTAGACCACTGAGATTGATTTATATTCTTAAAAAAATAGAATCATTAGAGTAATGGTTAGTGGACATTTTAAAAAGATATTCACAAAGAGACAGCATGGCTTCATCAACTGCAGGTCATCCCAGACTTATCATAATTCTTTTTTTTTTTAAATAGAGTTACTAAACTGGTAGATCAGGGCGGTTCTGCAAATATAGTTTACCTAGATTTTAGCAAAGCTTTTGGTAAAATATCTTATGCTATTCTCATGGATAGAATAGAAAAAAATTGGATTAGACAATAATACAACTATATAAATTCAATTAGCAAATGTGTCAAGTACTATGCTAAGCATTAGCAATTACAAGGAATAAAACAATCCTTACTCTCAAGAAGCTTATGTTCTAACACAACTGATTGAATGATTGGACTCAAATAGCAGCTTAATGTCACCTTAGAAAGACGTGTTCACTGGAGTGTCCCAAGGATCTGTGCTTGGATCTTTGCTATTTAACACTTTTATTGCTGACTAGGATAAAGGCATAGGTGGTATCCTTAAAAAAAAAGTTGCATGTGACACAAATCTTTGATACTTGTATACTCTGCCCTCATCAGACTACATTTGGATTGATTCAGTTCTGACCACCACATTTTATAAAGGATATGAATAAACTAGAACATTTTCAGAGTAGGACAACCAAGTTGGAGAAGGATCTTGAGTCTTTGTCTTATGAAGCTCAATCAATGGAACTGGACATTTTTAGCCTGGAGAACAAAAGACTGTGAGAGAAAAGTGGTTTATTGCTACCTTAAGGCACTTGAAGAGCTGTTATGTGAAAAGGGGGTTTTAGACTTTTTCTGTTCAACCCTTGGGGGCAGACTAGCAGCAATAGGTAGAGGTTAACAATGAAGCAAATTTAGTATTAATGCCAGGAACTACAGGAAGCAGTGGGTTCTGCCTCATTGGAGACCTTCAAGAAAAGGCTAGATGCCATCAGTTATATTGTAGAAGGGGTTCTTTTGTAGGGCATCAGTTAGCCTGAGTGGCAGCTAAGGTTCTTTCCAACTCTAAAATTGTATGATTTTCTGAATAAGTATCCTGTGTAAGTTCCAAACAAAAGATCTTTCTTTTGTTGGTAAAAGTTTCTAAAAACTCCCATTAAAACATGGCATAGTATTAATTGCAGTGTGCCCTGGAATACTATAAAGCTTCAGTAAAATCAACAGTAATGACAAATAATGTGATCTTAGGATCACAGATTCAGAACTGAACTCCAGAGAAGATATGATACAAATCCCTTTTTTTTCTTTAAGGAATTGGTGTCCAAAGATATTCAAATGGCTTTCCAAGGTGATATAGCTAAATAAAGGATCCAAACCCTTGTCCTTTGTTTTTCAATTTTCAGATATGCTATTCTGCTCTTGCTCTTCCACCATACCACACTATCTAACCACACAGAAGAAACAAAGTAGATGAAAATGAACATTTTTGCCCACATTACTAAAAGAAGTTTGTAGTTACACCAATATATGCTGATTCTTTATGGCCATGAATCATATGATATAATGATCTTAGAAGAATAAAAATTACAAGTTACCTATCTGTCAATGGAAAGACACATGTTGGACATAAGCAGGTTATACCACATTCTCAATAACAACTTGGCATGAGAATTCAAAGGTGGAATAGTGATTGGAATATTGGACTTGGAGCCAAAAAGGCCTGAGTTGAAATCTGGCTTCAGACACGTATTAGATGGATGATCCTGGACAAGCACACTTACCTTGTTTTTGTTTTGCTTTCCTCATCTGTGAAGTAATGATAATATAGCACCTATGACAAAGGGTTGTTGTGAGAATCAAATGATATAACATATGACAAGTGCTTTGTAAAATTTAGAGTAATGTATAAATCCTACCTTTTAATATTAAAGTTCTGTATAAATACTAGCTATTGCTATTATTAAAGGATATTATCAAAGACTGGAAAAGGAAGTAGGTCAGTCATACAAAAAGACTGAGGAATACTAAGTGGATGGAAACATTTCACTGATAGACACAAAGTATTAAAGGAACCAAATGAAGGTCTCCATTCCTTTGAGGGCTCTTCTATGGAAGATTTATAAAAGGACATAGACAAGAGTCATGCAAAAACACATGAATCAGTTGCAATGTATACTGGTGGAGGGATTATACTCAGTGATGAAATCACAGATTCATATTGAATAAATATTGCACACAGCTAAATGGGGAGCCCATTGAATTGGTCTATAATATGTACCTCTTAAGTATATAATTAGATTAAAATTTAGGGCCAGAACTGAATAGGAAATGGAAATTAAATTGGATTGCACTTGGTAAATTGTGGAAGTGCTACCAATGATCCCTTACCACTTTCTTTTAAAAGTAAATCTCTTTAACACCAATACTTCCTTAGTGTTAACCATTTGACTGCATATCATGGAACCACCATAATCTCAGTAAAATTAAAATGACAACTCAAAATAGAAAATAAAAAAATTTACAGTGAGCATAAGCAAGACAGCAGATCATCAATGATAATTTTTTTGTGAAAGAAGTAGAGTAGATGCAGCTAGGTGGTGCAGTGGACAGAGCACCAGCCTTGGAGTCAGGAAGACATGAGTTCAAATGTGACCTCAGACACATAACACTTACTAGCTGTGTGATTCTGGGCAAGTCACTTAACTCCAATTGCTTCACCGGAAAAAAAAAGGAGTAAAAGACAGAAAGATAACCTGAAAAAAAGGTACCTGATAATGTAGAGAGAAGGAATGACAGCAAACAGATATCCCAAATGTTATGCTGGCCATTAGTGTGCTGATAAATATTTAACAAGTTCTCAGGGGAAAAAATAAACATATAACACACTTTTAAGTTTAATCCGCATTAACATTTTCTCTATCACTTTTTTTAAATTGAGATAATCAACAACAATAAATAAACCCTGATTTGTATTGAGTGCACAATTGACTCTAAGGAACCAGTATGAGCTGGTTCCAACACACCTGTGTACACTGGTATTGTTAAGACACAGAAAGAAGAAGGCATTTATTTTAACACAGAGATAAGAGTCTGGATAAGAAAATATGGAGGAGTAGTAATGAATCCAAACCCATGAAATTACCAAAGTATCAAACCATTACTGAAGTAGGAATACAGTCAAATCAAATTAGCAATTATTTGTTAAGTGCCTACTATGTATCCAGCAAGTTGCTAAGCTCTGGGAATACAAAGAAAGGCCAAGACAGTTTCTTGTTCCCAAGAAAATCATAGTCTAATAGGGAAAACAACATGCAAGCAACTATCTACAAACAAGATGTATACAGGATAAATATACAGATTAAAATACTTCCCAGAGACCCAAGAAATTATTTCAACAAATTATAAACTCCTCTTGGAAGAAGCTGTCATGGTGTCCCTAGCATCTAAAGGGTACAAAATACATTTTCTTCATTTTGGAATGGCTAGCATATCAGAAGATTTTAACAACAGAGAGGTAGAAGTAAGGAAACAAAAATCAAGGAAAAGTCAGCATTATTTAGGATTCTATGACAATATCACTAAGTGATAAAGTGGGAAGAGAGCTATACTTAACCACAAGTGGAGAAACCATACTTTGTGTGTGGTGTGTGGGTGTGTGTGTGTGTGTGTGAGAGAGAGAGACAGACAGACAGACAGACAGACAGACAGACAGACAGATAGATGGACAGAGACAGAAACAGAGACAGAGACACAGAGACAGAAACAGAGAGAAATAGTGACAGAGAAAGACAGAGACAGACAAACAGACCCTTTTCCCTGAAATGTACTCCTCTAATTTGCCCGGTTACCTATCGTCAATATGCATTTATTAAGCATTGACCACATGCCAGGCCCTATGTTAAGTACTGAGGATACAAAGAAAGTTCACAAAATAAATCCTGTACTCAAGGAACTCCTATTCTAATAGGTTAGCTATGTTAAGATTACAAACCCCTCCAATCCCTTCCACTGCTCCATCCCCCCACCTCCCACCCCATTTAATTCAGATTCCTGTAAATAATGATTCAAGGATGTTGTAGAGGGATTCCTGAATTGAGAAGGAAAATGAGGATGACATCTAATGTCCCTTCCATCTTTGGAATTCCAAGAGTATGATTAATCCTCAGCTCTCAAGAAGGTAATTTTAAAATAGTCTCCAGGCTTCCTTTAAGTTGATTTTCCTAATTTTACTTTTTTCTTTTTTTCCTCCTGCACATTTTGTCATGATTTCTAGAAATGAATAACTGTAGGATGAATTTGTCTTTCTTCTATCAGAATTTAAAATTTTTTAATTACACTGTGTTCACTATTATCATCTTCCATGGTGTGTCATCCCCATCTTCTGGAGTTTTAGAATATTACACCTAAGGACATTTAAATCCTTAGTTAAATACTAAGGGCCCAGATTGTACTTTATTCCTCTTTATAATAACTCTGGCAATGAGCACAGTGCCTTGCACATGGCAGGTATTCAACAAATGTTTGTTGAGTGAATGTTGTGCTTTTGCAGCTAGTCGTTAATTGATTTTAATAGAGGGGAAAATGTGATATACACCTAATTTTATCAAATTTACTTCAGATTGTATGAAATTAAATTGAAGTCAACATGGGACCTTCAAGCTTCTATCACCCCCTAGCAGAAGACTTCAAACATATAAGAGCCAACAACCTGCTATAGAAGATTTATAGGAGTTATAAAACCGGGGTCTCAGCGCAGCCTTTCCATTAACTTACTTTATGAATTTAGATAAGTCACTCCACTCCTCAGTTATTTCATATGTCAAAGAAGAATATTAATACTGGTCCTACCAACTTATAAGGAAAGTTAGCATGATAAAATAAGGTTAAACATATAAAAGTACATTGAAAACTTAGGTGTTACACAAATACAATGCATTATTGTTAGTATTCAGTGATCCCTTATTTATTCAGCGTCACTAGAATATTTTCATATAAATGAATTTTCCTAACATTTAAACAACAAAAGTTCATATGGAATCTTTCTAAAATCCAGCCTGGGCATCTGGGAGGATGGAAGTACCCCATACACACACTAATAAGGATGTTAAGAAGAGGGGAAGGTATGGGGAAAAGGAAATAAGTTTGGTTTGGGACAGAATGACTATTGAGGGTTGTTAACTTTACAATAATTGGCCCTCTGCTGCTGTGTTTTTATAGATTTTTTTTGTCTTCCTTTTTTACTATCAGATATCTCTTCTATCTTCTTCCAATGTGTCCTATTATTTCCAACCTTTTGCTTTGTTTTATGTGTAAAATATAATTGTACAATAGGAGATAGCTAGTCCTCACTTATATAGTCACCTACACTAACACTGTGATAGCTTTCTGCTTCTAAGAAGCCTTTTTCATTTATTTGCTGGTTTGTGATAGCTGAAGTTCTTAGTTCCATGAGCTCATGAATTATGCCTTCTCTTTGCACCCACCACAGCAGCTTACACAAACCCTTGCACATAGCTGACCCTAAGTAAACATTTGCTGAATGAATGCCCTCTAGATAAATGAAGCATTTCTTATGTTATTAAAATCTCAAAGTCTATCTTCATACTTTGAATTCATGAATTCCATGAAAATGTCAACTGCAAAGCAGAATTTCAAGGAAAATAGTTCTGAGAGGAACCACTTTAACAAAACTTGTTTGTTGTAGATGTATTTAATATATTCAATCCATTTCAATTCATTTAAAACAGTTACTAATCACCCACTATGTGTAAGATACAGCTTACCATATAAAAACTGAAGCCTGAAGAGAAGAGATAACTTGCTCAGATCAGACAAGTAGCAAATGGCATATTTGGGATTCTACACTAGGTTTTCTGATTCAAAATCCAGTTGCACGTTCTACTATATCACTTACTCATGACTGAAATTATCGTGGTTTCATGAGCCTGAGACGCAGAATGGCAAGTGATACATGTGGTAAAAGAAGAATAGTGGGTATTGTGGAAGCCTACTCCTTTAACTGCTTATTTGTTTTTCTGTGTTACTTGAAGCTGCTATTAAAGAATATGGCCATTTATAATGATTTTAGTCCAAGCTAATAAATACCTAGTTCAAGACTGAAAGAGGGAGAAACTATCCAAAAAGGACAAGAGATTTCCCCCCCAGCTCAGACTGAGGTGGAGGTGAGTTGATTAGAGAGAGCATTTCTGCCATTTTAGTAATCGCTAAGCTATCCATACCCCAGATAGTTTATGAACCCCGAGAACAACTTTATAAAGAAATGAGCCAATAGCAGTGAGAAGTTGAGCTTGGTGTGTTTGTACAGGTAAACACCTTGTATACAGTACTCAGCCAAAGCCCCACCTAGCTAAAATGGCAATCACCATTTTAAAGAAATATAGAAATTTCAGTTCTTGCAGTGGTAGAGAATCAGAGGAGAAGAGGAAAAGGCAAGCTGAAATGTTATCCCATTTCTTTCAAGGAGTGTCTGAAATCATCATACTACCCTAGAATCATCATACCTCATTTGTCTGAAGGGACTATGGCATAAGCTAAGATACTGTTGGATAGTGGAACAATCACTGAATCTGGAGTCCAAAGACCTGGGTTCGAGTTTTATCAACTGCACAACCCTGAATAGGTAATTCAACCTCTTTGAGCCTCAGTTGTAAGCCTTCAGGTGTAAAATGAGGCAGCAGGACTAGAAGGGGAATTTGAATACCGTCTCACTTCTCAGTTTCTCTCACCTCAAGCATCATTGTAGGGTTATTTAATACCATCTTGTTACAGTGGAAGTTAGAGAGTAGAAATTATGGGACAACAGGGGTCCAAGGGTGTGGGAGGAACAAAAGAGAAGCCAGAAAAGATCAGAGCTCCACAGTAGGCAAGAAGACCCAGAAAGCCTGGTCAAAGCTAGTGCCAAAGAGGGGAGGGGGGAGTAGAGGTGGGGACAGTAGAGGGAATTACTACAGAATATTGCCATGTCTGACTCTTCCTGACCCATTTGAGATTTTCTTGGCAAAGATACTGAAGTGGTTTCCCATTTCCTTCTCCAGCTCATTTTATAGATGAGGAAACTGAGGTAAATAGGGTTAAGTGAATTGCCCTAGGTCACACAACTAGTAAGTGTCTGAGGCCAGATTTGAACTCAGGAAGATGAATCTTCCTGACTTCAAGATTGTCCCTCTATCCATTGCAGCATCCTAGCTGCCCCATTGCTACAGAAAGCATGTGGCAAACATCAGCAGTAAATTCCTCCCAAACAATTCCTATGGTAACAGAAAGCCATAGGACAGGGGAGGGTCCAGAGTAAATTAGTCAGTCAACCTTTGGAGACCTAACCAAAGAGAAATTAATTAAGTCAAGGATATTTAGCATCCATTCTTAAAAATACTTCAACTTGACCCTAACCACCACTGCCACCCATATCCCCTCCCCCTTCACTTGTCTTCATCTTTCCATGTAATATTTTTATTTTTCTTAGAACTTATGGTATTTCTTTCCTTAGGGAAATCCCTTTAAATATTCTTCTAAAGTAGGGGTTCTTAATCTGGGGGTCCAATAACCTGGTAGAGAGAGTTCAAGGAGTCCATAAAATTGGATGATAAAAAAATGCATCTTTATTTCAATACAATTAGTTTTCTTTGCAATCATGTGTATTTTGCCTTATATGTTTTAAAACACTATTCTGAAAAGGAGTCCATAGGCTTCACTAAACTGCCAAAGAGGTCTGTGTTACCCAAAAAAAGAAAAAAAAGCATGAGAAGTCACTTTTGACCCCATTTACCTCCTCTCCCCAGTAAAGGATTATCCAGGTAGGAAGCAAGGAAGGGTCTTTCAAATATTATTTCCAGGAGGCCAGGATTTTAAACTCACATGTGTAGTTGGGAAAACAGGGGGTATGTTTCCTGCCTAGGAATGCTTGCTTCCAGCAAGATGTCACCTTTGCTATCTGCTTAGTGGCTTTAATGAAGACCTATCTCCCATTAAGTCCATTAACTACTAGCTCCTTAAAATGCCAGAATGATCTTCTTTGTATGAACTTTCTTCTTAACCTTACTATTCCCCTAGGGAGCACTGCATAAATGCTGTTGGCTGGCCTCGATGGATTTGCCCCTGTACATGATTCTATCTTGAAGGTTCCAAGACAAGTAGTTAACATAGTCTGCAGGTTGTTTTGTTTTGTTTTTTTAAACCAGTTTCCCTCCATGCTTGCTCTCCATTGCTCCAACAAAATCAAGTACACACTTCTTACTAACACATGCCCCCATCCCCGAACACACACATACACACACACACACACACACACACACACACACACACACACTTTGCTTTTTCAGTAATAATAATGCAAAAACCTGAAGTCCTAACCAAGATCCCAGCTCTCAAATTAAACTAATCAGATGCAGGCCCATTTGTAGGTGCCAAAATTCAGCTTAATGATGTTCCTTTAAAAAAAAAATCTACAGCAGCTCACCAGCCAGACATCTGAGTGACAAAGTAAGCACATACAATTTCTACATATATACAAAACAACTCTGCTCAAATAAATTCCAGTCCTGCTATCCCTTTTGTGCTTGCTTTTATCACTGGTGCAAGCAAACCATCTGGCTGGAGCAAGTCTTTGGGGACTGGCCCATTAGGAGAAGCCTGAGAGCAAGGAGAGTTTTCTAAAAGTGGAATCATTAGCACAGCTCCCATTAAGACATTTTTTTAGTGCTCACATTCCAAGCTTTAACATCGTCTATCCTGTATTCTGGCAATAACCCAAGTCCAAGAACCAAGGCACCACTGAGTGCCTCCTGTGGCTTCTAAGGCAACCAAACAGGGCAGCCCTTACTCTTTTCCACCATCAAAAGAATAAATTAATAAACAATAGACAATCTGGTTCATTTAAAATATGTGAAGTATACTTCTAAATGTGGAACCAGCCTTGTGGGATAGCTGTTTCAAAGCCATTTCACTAGATCTCAAAAATTATTAATCGTATTCACAATGACTGAAGCCTGGAGATAGATGGCACATTTAGATTGAGCTGTCTGTTTCGCTGAAAAACCTTACTGGATACATTCTCCCTGATCCAGCCAAACTGTCCTTCTCTGCTCCTGACATAAGATATTCCATCGCCCATCTCTGCGCCTTTGCGTGGTTGTTTCCCGTGCCTGCAATGCATTTCATCTTCACATCCACCTCACAGAATCCCTCTCTCCCTTCAAGAAAGGCTCAAGCACTACCTTCCACATGAAATCAATTCTGATCCCCTTAACTCCAAGCACCCTCCCTTTCAAGCTACCCTATATTTAACTACTTTGTATTTATTCTCTGTATGTTTTTACTGTATGTGCTTATAAATGTTCTTATTATCTCCCCCATTGAGATGTAAAGCCCTAGTGTATGGAGATTGTTTCGTTCTTTGTATCCCAGCACCTAGTACAAAGCTCTGGCAGATGGTAGGTGCATAAGAAATAACTTCGTTGATTAACTGGGGAAAGTTTCCTAACCAGGAAGGCTTTCTCCAGAGCTGGTAAGCTAGAACGTCCTATGCTAACTCATGTGATGTTGGATTGCTACATTTTTAATTAGTTTTATTTTAAGGGCTTTTGGTTGCAGTTTTTATTTTTGCTTTATTTAAGGTTTTTTGTTTTGTTTTTGCAAATACATGTCTGGTTCTCATAATTAGTGAGTGATACCTCCCTGCAAGAGAAGTGTCCTCTAAGCATTAAAATGTCATAGCCGAAAACTTTAATCAGGAACCGTGCTGGAAAGATATAATACTTTGCATTCAAACAAAGGCTTTGGATCCACCTTATAATCTGTCTAAAATATGAACTTTTTTATTGATAACTATTAGTAGTCATCCCCCCAAATTACTTTGCATTTAGTCTTTAATTATTAAGGCTAAAAGTTACACAGCAGGCACTGATCTATGTTGATAGGAGGAATTAATTTACCAAGAGTCTTCAATAGCAATAAAATACAGGTTAGATCCAAAATATTTGGGGGCAGCTAGGTGGTAAATAAAGAAAGAGCACCTGATCTAGAGTCAGGAAGACCCGAGTTCAAATCTAACCTTGGATACTTAGTATCTGTGTAACCAGCTGTATGACTATGGGCAAGTCAATTATCCTTTGTTTGCCTCAGTTGCTTCATCTGTAAAATTGGGATAATAATAGTACCGACTCTTATAGGGTTATTGTGAGGATCAATCCACATAATAATTTATAAAGTGCTTAGCACAGAGTGGATACTTCATAAACGTTAGCTAGTAGGAGTATACTTACCTGTGTGTGTTATTTTGCCCAGGTAGAATTAAACCTTCTTGACACAAGCAGGGGCTATTTCATTTTTGTCTTTGTGTCACCAGTCCCTAGAATGTTGTTTATTGTTCAGGTGTTTTTCAGTCATATCCAACTCTTCTTGACCCATTTGGAGTTGAGACTTGCTGGGGTCACACAGCTGGTAAGTGTCTGAGGCCCAATTTGAACTCAAGGAGATGAGTCTTCCTAACTCCAGGTCTGGCTATCTATCCAATGCGCCACTTAGTGGCCCCCATCCCTAAAATACTGACTGGCACGTACAGTAGCACATATGTAGTAAGTGCTAGTTCAGTTGGTCCTGCTGGGTTAAGCAAGTCCCATCTGACATCAAATGAATTTATTATTTCATTTCCAGGGTCTCAGAAGAATGACAACCTTAAAAAACAAATGAGGACTTTGAAATAGCCCTCATTCTAAAACTAGTAAATAGACATCTCACACTTAATCTAAGGACAGGGATGAGAAAGTTTATAACTCTGTATCATAGTTAAGCCACAAGGGAAACACAGATATCTCATCTGAATGATCTCGGAGTCCAGTAGAGAAATTGGCCTGCTTTCAATTAGTAATCCTATACATTAAAACTTACTATGAGCAGTACTTTGTTGTGAAACTATTTTTCCTATATGCCTTGATATGGGGAGTGTGTGTGTGTATGTATACATACTTATCATATACACATATATTTGCAATTGCTTTTGTTCAGTTGTTTTTCAATCACATCTGACTCTTTGTGACCCCTTTTGGAGTTTTCTTGGCAAAGATACTGGAGTAGTTTGCCATTTCCTTCTCCAGCTCATTTTTTTTACAGATGAGGAAACTGAGGCAAATAGGGTTAAATGATTTGCCAGGGTCACATAGATAGTAAGTGTCTGAGGCCAAATTTGAACTCAGGAAGATGAGTCTTCTTGACTCCAGGTCTGGCACTCTATCCACTATGCCACATAGCTGCTATACACATAAATACATATATACACACATATATCTATATATGTGTGTAAATATATTATATATATATATTAGAAATAAACATATACACACACATATGTATATATGTGTGTGTATTTGTTCCTCTTCATCACAGAGGGGAAAGTGAGAAGAGAAACTCTTCAACACATACAACAGGTAACCTGAGAATTCCTCTTGGGTGACAGTCAGCCACCCGTCTATCTAAAATCAGTCATTCAACTAGTGTTCACTAAGCAGGGTCGGGCACTCTACTAAGTACTAGGGATACAAAGAAAACCAAAAGACAGTCCCTGCTTTCAAGTAGCTCAATCTAACAGGTGAGACAACATGTAAACAACTACATACAGACAGGATGTGTACAGAATAAATTGAGGGTAATCTCAGTGAGAAGGCCCTAATATTAAGTCACACCAGAAAAGACTTCTTGCAGAAGGCAGGACTTTAGCTGATGCTTGAAGGAAGCCAAGGAAATTAGGAGTTAGAGATGAGGAGGGAGAGAATTCCAGGCATGGGAGAAAGCTAGTGCAAACTCTGAGGGTCAGAAGATGGATTGTCCAGTGCAAGGAGGCCAGTATCCCTGGTTGGCAGAGCACATGAAGGGGCAGATAGTGATAACACCAAACTACACAAACCACAGACATAATTCAGTATGTTAGTTCAATTGTGACATGGATGAAGAAAGAAAGAAATTAAGGCTTTTTTGTTTTTGTCCAAAAACAAAATGAAAGAAAATCTTAATTTTTACAGCAAAAACATCTGAACTAGAGGTTAGAATATTAACAGTTTATTGACTAAATAACAATCAATAAGTATTGTTTACAATACTATTGTGACTTAGAATTTAGAAAGAATTCATACAAAAATTTGTAAAATATTGATGAAACACAGGGCCTTTCACCCCAAAACAGCTAGAGGAAAAATGAACACTTCCTTGCCAAAAAGCAAGAAGAGGCCTGAGAGATGTTCTCAGACTATAAAATAAACAGGTTAAAAACTTGAGGAAATACTTCTTGAATAGATACTACTTCACAGAGCAATAGTAAAGACTGATACAGTACATACCGCTGGCTTTATTGAATGTAAATGATCATTTTGCCTCTGGGCAGAGCCTAGATTATGGCTAAAATTCAAGAGTAGAATCAAAAGGCCTACCACAGACAATACCTAGAGGAATGTAATCAAATAACTAAATTAAGACTTATTTATAAAAATGTCAGAGTTCCTGAGAGTGATAAAAGATTAGGCCATTATTACCAGAAACCACAAAAAATTCATCTTTAAGGAGCCCAGATTTATATATTGGTACAGATTTTTCAAGGAATGAGAGAATCTGTTTCACTTTACTATGAAAATATGACTTGTTAACAAGGAATTTGTTATTTCTTTCTTCCTCTTTTTTGTTTCAATTAGTGGCAAGTAAAAGGAAAAGAAAATAAATTTCTGTTAACTAGGTAGCACAGTGGTTAGGGTGTTTAGGGAGGAATAACACCTCTAGTATGAGGGCCTGCAGAGCCCTTTTCAAAGCTGCTCATCTACTTTAGTTGTCTACCTTTCACCCAGCTCTCATCTGTAGATCAAAGAAGCTGTCGCTTGCACACCGCCACACTCTGGTAAAACTATTTTGGCAGATTGACTAAACCAAGTTAATGGTAACTTGGGAATGTCTACCCAAGCATGTGAAAACTTCCCCTGGCAGAATGGGCAGATGAGAACAATTTGTTCCAGTGGCCATGAAAACAGCTGAAGTAGGCGCTATGGAGCGCTCAGAGCTTGGTCAGACATCAAAGATGCCAAAGTCATCCACCATATCCTGGGCCATCACCAGTCATCTTGACATTTGTCTTGCCACTGAATTTCAATGACCCTGGAAGACAGAGTGAGACTGACAACTTTGCACAACTCTGCCTCACTTAAATCCAATTCACGTGCAAGTCAAGACATCACCCTGTGATGTCATTGGTCCTCTTTAAAAATGAAAGGCAAATAACAACAACAATTTGAAAGTGCTTAGCCCAGTGCCGGTACATAGTAAGCATTATATAATTGTCATCAATTGCTGTTGTTGTTAATATTATTATTATTATTATTACTATTGCTAATTTTTATAAATATTTTTATTTTTATTTTATTTATTTATTTATTTATTTTTGGTGAGGCAATTGGGGTTAAGTGACTTGCCCAGGGTCACACAACTAGTAAGTGTCAAGTGTCTGTCTGAGGCCAGATTTGAACTCAGGTCCTCCTGACTCCAGGGCCAGTGCTCTATCCACCTAGCTGCCCCTATTAATTTTTTATAAAACATTTAAAATAGGTTGGAGGGGACACTAGAGATTTGGAATGTTGAATACACTTTCAGATGGGGTCATTGCATTATTGATTTGGTTTAATTGTTTTACTTTGTTATAAGACAGCTCTCACAGAGGAAATGTTTGTAATGTTAAAAACAAAAAACATCAATAAAATTTAAAAGAAAGAAATTGTGTAACAAATTTCCTCAAGCTATGAAAATTCAGCACCTAACCATGAACTCTGTGATAACAGGTATTGCCTTTTGCCTCTTTTTGTATCCCCAGCTTAGCACATTTTTAGTCATTTTTAAGTTTTTTTCAATCATGTCCAACTCTTTGCAACCCCCATTTGGGGGTTTCTTGACAAAAATACTGGAGTGGTTTGCCATTTTCTTCTCCAACTCATTTTACAAATGAGGAAACTAAGGCAAACAGGGTAAAGTGACTTGCTCAGGGTCATACAGCTAGTAAGTGTCTGAGGCTGGATTTGAACCCAGATCTTTCTAACTGTAGACTCTGTATTCCATCCATTGCATTAGCTAGTTGCCCCAACCTGGCACCCAGTAGGTACTTAATAAACATTTATTGATTGACTGACTGACCTACCAAACACTTATCAAGACATAAACAGTTGGCTAGAAGGCACTCATTGTCTTTAATGGACAAAAAGGGAAAAATCCCCATGCTACAAAAGCCATATCCTGGAGAACACAACCAATCAACTGTAATGAAACCAAGCCATTATGAAAAAACAAACTGTTGACCAGAATGGCCCAGACATAATACTGATGCATAAAAACTTAAAGAACATTATCATGTTGTCATGACAAGTACTGATAATCTCCAAGATACATGAGGGGAAAAAATTTCAGTCAATAAAGTTCGAAACCAAACAGGGGAGATCAAAATCATGTAGGAACAGCAGAAGGTACTCACGCCTCTTGAGTTTTCTGCTCCTGAAACAGTGCCAAGGAAGCTTGTAGTGAGCTTACAGAGGCCGAACTTGTAATCCCAATGCTTTTATTCGATGACAAAAATAACTTGTTTTATTCACCTATTCAATAGTCCATGAGATATTAAATATGAAAGGATAATACTAGGATCATTTCTATCAGAACTCCATCAAAAAGGACAAAAAGTAGCTCCTATTAGCTAATAATAATTAGCTAAAGGCTTGCAATCCTGTCCAAGTAGACATGTGATTGCAATTACTATTCTTTTGTATTCAATCACAATGTAAAAATGTTCACCTGGTGTAGAACTAGAGCAATGAAGCATTCTGGGTAACCTTAGCACAATACTTAGCACCCTTTTGCTGAAACAACAACTGCTTTAAAAGATAAGATTGGATTGGATACTACGTGACAGACACTGTGAGAGAAAAGGGAAACAAATTTCTATCCCTTAGAGCAAAAAAGCAAGAATTCTCCTTGAAACCAGAACTGTAGCATTTATCATAAGGCCAGGCACCACCATCACCCCCACCTTGTCTGGAGACAAACTTTGGTCCCCTAGTCAGAGTCATGCTGGCTCTCCAAATAATAGCTGACTCTCCAGAAAAAGAAATTTACATAGGCCACATGTTTAAGGTTTAATCTACATTATTAACATTTTTCACCGTCACTTTCTTAAGATTGTTCAGTTGTTTTTCAATTGTGTCTGATTCTTCGTGATGCCATTTGGGGTTTTCTTAGCAGATACTGGAGTGGTTTGCCATTTTCTTTTCCAGCTCATTTTACAGATGAAAAAAACTGAGGCAAACAGGGTGAAATGACTTTGCCAGGGTCACAGTTAATAAAGTATCTGACACTTCTTAAGTCTAGACAATAAATAAAACAATAAATCAAGCCCCAATTTGTAGCTTTTGCTGAGATCTGAGATGTAAATGCTGACACTGAAAATTTAACAATCACTTTCCCTAACTGATTTGATTTGGCTCCCACACACACCCATTCCCCCAATATATAAACTTTTTTAGGGAATTCTTATGGGAGGAGTCAAGATAAGTGCTAACACCCAAGTCATCACTTCCAAATGGCTCCTGGACAACCTCTATCCTTTGAGAAGAGAAGGGGAGAAAAAAACCATTTATTAAGTATCTACTATGTGCCAGGCACCATGCTAAGACTATACAAATATTATCTCAATTGAATCTTACAACTTTGTGAAGTAGGTGCTGTAATTATCTCCATTTTGCAGCTGAGGTAAGCAGAGGTAAAGGGACTTGTCCAGGGTCACACAACTCGAAAGTGTCTGAGATTGGATTTAAACTCAGATCTTCTTGACTCTAGGCCTAGCACTCTATCATTATGACACCTAGCTAAGTGGAAGAATAATTCAGTTCTCAGCACATAGTAGGCACTTAATGTTTATTGAATGATGAATGACCAAGGCTGTAACTTACCAAAAGGTTTAACCCTGGAGAAAATGGCAAAATATCTGCCACATCTCCTTAAATGGGAAAGGCCATTAGGAGACATACACATTGGTTTTCCTGCCTGCCAAAAGTTCAATGTCCAATTAAGTAAGATGAGAAGATTTAAAATTAACTTGAGTAAGGAAAAACCTGTCCAAATGTATTCTGACCAGATTACAATGAGAAATTATTTGCTAGGACATCTAAGGAAGATGGAAGGTCTCATTTCAGTATAACTCTCCCTCTTGCCCTGCCAAAATGCTCTTTCCATAGGAAATGGAATGTATTTCACTCCTTTGAATTGTTCAGCAGATGAAATGATTGTCGAAATGTAAAATATGGCCTAACACTTTGTTTAGATAGAATTGTTATCTCATCTGTGTGGGTATTGCCTTTTCAGTTCATCCATGCCATCTCAATCTCAATGATTCTTGTCCACTTCCTTCTGTAAATCTCTCATAGAGGATCTACCCAATGTATTAGGTCTTCCTCTTAACTGTTTCAGTATCTTGAGCATAATAGCATATAATCTGCCAATCTATTGCCTCTCATTCTTGCCACAGGACTGGCCCACCTATATATAGTACCTACTTTCTTGTTCCACATTTCCTTGCTAATGTCTTTTTGTCACTTCTATAAGTTTTATATTGTCCTTCTAAATATACCACCATGATTATAGCCACCATGCTTCTTTTCATTTACTTAGAAGCAACTCCAGACCTCTGGGTCTGGAATTGGGAAGATCTGAGTTCAAAACCAGTTTAGGCACTTCCTAGCTTTGTGACCCTAGGCAAATCATTAAACCTCTCTCGCTCAGGTTCCTCAACTGTTAAATGGTTGATTGATTGGTTGGTTGTTGTCCTTCATTCTCGAAGAGGACCAAAATGACATCACTATGTTGAGGTCAAGATACAGTGTGTCTGACTGTGGCTAATCAGACCAATATGAGCTCAGAATTCTCTACCACAGGTTGGACACAAATAGTCCATACAACATTTGGAGTGGAGATGTCTCTGTGCATGTCTCATGTTCTTTTGAGCTACTGCAATTCTGCTTTGCTCATGGAGCACAGTACCCTTTTTGATGTGGGCATGACATTCTGGGAGGTCCTGTGCCAGTGTCTCCAATGTCACACAAGAGATTCCAAAGTTCTTCTGAGAGACAATGAGAGTGTCCTTGTATCACTTGTTCTCGACTCCATGTGAGCACTTGTCTTGTTCTCCATAAAATAGTCTTTTAGGCAAACATAGGTTTGGCATTCAAACAACATGGCCAAGAGTTGTACTCTCTGCAGTACATTTTGAATGCTTGACAGTTCAGCTCAAGAAAGGACCTCAGTGTCTGTTACCTTATCTTGCCAGGCCACCTTCAGAATTTTCCTAAGACAAATCAAATGGAAGCGATTCAGTTTCCTGGCATGGCGCTGTTATATTGTCCAGGTTTCACAAGCATACAACAATAAGGTCAGCACAAGGCTCTGTAGACCTTCAGTTTGATAGGCAGTCTAATACCTCTTCTTTTCCACACTTTCCTTCAGAGTTTCTCACTGTAAAATAGGTTAGTAATAAAACCTACCTCCCAGGGTTGTTGTGAGGATCAAATGAGATAATCTTTGTGAAGTACTTAGCACAATGCCTGGCACACAGTAAGTACTTAATAAATGCTTATTCCCTCCCTTCCCTTCTGCATCACTTAAAATTTTGGGTTTTTTTAGATTGTGCTAGTCATGATTCACAGACTTACAGCATCTCTGGGACAAAAATGGTGTTAAAGAGATGAACTTTTATGGCAGTGATGTGCTTAGTATCACTGTGGGGCTGCCTAAATGCAAAACAGCCCAGTCACCTCCTACTCATTTCTGGGCTTAGCTCATTGACTGTGTGTAGAATCTGTTCAAGATATGTGATGATGGACTAACTTTGTAGGCTATCTATCTAAATGTATGTCATACATAGAACGATACAAATTTCTCTTAGGACACACTGGCTGTGTGACTCTGGGAAACACACTTAACCTTTCAGTGGCCCAGGCAACTCTCAAAGACTGTAAATCTCAAAAAAATGCCGATCTTCATTGGTTGAAGACCCTCCTTCCCTGGGAAATCTCTAAACCGGAAAATTAAGGGTGTGATTTCCCCTCCCCAAAATATATTGGCACAAAATACTATAAAATCAGATAAGGCAGAGATTATATATTCAAAGATACATCTGGAAGCTCCCTTAGCAAGGTCAAAGAAAGAATTCATCTTAATCATCCTACTTAGGCAATATTGGATTTTCTTAGAAAAATAACAAAAGCAAGATAACTTTGAAAGATATATGCTCAGTAGTCACATCATTTAATCCTACTGCTTCAATTTCAAAATCAATTTCTGCAGGCTAGAAAAGAACACATTAACTTGTAGCTGACATTTTAGCAGGAGATATTAGATTACAAGTTATGATGAGTCACAAGTTTAAAAAATGTCCTCCTTGTATATAGCCTATTAAATATTTTATACTGAGAGAGAGAGAGAGATTGAGAGACAAAATCTTCCTAAAGTAAACAACCAAGGAGAGGTCAGCTCCATTTAGGTCATTGGAATAACCCCTATTTTAGCATTGTACCACCACCTAGTGGTGAACTATATTGGGGACTTTTTTTTCAGCTTGGAAATTGTAAAACTTTAAAGCTGCCACTTTAGACATTATCTGATTCATCCCCCCCTCAACTTTATATTTGATAAAGATGAGCTCAGAGATGTTAAGTGTCTTGCTGAAGCCAACATAATTAATTAACTATAAAGCCAGGGCTAGAATCTAAGTTCCTTTTCTACCGGCAATGTGGTGTGGGGTGAGGTGGGTTGGGATAAGGTGATGCTGAGCTGTTAGTGGCTCTTACTCCTCCCTTGGATAAGACTTCCTCCAATCTCAGTCTACCTCAGCTCATCACCTCTAAGAGTAGCTTTCCTCTATAACCAAATCTGGAGAAAATGGTGGAGGCTCTGTCTTAGCACCAGCCTAGCCAGCTGGAACACTCCAGCCACTCACTGTACCTCACTCATTGCTTGGTAGGACCTTTGTATAAATAATCTCTCTCTGACCTAGACAATTATAAAAATGTAAAAAAAAAAAAAGATGTAAAAATGAATCAAATGATTCTTCCTCCTATGGCTTTGAGCCCCCAGAGAGGTACCTTATTCTGGCAAAAGACTACAGTTTTAAATCTATTTCTTCTCCATTTCTGGTTGCTCTCTAATTGCCCTTCTTAACTTGCATTTGAGCAAAAACAATATATACCTAGGTTAGAAATATGAGTTGTTAAAAGTATTTGTCACAATTGCTAGCTTAAGAAATAGAGTAAATATTTAAATAAATATAAACAAACTTTGGAAAAACAGAGTATGCCTCCTGCTCTGACATTTCTTGACTATGTGACCTTGGGCAAGTCACTAAACTTCTCAGTCTCTGTTTCTTCGCAACGGAAAATGAGAATATAATAATCTTTGTACCATTTATTTCATAGGATGTATATAAGGAAAGAATTTTTAAAGCATAAAATATAATGGAAATGTGAACTATTATTATTCTAATACTGAAGTTTAATTGGATTTTGTGTTTTGGTCAGAACTGTCTAAATTAAGCATTATCCTGGAATATTCAAATATAACCTCATCAATGTATTTCTTCTTACAAGGCAAATGATACTACTACTACTACTACTACTACTACTACTACTACTACTACTACTACTACTACTACTGTACTATTACTCCTACTATTATTACTACTGCTACTGCTACTACTTCTACTAGATGAAAAAAATAATAAAAACAACAACAATAATGTATTAATTGCCTCTTATGCACCAGGCACTGTGCTAAGTGCTTTACAAATTTTATCTCATTTTATCCTCACAATAATCCTGGGAGGTAAGAGCTATTATTATCCAAATTTTACACGTGAGGAATATGACCTCATCTGAGGCAGGCAGGGGTTAAATGACTTGTCTAGGGTCACATAGCTAATAAATATCTGAGGCCAGATCTGAACACAGGTCTTCCCGACTTCATTTTCGCCTGACCATCCTTGACTATGACATTTCTTGACTATGTGACCTTGCCTAAGTACTCTCAAAAGTTCCCCAAAGTGATAAGAATCTTTCTTCCTTCTCTCCTTATATCATGAGAATAATTATACAGTAGAAGAAGCTATCCATTAGTTATATCTCTGTTGCCATGCTTCTAGTTCATCCTTTGTTTTTAGTTTACACATTTCTTAGAAGATACATCCTTTACATACTTTACCTTTTGTAAATCCTTATTTATAATGTGTTGCATACTGTTTATACCCACCATGTGCTTCTTTATTGCTTTTTGGGAGATACTCAATTTCAAATCTTCAGAGACTGCAATACTCCATGACTCATTGTCATAGGACAACATTGAATTGATTAGAATATAGATTCTAAAAAGAAAAACCTTTTTTTTAAAACATGTGTTTTTAAAACTTTGGGTTACAAATTTTCTCCCTTCCTCCCTCCCCACCCACCCTCACTGAAAAGGCAAGCATCTCGATATAGGTTATACATGTGTAGTCATGCAAAACACTTCCGTAGTAGTCCTGTTGTGAAAAACTAAGTATATTTCCCTTCATCCTGTCCTACCCCACATTTATTCTATTCTCTCTTTTGACCCTGTCCCTCCTCAGAAGTGTTTGCTTTTGATTATCCCCTCCCCTAATCTGCCCTCCCCTCTATCAACCCCCTGCTCTCTTGTCCCTTCCCCCCTTATTTTCCTGTAGGGTAAGATAGATTTCCATACCCAATTGTGTATGTTATTCCCTCCTTAAGCCAAATCCTATGAGAATAAGATTCACTCATTCCCTCTCACTTTCCCCCACTTCCCCTCCACTGTTAAAGCCTTTTCTTGTCTGTTTCATGTGAGATAATTTACCCCATTCTACTTCTCCCTTTCTCCTTCTCCCAGTAAAATCCTTTCTCACCCCTTAATTTTATTTTCCATATATCACTCCTTCATCTTCAACTCACCCTGTGCCCTCTATCTATCTATACATAAATATAATTTTTTTTCTGTCCCACCACCCTAATACTGACAAAGGACTCATGAGTTACAAATATCATCTTTCCCTGCAGGAATATAAACAGTTCAACTTTAATAAGTCTCTTATGACTTCTCTTTCCTGTTTACCTCTTCCATGTTTCACTTGAGTCTTGAATTTGAAGGTCAAATTTTCTATTCAGCTCTGGTTTTTTTCCTCAGGAATGCTTGAAAGTCCCCTGTTTCATTGAATGACCATTTTTCACTCTGAAGGATTATACTCAGTTTTGCTGGGTAGGTGATTCTTGGTTGTATCTCCTTTGCCCTCCGGAGCATCATACTCCATGCCCTCTGGACCCTTAATGTAGAAGCTGCTAAATCTTGTGTTATCCTGATTGTGTTTCCACAATACTTGAATTGTTTCATTCTGGCTGCCTACAATATTTCTCCTTGACCTGGGAATTCCAGAATTTGGCGACAACATTCCTAGGAGTTTTCCTTTGGGGATCTCTTTCAGGAGGAGATTGCTGGATTCTTTCAATTTCTATTTTGCCCTCTGGTTCTAAAATGTCAGGGCAGTTTTCCTTGATAATTTCTTGAAAGATGATGTCTAGGCTCTTTTTTTGATCATGGCTTTCAGATAGTCCAATAGTTTTTAAGTTCTCTCTCTCAGATCTATTTTCCAGGTCAGTTGTTTTTTTCCAATGAGATATTTCACATTCTCTTCTATTTTTTCATTCCTTTGGATTAGTGTTACAGTGCCTTGATTTCTCAAATTGTCACTAGCTTCCAATTTCTCCATTCTAATTTTTAAGGAAGTATTTTCTTCAGTAAGCTTTTGGACTTCCTTTTCCATTTGGCCAATTTTGCTTTTTAGGGCATTCTTCTCCCCATTGGCTTTTTGGAACTCTTTTGCCATTTGGATTAGGCTATTTTTTAAGGTGTTATTTTCTTCAGTAATTTTTGGGTCTCCTTTAGCATCACTCTCAGTTTTTCCTCTACTTCTCTTACTTGCTTCTCAAAATCCTTTTTGAGCTTTTGCATGGCCTGGGACTAATTCATATTTTTCTTGGAGGCTTTGGATGTAAGAGCTTTGGCTTCTTTGTCTTCTGGTTGTATGTTTTGTTCTTCTTTGTCAACAAAGTAAGATAATATAGTCTGACTCTTTTTGCACTGCTTGCTCATGATCCTGGCCAATTACTTGAGTTATAAACTCTTTGTTAAGGTAGGAGTCTGTTTCCAGTGTGGAGAATGTACTGTCCCAAGCTTCAGGGGTTTTGTGCAGCTGTTTTCAGAGATACTTCTAGGGACCTGTAGATTTTCAGTTCTTTCAAGGCACTATGATCAAGGGCAAGGTGTTCAGTCCTTTCCTGACCTGTGCTCTGGTCTGTTAGTGACCACAGCACTCTTTTCTGTCTTGGAACTGTGAGGATTTCCTCTCCACAGCCATTACAAGCTCCACCACGCCAGCGTTCCTCCTTATCCCAGGACTGCCACCCAGAACTGTGAACCAGAACCAAGCACGGGCAAAGCAAGAGAATCCTGCACCAGCAGAGAAATCCCTGCAATCCCCCTCTGATCAGCCACGCAATCCCCCTCTGATCAGCCACTCAATTCCCCCTCAGTCTGTGGGCCGGAAGCTCAGGAGGCAGCAGCTGCCCTGGCCGAGCTCAGGGAATGGGGCTGGAACCTCACCTTGCTTGTCTCTCACCACCGCAAAAACAGACTTTTCCCACTAACCTTCTAAGTTGTCTTTGGTGTTCGTGGGTTGAGAGTTCTGGAAACTGCCACAGCTGCCTGAGATTCAGTCCTCTGAGGCCTGCTCTAGGTTAGCTGAGGCCTGCACACCCACGCCAAACTGTGTTCCTCTCCCAACCCGGCACGATATACCTTTCCAATCAACCATCCAGGTTATCTTGGGCTGGAAATTTGTTTCACTCTGTCTTTTTGTGGGTTCTGCTACTTTAGAATTTGTTTAGAGTCATTTTTATAGGTATTTGGAGGGGTTTGGGGGAGAGCGCAAGCAAGTCACTGCTTTTACTCCACCATCTTGGCTCTGCCCCATGAAAGACCTTTTTTAAGAGAGAGCCTTAGGTTCATTAGAACTCCCAAAGGCAACCTAGTTCCTGTTGTTCTTGTTCATTCAGTTGGACACAAATGTCTAACCATTTGTGACCCCATGAATCATAGCATGGCAGGCTCTTCTATCCTCTACTATCTCCTGGAATCCATCCATTGCTTCTATAACACTATCTATCCATCTCATCCTCTGCTGTCCCCTTCTCCTTTTGCCTTCAATCTTTCCTAACATCAGGGTCTTTTCCAGTGAGTCCTATCTTCTCATTATGTAATCAAAAATGTTTAAGCTTCAGCTTCAGTATTTATCCTTCCAATGAGCAGTCTGAATTAATTTCTTTAAGTATTGACTGATTTGATCTCCTTACTGTCCAAGGGACTTTCAAAAGTCTTCTCCAGCACCACAATTTGAAAGCATCAGTTCTGCAGTGCTCACTTTTCCTTTTAATCCAGCTCTCACAGTCATACATTACCAGTGGAAAAACCACAGCTTTGACTATACAGACCTTTGTCAGCAAAGTGATATCTCTGCTTTATAATGTGCTATCCATATTTGTCATAGCTTTCCTTTCAAGAAGCAAGCATCTATTAATTTCAAGGCTGCAGTCACCAACTGCAGTGATCTTTGAGACCAAGAATATAAAATATGCAACTGCTTCTATTTCTTCTCTCTCTATGTTCCAGGAAGTGATAGGACCAGTTGCCATGATCTTAATTTTTTTTAATGTTAATCTTCAAGCCAGCTTTTACATTTTCCTCTTTCACCCTCCTCAAGAGGCATGTTAATTCTTCACTTTCTGCCATCAGAATGGTATCTTCTGCATATCTGTGATTGTTGATATTTTTCCTGGCAACTTCAATTCATGCTTTTGATTTGTCCATCCTGGCATTTCTCATGATACACTCTGCATGTAAGTTAAATAAATATGCAGCCTTGTTGAACTCCTTTCTCAATCTTACACCAATCAGTTATTCCATGTTTGGTTCTAACTCTTGTTTCTTGAGACACATACAGGCTCCTCAGGAGACAAGTTAAATGATCTGGTACTCCCATCTCTTTGAGGACTTGCCACATTTTGTTGTAATCCACCCCCAGTCGAAAGCTTTAGTGTTATCAATGAAGAAGAAGTAGATGGGTTTTTTTTTCTGGAACTCCCTTGCTTTCTCTATAATCCAGTGAATATTGGCAGTTTGGTCTCTAGTTTCTCTGCCTCTTCAAAAACCAACCTGCACCGCTTTAATTCTAGGTTTACATTTGCTGAAGCTCAGCTTGCAGAATCTTAAGCATAACCTTGCTGAAATGTGAATAAGTGCAATTGTTTAGTAATTTGAACATTCTTTGGCATTGCCCTTCTCTAGTATTGGGATGTAAACTGATCTTTTCCAATCCAGTGGCCACTGTTAAGTTTTCCAAATTTGTTGGCATATTGAGTGCAGTTCTCCTAACAACATCATCTTTTAGGATTTTAAATAGTTCAGCTGGAATTCTTTCACCTCCATTAGCCTTATTGTTAGCAATGTTTCCTATGGCCCATTTGACTTCATTTTCCAGGATATCTGGCTCTAAATCAAAAACCATAATCAGTGATGTTAAGATCCCTTGCATAATTCTTCTGTATATTATTGCCACCTCTTCTTAATCTCTTCTATTTCTGTTAAGTCCCTACCATTTTTGTCTTTTATCATGCCCATTTTTGCATGAAACATTCCTTTGATGTCTCTAATTGTCTTGAAGAGATCTGGTCTTTCCCATTGAATTGTTTTCTTCTATTTCTTTGCATTGTCCATTTAAGAAAACCTTCTTATCTCTCCTTGCTCTTCTCTGGAATTCTGCATTCAGTTGGGTGTAACTTTCCCTCTCTTCTTTACCTTTCACTTTACCTCTTTCCTCAGCAAATTGTAAAGCCTTATAAGACAGTCATTTTGCTTTCTTGTTCTACTTTTTCTTCGGGATGTTTTCTGTACAATATTTTACAATATTGTACAACATTGAACAATATTACAAGCCTTTGTCCATAGTTCTTCAGGCACTCTAACTGCCAGATCTAGTCCTTTAAATCTATTCATCATTTCCACTTCATATTCATAAAGGATGTTATTTAGGTCATCCCTAAACAGTTTCATCGTTTTCCCTACTCTTTTCAATTTAAGTCTGAATTTTGCAATAAGAAGCTCATGATCTGCAATAAGAAGCTCTAGGTGTTGTTTTAACTGATTATATGGAGTTTCTCCACCTTTGGCTGCATATGGTCAATATTATTTCAATATTGTGATGTCCATGTGTAGAGTCACTTTTTGGGTTGTTGAAAAAGAGTTTGCTATCACCGGTAAAGTTACCTTGACAAAACTCTATTAGTCTCTGCCTTGCTTCATTTTGTATTCCAGGATCAAACCTATCTGTTATTCAAATTATCTTCTGATTTCCTACTTTAACATTCCAGTCTCCTATGATAGATGTGATATCTTTTTTGGTGTTATTTCTAGATGTTCTAGATCTCCACAGAACTTTGAGCAACTTTGGCTTCTTTGACATCAGTTTTTGGAATATTGAACAGTTTGTCTCAGATTTGAACAGGTATCATTCTATAATTTTTGAAATCATACCCTAATACTGCATTTCTCACCCTTTTATTAACTATAAGGACTATTTCATTTCTTCTAAGGGATTCTTGCCCATAATAGTATCTGCAATGTTCAACTGAATTAAATTCACCCATTCCCATTTAAGTTCACTGATATCCAGGAAAGTTTCATCTTTCCATCTCCTATTTGACCACATCCAGCTTACCTTGTTTTATAGATTTTACATTCAAAGTTCCTATGTAATATTGATCTTTATAGTATTGAACTTTCCTTTCATCACTAGACACATCTGCAGCTGAGCTTCCTTTCAGCTTTGGCCTAGCCGCTTCATTCTTTCTGGAGCTACTTGTAGCTGTCCTACACTCTTCTCCAGTAACATATTAGACACTTTCTGACCTGAGGGGTTCATCTTCTGGTGTCATATCTTTTATTATTTTAATACTGTCCATGGGGTTTTCCTGGCAAAGATACTGGAGTGATTTGCCATTTCCTTCTCCAGTGGGTCACCTTTTGTCAGAACTCTCCATTATCGCTTGCCTATTTTGGATAACCCTGTATGGCATTGCTCATAGTTTCATTAAGCTACGTAAGCCTTTCTTCCACAAGGCAGTGATCCTGGAGGGAACATACCTTCCAATTCCTATTCAATCTGAGCCCCACACAATGTACATTGTTTTCAGTGTATGCCTCAAATATCTAATAAACAAATTCTGTAGATTGTCCATACAAAACTACATATCTCAGTCTGGATACTCTCCAGCATAACATAATATTCCAGATGTGGTCTAACTAGGGTAGAATACAGGAGGACTTTGAAAATGGGTTTGTAATATGATGATCTGAAAATCTGATGGTTGTGTGATCTCATTAATATGGTTATTTATTTCCTCCCACCTATGCAAACTGTGACACAACTAAGATCTGTCATCCTATACAACTTTTGTCCATATCTTCCCTATAAATCTTCCAATGTGAGGTTTAACCAGTGTACGAGGGACTTTTGTTTTTGTTGACATTGTGTGGATGCCTGTTAATCATTCAGACTATCTATACATCAGTTGCCACTTCACTTTCTTTTCTGGGCATTTACCTTTAATGACATATTTTATAACCCTTCACAGAGTGGTAGTATATTGTAGCCTTCTCATATCCATTTGTTGTTCAGTCATTCAGTCATGTCCAATGCTTCATGACCCAATGGACCATACAATTCATAGGGTTCTCTTGGAAAAAGATACTGGAGTGGTTTGCTATTTCCTCTCCAGTAGATTAAGGCTAAGAGAGGTTAGGTAACTTTCCCAGGGCAACAGCTAGTAAGCATCTAAGACCAGATCTGAACTCAAGTCTTCCTGATTCCAGGCCCAGAGCTCTATCCACTGAGCCATCTAGTTGCCCCTCTCACATCCATAGTGCACCTCTTTGCCTGATCATCAACTTTCCTTGGTATTTTATGGCCTATATCTATATATCATCAAAAGAAGATATATGATCACAAACTATTACCATTTCAAATTAACGAATGTAAATCTATTGCCGAAAGAAGACTCAAAGAAACTATTAAAAACATGGACTCTTGTTCCAGTAAAAAGCTTGGGTTCATTAAAATCATTACACAGTTTACCAGAGAAAATTCAGCCCAACTTCTCCTTCTTTTAATTTTGGTGTCCAGCTCACTTGTCCAAGCACAATCTTCAACTAAGATATATGAACTGAGGAACCCAATCTATAGGCTGTTCATTCAGTTGTATTATAGTATAGACAATAGGCAATCCTTATCCGCTTAGTTTTCCTAGTGTGGATGGGTTGTCAGAATTCCAGTGAGTGATTATGGATCTGATTTAGGAGGTTCTTTGACATTCTAGGGTTTAATGCAATGGGAAAAATGTGATTGGCAAACAATAATGTCTAGAGGAATTCATCATCTATAGAGAATCCCTCTTCCATTTGGACTCTATGCTGGATATCATCCACAATAGTGGCAAACACTTTCAACAAGCATACACTTCCAATGTTTTGTGCATTGATTGATATTAGGTTTCAGAGGGTTTTTGAACAAAATTTTTAAAGTTGTTGATGCCTAAAAAAATGGGAATTAGACAAAAGAACAAATGTCATCACATACTATTACCATTTCCAAAGGAGGTTTAACCAAAAATGATTCAGCCAATGAACACCAAATCTCCTTGTCAGAGAGATGTGGCAGCCAAGGGCAGCACTGGTTTAGAGTATGAAATTCATAAGAAATGATAGTGAGTAGAAGATTATGAGCAGTGTGATTTCACAAAACAGTGAGAAGTAGTGGGAAGAAAAAATATTTCAAAAAAATATGGCAAGAGGACCCAGATAAACCAAGTCATGCCAAGAATATTTAAAGACAAAACTGAAAAGAAGTGAAGAAATATATAGAAAATGGGAAAATATGTAAAGATTTTCATAACAATCTTTTTATCATCAATGAAATTGGAATCATTTCACTTGCATGTTAGTATTACAGTCCACATGTTACTACATGAAGAAGTGTAAATAACACTAAAGAAAAGAAAAAGAGGAAGAGAAATTGGACTAGATCAAGACAGAGGTGGTCAGTGCTGGAGATGATAAAATTTTAAGGGAGTTGAAGCTGTGTGACTCTGACAAGTCACTTAACCTCTATTTACCTCAGTTTCCTCATCTGTAAAGTAGGGATAATAATAGCACTGGCTCCCCAGGGTTATTGTGAAGATAACTGAGGTAATAATTGTAAGGTATTTTACATAGTTCCCAGCACATGTAAATGTTAACATCATCATCATGATCAGACTCATCAATTCTCAAAATATCTGAAAGAGTAGAGGATACCTAAAAAAATTGGGTTTTATTCCTGTTGCACCCCACCCACCCCCTTGCAAAAAAAAGGGCAACTGGAATAACATTAATAACTGGTGATTTCTAGTCATTTTTCCATTAGGATGCTAGCAAAAATAAATTTAGGGAAGAACTGTATATATGCAATGTTTATAATATGACACACTTTAATAATTTTTGCTTTGCACAAAATATGTTCTGAGGTATGTGTGTGAATCAAATCTCTGTAAGTTATATAAATTTAAATTATTCAAGAAAGTATTTACATAAAAATTTCTATTGCCTATCATGGTGCCTGGCATAGAACCCATAATAGGTCTTTAATAAGTAATTGATGAACCTAAATTAAAGATTCCTAAGATAAATCCCAATGCAAAGTAAAGGATTCACTTATAATACAAATAATCACTCTCTAATTTATCTATTTGGTATAGAATTTTGGTATGTCTAGTTTTCTTTAAATGAGGCACAAAAATAACTTTGTTTCTAGAACGAATCTATCTCTGATCCCTTTTAATGGGTTAATTTTCACTTAAGCTAAGTCTTAAAGAATTTCAAAGAAGCATCAGGTAAAGGTGAAAAAGGAAAGCATTCCAAGTATAAGAGATAGCCACTGAAAAGATTAGGAGTGCCATGCACAAGTAACAGCAAGAAGACCCCTGTCCTTGCATCATATAATACATGGGAGGATTAAAAGTGCAAGAAGTAAGGTAGAAAAGAGCCAAGTTATAAAGGGCTTTAAAATCCAAACACATTTTCTATTTGATCTCAGAGATAATAAGTAACCATTTGAGTTTATTGAGAATGGGATGAAATGGTCAGAAAGGCACTTTAGGTAGATCTCTTTGGCAGCTGAATGGAGGATGGATTGGATTTGAGGCTGGGAGACAAACCAAGTTATTAAAATAGATGTGAGCTGATTAGGGTCTACACCAAGGTAGTGGCTACACATGCAGAGAGAAAGAGATGTGAAGGAGAGATATTTCAAAGGTGGAGTTGAAAGGGGTTGGCAACACTTTGGCTACGTGGGTTGAGTGTGAGTGAGGAGCAAAGGGTAACACTAAGGTTGCAAAGTGGGAAGATGGTCATGCCATCAGCATTAATAGGAAGGTTCAGAAAAGGGGAAGATTTTGAGGAAAGCTAATGAGTTCTGCATTAGACATATTAATTTTTTAAATGTCTTGTCATCTAAAATCACTGAAGCACTGAGCTAGCATACACAGTGGGCAGGCAGAAGGCAACGCTATTTTGTTCATACCCTGATGCATTAATATTAAAGTGTATCTATAGTACATCCTATTGTAAAATTAGAGATCCTCTTCCAATAATCCAATAAACATTTATTAAGCACCTACTATGTGTCAGGCGCTAGGCTAAGTGTTGGGGATCCAATTAGTAAAAAACAGACTACAGTCCCTGCTTTCAAGAAGCTCACAGTCTAATAGAGGGGGAAAGAGAGACGGAGACAGAAAGAACACAAAAGGAGGCAGGAAAGGGTGGGGAAAGACACCAGGGAGATACCAGCAAAGGGTACCTTGTTCCATGGAGTTGAAAAACCCAGGCCAGGCAACAGATGCAGAGTGGAGTAAATCCAAAAGTCCATTTTCTGCCTTCCAGAGAAAGAACTGATATTCTCTGAATACAGACTGAAGCATACTGTTTTCATTCCTTCTTTTTTCTTTCTTTCTTTCTTCCTTTCATTCATTCGTTTTTTTATTCAAGTCTTCTTGTACAAAATGACTAATAAGGAAATGTTTTACATGATTGCACATGTATAATCTATATCAGATCGCTTACTGTCTCAGGGAAGGAGGGATAGAACTTGGAACTCAAAACTTTAAAAAAAATTTAAAAATTGTCATAACATGTAATTGGGGGAAAAATAAAATATTATTTTAAAAAGAAAGATAGTACCTGCCCTTAAGAAGCTAATTCTAATATTAGGAGGTTAATTTTGGTGTTGTTCTTCAGTCATTTCCGTCATGTCAGACACTTCATGACCCCTTGTGGGGTTTTCTTGTCAAAGATACTGGAGTGGTTTGCCATTTCCTTCTCCAGCTCATTTTACAAATGAAGAACTGAGGCAAACAGAGTTAAGTGACTAGCCCAGGTACACACAGCTAGGAAGTATCTCAGGCCACATTTAAACTCAGCAATCTTCCTGATTCCTGATCTCATGTTGGAATGCCACCTAACTGCCCCAGTGGAAGTTAATGGGGTAGGATAATGTATTAAAAAAAAAAAGCTAAAAAGGAAGTGGGAGGGGGGAAGGAAGGGATGAAGTTATCCAAGGAGAGGAGATGAGAAAGTCCTATGGAGACAAGTCAGGAGTATATCATAGAGAAGAGCTGACACCTGGGCATTCTCCTTAAAACAGAAGTTCTGAAAGGAGCCAGCTCATAAAAGGAAGAGCTCTCAAATAGAAGGTATTTCCAATATGAGTAGTCCAGAGGTGGAACGAGCTTCCAGAGTAATCAGGTTTCTCTGACATGGTATACAAATAGAAAGTTCTGCGGGGATGCTAAGTGCAGCCCACAACCAGGGAATGAAGGTATACCAATAAAATCACGGGTCCAGACATATATTCCTAATAATCACAACTTTCTATAGATAATAAAATTTCTGGAATCCATAGTCGTTCTGATTTGTAGAACTACAATTAACATCTTCAAGCAACAGACTCCCTCTAGTGGTCAACTGACACTTTTAAAAAAATCTAAGAAACCAGGTATAATCACAAAAAACTCTGATATCCATAATAATGTCCATTCTTTAAGAATTCCAGGTAGCTTTGGTTTTATTTAAATTTTTTTGGTATGAACAGAAAACATTCTGGTGCTAGTGTTGCTTTCATTTTATGTGCCCCAAAGATTCAGCACACAGTCCAGTGCCATGAATCCAGTGGATGACTAATCCTGAAACATAAATTAGTCTAAGGTAGGTAGGTAGTCAAGAGCACTGGGACTGTGAGCCTTCCTGTAAATTTTCTTCATTTGTTCTTCTAGGATCAACAAAATTATGCAGATGTTTTCTCTGGAATAATAATTTCCCTACTTTCTATTAATTTGAACTTTCTTCAGTCTCCACTACACTTCACCTTGGCAAACACACAACCCACCTCAGTCTTCAGAAAAATGGAAAAGACTGAAATGGCAAGGAGATTAAAAAGTCTTGGAACAAAAGGACCCAGAGGAGAGGAAAGTCTGCAGTGTCTCTTGAATAGCAAAATATTCTCTAAAGATATTTGACTATAATTTAACTACACTGAACTAAATAAATAATAGCACAGGACCTGGCACATAGTAGGTGCTTAATAAATGTTCATTGACTTTACCAATAATGAGACCTATAAAGGAATAATTGTTTCATGGATGTTTCTCTCATCCAGTGTTACCCGAAAGTAATTGATCCCAGCTGATATATCTGCTCTCAGTTTATACAGAGAAACTAGAATATCTTACTTCCTTGATTTTCTAATGTGAGCATTCAGCCCTACAACTCTTTTTTTTTTTGTCTCCTAAAAATGATAAAATACATTTTAAAACAAAGGAGAATTTTCAAGGGCGATTCTAATACTTCCTGCCAAATGAATAAACAGGAAGAAAGTTACTAAGAGGATATTACTCAAAAGATGGAATTTACCTTGTCAGGGATTCTCAGAGCCTCTAACCCTACCCCAGCACCAGCACCACCAATACCTCACTGATTCCACATTGATAGAAAATTTTTTCATTCTTTCCTCTCTTGCTAAAGCTTAGATCTTATAGCCAATTACTTTTTTTGTGAGGCCAAGACAGAAAATTCCAGATCAGAACTTTTGTTATTAAGACACACAAATTGTCACATTTCAATTCATCTACCCCATCTATTTATTCCTGAGAATTATTAATTCTTTTTGTTTTTCATCCCTAACACTTCAAATTTTTTAGTTTTAAATTTATTTTCCAAATTTATCCCTCAAATTAAAAAAAGGAAAGCACAATCTTTGTATCAGATAATTGTAATCAAGCAAAACAAATTCATACATTAGCCATGTCCAAAAAAAGTATGTGTTTTTCTCTACCTTGAGTCCATCACTCTTCCAAGAGATAGGTAGGATCTGGATACTCTACAGTCATGATTGGTTATTATAATGATCAGAGTTCTTACGTATTTCAAAGTTGTTTTTCTTTACAATATTGTTGTTCTTGTTTAAATTATTCTCCTGGTTCTGAACATTCATGTTTTCCTAGGTGTCTCTGAAACCAACCCCTTTATCATTTCTTACATCTGAATATTACATTCATATATCATAATTTATTCAGCCATTCCTCAGTGAATGGATGACTCTTTTGTTTCCAGTGTTTTTTGCACATAAAGTATTTCCTCTCTTTCTTTGATCTCTTTGGGGCATCGGCCTACTAGTGGTCTTGCTGGGACACAGACCATATACAACTTAGTGACATTTGAGGCATGGTTCTATATTGTTTTCCAAAATGGCCAGACTACCTCACAACTCCACAAACAGTCAATAGTGCATCTATCTTCCAACTGCCTCTTCAAACAAATGTCATTTTCTCTTTTTCTCATCTTTGAAAGTCTGAGAGTTGTGAAATGGAACCTCAGAATTGTTTTAATTTGTATTTCTCTAATCATTAATGATTTGGAGCATTTTTCATATCTATTTCATATCTATTGTTAGCTTAAATTTCTTCCTTTGAGAACTATTTGTGTCCATTTATCGATTGGGCTGTCATTCTTAAATATCTGAATCAGTTCCCTATCTATCTTAGATATTAGACCAGTTAAGCAAGAAGTATCTTCTCACTGAGTTCATGTGGTGGGTAACTGCTGCCAAACTTGTGTGTGTGTGTGTGTGTGTGTGTGTGTGTGTGTTTACCACAACACAGAAATTATGGAGGTAAAAACTTAGGTTTTATTATTATACTCAAGCATAAGTTCAGACCTCAGAGAAAACCTGAACAGTCACGAAGAGTCTAACAAGGCTTCTTATAGGCAAAAATTGCATCACAGTGGGAGTGAAATAATTCTTTTACTTACTACAATCTTACACATTCCTCTTAGGCCATAAAAGAGAAGATAGATCTGTAATCCCATACTTCCTTCAATGCCATAAAAATTGAAGAAACTTAAACAGAGTCATAATCTCATATTTTTCCTAAGGAAACAAACTTCATCGAACAAACTCCATAGGTAAACTAAGTCAGGTTACAGATTAAACTACATTTAGAAGATTTTCAATAGGCTGATTGAGAAGGCTTACTTGTTGCCAAGGAGTCAGAGAAAATTGAGATTTTTACCCCTGACTTCTTATCTGAAGAATGTTTAAGGTTCTTAAGTAAATTTTCACATCCCAAGGAACAAGTTATGGTCAGATGAGGTTAATATTGAAACAAGCTTTGAGATAACAGAAGAACTGTCTCTGAGACCCAATTAATAAAAGGAAAATCCAAAATTCCCAAAACAGACCTTCATCAGAGAAACTTGCAGAAAAGATATTTCTCAGTTAACTGTTTCCCTTCTGATTTTAACTATATTTCATGTACAAATTTCTTTTTCTATTCTATTTTGCATATAGAAGTACTCGTTTTAGTTTATGATTGGTAAGTTCAAAATAAGAAAAACAAAAAAATTTAAACATATTGATTCTGTGCAAAAGCATTTAATTTTATATAATCAAATTTGTCCATTTCATTTTCTGTGATCCTCTCTATTCCTTGTTCTATGATGCTCTTCCCCTACCTACAGTTACAAGAGATATTTTCTTCCTTGCTCCTCTAATTTATTTATGATATGATTTTTTTATATCTAGACTATATATTCACTTGGAGCTTATTATCATATATGTTATGAATTGTTGGTCTTAAACCTATTCTGCAAGGCTGCTTTCCAGTTTTCCTTGCAGTTGTTGTTAAATAATAAATCCTTATCCTAATACTTATAGTCTTTGGGTTAGTCAAATACTATTTTACTATTGCATAATTAATCTGTTCCACTGGTCTACTTAACTATTTTTTAACCAATGCCAAATGTTTTTGATGATTACTGTTTTGTAATCATTTAAGATCTGGTACCATTAAGTACCATAGGTATAATAGGTACCATCTAGTACCTATTATATTGGCTCAATCCTACCATGAGCCATTAGTATCTCTGCATTTATTTAGACCTGTATTTATTTCCATAAAGAGCACTTGATAGCTGTATTTATAAAGTTCTTGTATGTCTTAGAAGATGGACTCCAAAATATTTTATACTTTCTGTAGTTATTTTGAGTGGAATTTCTCTATCTCTTCCTTCTGATTTATGTTTAGTTGGGTTTTGTTTTTGTCTTTAGCAATATGCAGAAAGGCTTATGATTTTTTGGGTTTACTTTAAATCTTGCTGCTTTCTGGCATTTTTTAAGGAAATGAGCTTTCTTAGGTTAGTAAATTCTGCTCCAAAGTTCCAAACTTTGGGTGGATTGGGTGGATACTTTTGATCTTTCAAAGTCAAAAATGAGACAGGCATCCATACAAAATTAAAATATTAGTGAAGGAAACAAACAAAAATATGTTATCTACCGATATGTTTCAAGGGCACTATCAATCCCCTCTTAAACAATGCATGTTTCTATTGCATATACAATCAGACATTGGTGATATGTAGTCCGGTTCTGTAAAACAGCTATTTTCCCCTCCTTTTCATTCTTTGTTACACGGAGAGGAAAGACAGTGTGGGGAGGTTTATATTCCAAAGTTAAGGTGTTATAAAAATAGAATATATTAATAAAAATTAATATCATTCATTCTTACTAATCTGCCCCTTTCCACAGTCCCACTGATCTTTTTTGCTCCCATTTCCTCCAGCAACACTTTCAGATTCCATCTAGTTCTCACTACTTCTGCCCAAGTCTTTGTTCTAGAAAAGATCATTCTTTACTCTCCTGTTAGGATTCTCTATCTGCTAAATGAAAAGACCATCTGAGAGAAATACTGGTATTTTCTATTTGCTCTCAAATGGAACTGGGAATCATGTGCCAGAGTCTTGGACTCTTTTACATACATTACAATTTTTCTTCCTGAAATTCTTAAGGCTTACAATCATATCTGGTGGAGCCATAAAGGTGAATATAATTCAATGCAATATTCACTCAGAAGACAACGTAAAAATATGGAGATGGATTTATTTTACCCAATTTAACATTGCTGCAATGTTTCCTTTACTCTCTAGTTCCAATTGAGAAATGTGTTGCTTTATGGGCAGAGTGAAATGAGCAGGGTAGTATAGTGGAAAGAGCTATAGAAGGATGAGTCAGGTATGCAAGAATGACCTCTTAGACACAATTATGGAGAGAGCACCAGCTTTGGTCCAAGTACTACCTAAATCCTTTGCTCTCTCTGAGCCTCAGTTTTCTCCCATTTAAAACGACAGAACTAGGTTAGATAAACACTAAGCTCTCTTCCAACTCTATAATTTGTGGTTCAATGTATGTTGAGTAAAGTTAATACTATTCCACCGGAGCCACATCTTCCTCTCAAGGAATTTGATAGATGTTACCACCAGACAGATGAGATGAGTCTTTTGGGAACACTATTTCCATGAGTGAGCATTAGTAAATTATGGTTAGTTTATTCAAACTTGCATGAAAGATTTGTTATGTTGTCAACACAAGCAACTTGGAATATGGGAACTCATTCCACCAACAAAGATAACCTCTCCCAGAATTACTAGGGAGATAAATCCTAAGAAGTTCCTGAGACAAATAGAGGTTAAATGCCCAGGGTCACAGAGCTAATAAGTGTTTGAGGCAAGAATCACTTTAATGATCTGTGATTTCATCTGTATGGGTATTAACTCCACCATTGCCACTGTCTTGAACAGTTTTGCTTAACTTATTTTTCTGTTGGGGTGGGGGGGTGGCAGGGTACATGATTATTGAGAATTTATTGTGTGAAAAAAATAGATCAAGCAAATTCAAAAACCACAAGGTAGTCTTGTCCCTTTAACCTCTCATTTTCTCTCACCCTCTTCTCCATATCCAATCTGTTGCCAAAGTGTCAATTTTATCTTCGTAATATCTCTTACATACTCTTCTTTTCTGACATTTCCACCTCTCTGACACAATGTATTTTCCATTCAGCCTCTAAAGTGATTTTCCTAAAACACAGGTGTAATCATGTCACCTCTTCACACAATAAACTCTAGTGGCTTCCTATTGCTCCCAGAAACAAAAAAGAAAATGATCTGGTTGGCATTCAAAGCCCCTTATAACCCAGCCCCCTTCTACCTTTCCAGTTTTCTTACCCCTTACTGCCTGACAGGCACGCTTGAATCCAGAGGCTTCCTTGCTGTTTCACAAACAAGACACTCCATCTCTCAGCTACAAGGCATTTTCTCTGGCCCCCATGCTTGGAATGCTCCCCTTCTTCTGCTTGGAATATCGACCTTTCTAGTTTCCTTAAGTCACAACTAAAATCTCACCTTCTGCAGAAAGCCTTCCCTAACCCCTCTTTATTCCAGTGTTTTCCCTTTTTTAAATTGGAATGTTCTCCCTCCTCTGCTCTGACTTCTAATCCTCTGCTACTGACCTCTCTGACTTCTTTAAGTGACAGCTAAAATCTCATCTTCTACAGGAATCCTTCCTTAACCTTTCTTTATTCCAGTGCTTTCCTTCTTTTAATTATTTGTTATTTATCCTGTATATAGCTTGCTTTGTATATATTTGTCTGCATTTTGTCTCTCCCATTTGGATTATAAGCTTCCTGAGGTCAGGAACTGTCTTTTGCCTCTTTTTGTATCCCCAGCACTTAGTGCAGTGCCTGGAACATAGTAAGTGCTTAATAAATGTTTATTGATCACTTGATTGGTTCAGGTACTTATTACCTTATGTCTGTACTATTGCAATACCCTGCTGATCTCCCTGTCAGTCCATGGACTTCCAGTCCATCCTTCACTAAGCTATCACAATGATCTTCCTAAAGCACAGTAATATCTCCACCTCCCTCCTCAACTCCAGTGGCTTCCTTTTCTGTCCAGGATCAAGTATAAAATCCTCTAGCATTAAAGTCCTCATAACCTGACCCCCTCCCCCACCTCTTCAAGGAATGGTGGGAACTGAGTAAACCACATTGACTCTATCTTGTGACTCAATTCTGGATCTAGCTCACGGATCTAGGTTTTTATTCAATTGTGGATCTAGTTTAATTTCTGTCTTGTGAGGAAACTCTATTCAATTATGGGAATTATTAGAAAACTTGAATGCATTGTTTGAACTTAGCCTTGCATAGCTAAGAAGCTGGACCACCTCTGCTTGCTGCTTAGAGACCCTTAACTAAGGACCTAGGTTATGCTGACCAGAATCCAAGTCAGATCCAAAGATTAATCCAAGTTTTCTCATATGTATACATCTCAAGCAACCCATATGTCTTACTGAAAACTCATCTTGTGCTGGTCAATCAGTTATTGTTTCCATGTTTCTTTGATTGAATCCAGACACTTGGGGGAGTTAGACACCTCTTTCTTATTTCAGGAAATTGTACCTGTTCGCTCTCCCCTTCATAACTCAAAAAGCCCCTAATATTTTTTCCAATTAGAAATTGTATCCTGGTTGTTTTAATTAATTGGTCTTATTTGACTAACTGTTTTTAATGCATAAAAATCTGTCCGTCCATCCTACCCTGTATCTGCGTCCAGAGCCAAAGTTGAAGAAGGCCTAGCCCCAATTTCTTATGCAATTAGCACGCATTGCTTAATAAATCGATATGCTCAGAAGCTTATACCTTTGTTTCCTCAGTTACTTCATCTTTCACCTGCCACATTCTCCTGTCTTCTTATACCTTGTGATCACCTTCCCCCTCCTTCCTCCCAAGTAATCTTCCATCCAGTGACCCCAGCCTCCTTGCTGTTCCTGGACAAAAACACTCATCTCCTGATTCTGGGCATTTTCATTGACTGTTCGCCATGCCTAGTATGCTCTCCCTCCTCCTCATCTCCCCTGCCTAGCTTCACTGGCTTCCTTCAGGGATTGTCTTTTACCTTTCTTTGTATCCCCCGTGTTGCCTGGCACATGGTAGGAATTTATTAAATGTTTATTGACTGATTGACTCAGGTTGGGAAAACCTACCCATACCAATATCAGTGGCCTCCCAACCCTGTTTACAGAATCCAGGAAGATCCTTTCTCCCTTTGAATGTTAAGTTTACTGCCTGGCAACAGTCTGACCAAGCTAAGGTAGCCATGAGGGCAGTAAGTGGTTAGGTAGCCTGATCTCCCACCACTTGGCTACTTTCTGCAATGTGGCCTGAGCTTCTGGTACCCTCCAAATCAGCATTTCTAATCTTGGGTAAGATTTTCTCAAAATTTTATGGGAGGTTGTAACTATTATCCAATGGCTAGCTTCACAGAGAAGAAACAAATAAACCAGAAATCTTGATAGATAGGGATCAGGGTTAAGAGTTTCAGTGACTACCCAAGTACCCCATAACTAATCTGGGTTTTTCAGGAAATCTCAATAGACACTTATCTAGGGCTACATTTCTCCTATTATCACTTCAGTAGGATATGTCCAAGGTAAAGTCTACCTGCCCCCAAAAGTTATGAAAATACATTTTGTAAACAAAGAAGAGTAAAAGCAAGAAGGATTAAAAAGTGTAATGGAAAGAGCACTAGCTCTGGGGCCAGAAGGCCTGGGTTCAAATTCTTCCTTTGACACATTAGTTATATGACAAGTTACTTAGCTTCTCTGTGCCTCAGTTTCCTCAGCTGTAAAACAAAAGGGTTAGATTAGACAGTCTCTAAGAGCTCTTCCAATTCTAAATCTGTGATCTGATTCTCTGTGTGATAACTGATGAGATTTGAAAATTGTAGGAATGTTAGAGTTATTGCTATGACTATAGTCCCCTTATCCTTCTCCCCTTTATTCTGACCAACTGAGATTCCTATGATAGAGATGTCCTAGTCCGGTATAGCATTCAAAATACTTCTATCTTCTCTACATTCATAAGTTAACTCATTATGGAGCAGTTGTATATTGTCCTTAAATTTGTCATGAAAGGGGGAGACAAGGATAATGTGGTGGTGACATTGATTATATTCTCCATAATTGAAGTTTGGAAATCACAGCCCAACCTTGAGTACTTCCAGTTGCTCTTGTTTTCTCATATTGTCATCGCCTTATAACTTCTAACACTTCAAATCAGTGCCTCCTTGTAAGTCTGTAATAGGCTAAAAAAAATATCCACAGTTCAATTAAGTATAACAGGAAAGGAAAAGGAGAAAAACATTTATGTGATGCCTGCTATGTGCCAGACACAGTGCTAAACACTTTACAAATATCTCATTTGATCCTCACAACAACTCTGGGAGGTAGATGGCTTATTATTATCCCCATTTTACAGTTGTGGAAACTGAAGCAAACAGAGGTTAAGTGACTTGCCCAAGGCACTACAGACAGTAAATATCTGAGACTGGATTTTAACTCCAGTCATCTTGACTCTAGATTTAGTTAACATTCCCATTGCCTCCAAAGAGTTCCATTATTCTAAACAGTTTCTAGGCTGCAAAACTCTGAAAACAGTCATATGTAAATGAAGTTATGGGCATCTATGTCTAGCAGCCATTTCCATCTTTAGTTAGTATATATGCTTTGAGCTGCTTTCAAATAGGTTTTATTAGTACATTTATCTGAAGGACAATTTTGTCTCTGGTCCTCAGAACTGTCTCATTTTTTTTCCTCATACAAATACCCTTTTTTCTGCCCCTTCTTATGAATAAAATGTCTATATATAAAAGAAGCAGTTCCTTAAATATATAACCACACAATGTCCCTTATAGAAACATGGAAGCTTTAAATAATTAGAGAAATGTTCATCGTCATGGTTGGGCAATGCTAATATGCTAAAATGGTGAGTAGTGTGAGTGATGAGCCTAAATTAACTTGGCTTAGCTCTTGACATATGGTGTTTCAGGGTACAGGATGTAACATTTCAGTGTTTAAAATCTATATGTCAATAATATATGTGGTATCTTCATTATTAACATCCTTCTTTTATACTGTTTGACTATAATTTTGTAAAGAAAAATGAATAAATTATATTGATTTTTGTTTAGTTTTCATGATATAGTATGTTCGAAAACAAGGCATCTTTATTTATTGCTAGCTTTGTGGAATCTCACATGTGAACTTGCTGTTTCTAATTATATAAAACAACAGTAATCCACTACTAGTTAGCATTTGACTTTTTTACATATTAAAAATGTTACAAAATATTGTGAAATTGCCAGACTTAATAAAAGAAAGAAGCATTGTGTTAATTTTCATATGGGATGTGTTAATTTAACAAAATGATTCATAACTATTAATAACTCATTCCTTTTATCTTGGAATATGTTTCTTAGATTTCATTCTCCTCCACCTTGTGGCCCCATCCCCCGCTACTCCTCAATTACTGGTGTTTTTTGTTTCTTTGTTTCAGTATTTCATTGTATATAATTTTTTGGAACAAAATGTTTGTTTTAAAAATAAGGATTCGGGGCAGCTAGGTGGCGCAGTGGATAGAGCACTGGCCCTGCAGTCAGGAGAACCTGAGTTCAAATCCAGCCTCAGACACATGATACTCACTAGCTGTGTGACCTTGGGCAAGTCATTTAACCCTGATTGCCTCACAAAAAATAAGGAGTCATACTGAAATGTGATTTAACATTTTTTTCTTTTTATTATTTTCTTGGGTTTTATGAAAGGAAAAACTAATACAAGGAAAGCTCATCTGTTCAAAGATACACAAATGAACATTTTTGTCTGAGATAAGACAACTTTTCCATTTGACATTAAAAAAAGACAAACAATAGACGCAAACTAAAAACTGACAGTGGCCAAACATATAGTGTACCTTTATCACTCCCATTCGCTTTTCTTTAATTTGGGGGAAAAAAAGAACAAAACTGTTTTTAGCTCCATTCCAAATAAGCAAAATAAAATTCTTGAATAGTTTTCAAACTTCCTATAAATAAATATATACTTATCCAAAAAAATAAATAAAATGGTGAGTTGTACTGATTTACTTCATAAATTTAATATTATATAATCCAGTTACCAAAGGGATATCTTATAGAATTAGATAAAAAAATAACAAAACTCTTTTGGAAAAGGAAAAGTTTTAGAATCTCAAGGGTAATGATGAAAAAAAAGAAGGAATGAGGAGATATAGTATTATTAGATGGCAAACTATATTACTAAGAAATAATTATCAAAATTATTTGGTACTAGTTTAAAAAAAGAAAAAGAAAAATAAATCAATGAAATAGACTAGATAAATAAGAATGAGGAGGAATAGAAAATGATAACCTACTGTTGGATAAAACCAGGAACATCAATTACTGGGGGGAACTTCCCTATTTGACAAGAACAACTGGGGAAACTGGAAAGCAGTGTATCAGAAATTATGTTTCAAACCAATATCTGACATCATATGCCACAACAAGCTCCAAATTGGCATGACCTGAATATCTTAAGATCATATCATTTAAAAAAAATAGAAAAGAATAGACGGAAGGAAACTTTAATAGCCATGACTAGGAGAAGAATTCTTAACCAAACAAGGGATATAGGTGACTATGAAAAACAAAATAGATAACTTCAATTGCATAAAAAGCCTTTGCACAAACAAAACTAATCAAGTTAGTTGTTTCTATAAGGGATGTTTTGTAGCTGAGAAGAAAAATCATCAATTGGGAAAAATGTTTTCATCAAATATCACTGATAAAAGTCTGAGATCCAAGATATATGAGGAATTCACATATATACACAGATATTATATAAAGAGCACACTCTTTCTTTCTCTATATTATATAGATGTATACCTAAATATATAGATCAAGTGAGATCTATGTATCTATAGATATAGATATTTAGATAGATATAGGTTAAAAAGTTTTGTTATGCGTTTTTTTAGTTCAGGGTTAAGATTGAAATTTTTTTTAATAAGAAGAACCACTTTCAATCTCTATTACTGAATACCAAATGGCTTGGGAAATTAGTTTTTGCTGCACTCAATGTTTCTTAATGAATTCAACCTAAAATTACAAGACAAAACAGTACTTATATGCAAAATTTGTACTGTAAAGTCAATTCAACAACAGTTAATGTTTGAATCACAAGCAATGTCCAGCTGCTTTAAACACTTCTCATGTTGTCAAAAATTAAAAGAAGCAATATCTCCATTTCTACACAAATTTGCAGCAGATAAATTTTCCGAGCTCA
Organism: Vombatus ursinus; assembly: GCF_900497805.2. Taxonomy (NCBI): domain Eukaryota; kingdom Metazoa; phylum Chordata; class Mammalia; order Diprotodontia; family Vombatidae; genus Vombatus; species Vombatus ursinus. The sequence goes on from NW_020954590.1 coordinate 3,568,914, forward strand.
TTCTACAGTTCCAGCTGTGTTTTTCTGACCTTCATGCAAATGCAAAGGAAATTTCCATATTTTAAAATCCATTTAACTGTGCATTGGAGGAGCTCCCACCTAACCTTCAATTGGAAGTGATTAATCTGCAATGGAATGACATGCTAAAAGGCAAATATCAAGAGAAGAATCTAATAGAATTCTATAAATGCCTTCCAAATAATGAATATGCTCAGTTAAAATCATATATTCACAGACTGATAAGTATTTGGCAGCACCAATCTGTGTGAAAAAAACATTTTCAAAGATGAAATACATAAAATTACACTACTGATCAGTATTAACAGATGAACATTTGCAATCAATGTTGATGATGGAGAGCATTAACTTTAAGCCCCAATTAAGCAAAATGTTATCTTCTAAAAAAGAATTATATTCTTCTCATTAGTAGTCCTGTATTACAAAAAAAATATTGTACTCAATTATTATTATGTTTTCAATGTTGTCAATAAAAATTATGTAGAAATTTGTTTTGTCTTTTATTATGTAAATACTTAGATAATGTCCTTGATTTTGCCTCTTGGACCACAAAACCTAAATATTTATTATCTGGCCCTTTACCAAAAATAAAGGTTGCTGGCCCCTGCTCTATTGACACATTGATTAATTGTTTTTCTTTGTTAAAAGGGAAGGTTAGAATTTCCAGAAATTAGTGTGATATAAAAACAAATGTCAGCAATAAAGAGAAACAAGTGAGTTGACAATGCGGGAAGGTGAAAGATGAAAAAGCTCCCGCATTGTCAACTCACATGTTTCATTTTCTTTTGAAATGTCAGAGCTTATATCATCTCAGCCTTCTCCACTCTAACTTAAACCTCTACCAGCACCATTTAAAAGAGAACTCTGTTAATATTAGGCAATTTTTTCTGTATCTTAATGTTCTGGAATTCTCCCACAGCTAACTTTAGCTATATTGAGGGCTTTTCTGCTACTACTGTTGAAAGCAAAAATTTTTATCCTAGATTCTGATCTTTCTTATGTTTAATACAGTTTTTCCCTCAACCCCAGTATAGTCTCTGTTAGCCCACCTCTCCCAGTAATACACTTCTTCTATCCAACCCCACCAAAGAAAAGGTTTTTTTTTAAATTAAATTTTTTTCAATTAACAAAAATATATTTTCTCTCTTTCTCCTTTCCTCACATCTTAGAAAACAAACCCTTTTTGGTTTGGAAGCTTATTAAAATCTACCTTTTTAATTTCTTTAGAAATATTAAGAAATAATATTTGTCTTTAAAACCCTTTCTTTAAAACTCCTATGGAAAGCTCATTGGAAAGGTGGGTAATAGCCAGAATAACAAAAAGGCTTTTCTTATGGAAATATGTAAGAATGATAATCAAAAACTTTTTTTAATTCAAAATTCCTAAAAAGGTTCTCTGAAATCTTCTTGGAGCAGAGTAATGTCAGAGGGCCTAGGGGACTATGCCACTTTGAAGATCTCTACGAGCTGGAGGCCTGGATATAGGTTAAATTAAATTGTTTCAGGCAGACTTAAGCCAAAATTACAGAAAACTACAACATTATTATCAATATTTTTTTCTTCAACTCTACATATATATAGTCAAGTAAAACAAATTCCTGCATTGTCCATGTCCAAAAAATGTGCATAAAGGCCATGGTTTTAGGAGGTATTTGACCATGGAGAATGGCAGACCAGAGCTCCCCTAAACTGGCAGACATATTGCTGGAGTAATGGGGCTCCTCGTTTTTCATTCTCAGTGAGGAAACCAGGTCTATTCCCTGAGATTTCATTCTTTCACCAGATGAACTGGTCTGGTACTGAATCACAAGGGAATAGAAGCATAGCTCCTCACTTTATTATTAGCTATGAGACTTTTTTTGATAACAGACCATGTAGTACACATAAGAAAGACACAAGAATACATCTGCTATCTTGCTTTAACCAGCACCTCCCCACCCTGGTCTCTGTAAGATGAAGCAGCACAAGACAGTTTCAGGAAACTGACCCTACCAAAACCTGTAGGCCAGATCTGAGTGGCTTCTCTGCTTTCACTAAGCAGACCCCAGATGCCTTTTGATTACATTCAGTTCAATTTAGTGGTTCCCTACTGACTCCAGAATAAAATGCAAAGCAATTGTTAGGCATTTAAAGCCCTTTACAAAAAGGTCCCAGCCAATCTTTCCAGGTTGATTACACATTACTCCCCGAACACACTTGGCAGTCTAATAAAATTGGCCTATTTGCTCTTCCCCCACACTCAGTTTTCCAATTTCTAAGGCTGGTATTGCAGATTGTCTCCTCTCCCTAGAATGCTCTACTTCCTTGCCTCTCTCTCTTGGAACCCCTTTCTCCCATCAAGGCTCAGCTCAACTTCTACAAAAAAACCATTCCTGATTGCTCCAAGTATTCTCCCTCCCTTAATTACTTGATATATATATATAGCGTTTATTTATGTATGTATGTCGAATCAAAAAAGTTAAGGTGTAATCATCAACAGTGGAGACAAAATCATCACTATTTGAAGAAAACTTATGATGTGCTTAGAAAACTCCAGAAAATTAGCAAAGAAACTGATTGAGATAACAAGAAGAGTAAAGCATTTATGATTTGCAAAGTACTTTACTTATATCAGTTCACTTGATCCTCATAACTAACCTATCAAGATGTATGCCAGATATACATGGGTATGACTATGTAACATTAATTATAGAAATAAAGACTTCAATAGAGAGCTATTCAGGAGAGTGTCATTATTTTGTGACCAAGATCGTTCTTTGTAATTTTGAGGTATTCATTTTCTATTTTTGTGGCTATTGTTTTTTTCCATTCGCATTCATTTTCTATTTTTGTAGGTATTATTTCTATTCACATTATTGCAGTCATTATCATATCATTTTCTTGCTTCTTACTTCATTTCACATCAGTTCATGTAAGTTTCTACATGCTTCTCTACATTCTTCGTATTTGTCCTTTCTTACAACAAAGTACTATTTCATCAGGGCAGCTAGGTGGCTTAGTGGCTAGAGAGTTGCACCTGGAGTCAGTAAGATTTGAGTTCAAATTTGACTTCAGATACTTACTAGCTGTGTGACCCTGGATAAGTTAATTAACCTCTGTTTGCCTTAATCCATAGCAAACCACTGGCAAACCACAGCAGTATCTAAGAAACCTCATCGATGGTAGAGTTGCAAAGAGTTGGACAGAACTGATCAGTAGCACAATTTCATTATATTCACGTACCACAATTTGCTTATTCAATATGCACCTACTTTTTCAGTTCTTGCTTCCACAAGATGAATTACTACAAATATTTTGGTGCATATGATGGAGCCTTTCTTTCTGTCAGTGACTTATTTAATGTATATACTTAGCAATGGAATCCATAGGTGAAAGGGCATAGTCATTGTAGTCATTCTATTTGCATAATTCCATATTGTTTTCCAGAATAATTATACTAATTCATGTCTCCACAAAAAATATATTTTCTTTCCACAACTCCTCCAACATTGACTATTGCCATCTTTTGTCATCTTTGCCAATTTGATGAATGTGAGCTGAAATCTTAGAGTTGTTTTGATTTGTATTTCTCTCATTATTAGTGATTTGGAGCATTCTTTCATATGGGTGTTAAGAATTTACTCTTCTTCTTTCGAGAACTGTTGTATATGTCCTTTGACCACTTACCCCCTGGTGAGCAGCATTTGGTTTTATACATCTCTGTTAGTTGTCTGTATATCTTGGAAATAAAATCCTTATCTGAGAAAGTCGATCAAAGATTTGGGAACTATTATTTTCAACCTTATTCTGACCAACAAGGTCAGAATTACTGATGTTGGTCTGACCTAGATCAGGTCTACTTGTTGAAATAGAAATAGGAAACTTAGAAGCAAGTGATACCTCCATCATAGAGGATTAGGGGAAAGTACATTTTAAAGAATTCATAACAAACCTAGATAGGCTCAAATGACCTAATATTTTGCAGATTAAGCTAATCTAGGAGAAACAGAAAGATAAAAGGATGAAATTATAAAAATACTGGCAGAAAATATTCCAGTAAGGCTTTTTGGATACACAAGGAACTCAATAAACAGCTTAAGTTTTGAAAAGACATTTATACAAATTTATACAAATAACTGAGAATGAATGTAAAAATAGCAACATGTCCTAATAGAATAACATCATAAGTGCTACACTTAAGAATTACACTTAGTAGCTATGTGACCCTGCTCAAGTCACTTAATCCTGTTTGCCTCAGTTTCCTCATCTGTAAAAAGAGCTGAAGAAGGAAATGGCAAAGCACTCCAGTATCTTTGCCAAGAAAACCCCATATACATCATAAAGAGTCAGATACAACTGAAACGACTGAACAACAAACTGGCACTCACAGTAAGAGCAGGACTCCCAGGGAATCAAACTATAATGGTTTGGTAAAATCCTGCCAGATAAGTCCACAACTGAGAGATGAGGCTCAGTAGGGACTGGGAAAATTATGGGGGAAAAGAAAAAATATATTTTAGCCTGATAAGGGAAAGGACCTTTGTACTCAGTCAGATTTGGAACTTTATTTTCAAGGATGTAGAGAGAGGCTTTGAAATAACATTGCCGTCAATTTCATAAGACAAAGACCAGTGTGCCTTAAAAGTAACAGAAACAGGAGAAAAGTTTAAGGAACAAAAAGAAATATGAAGAAAAACCTGGGGACCAGTCAACCCCACCCCTGCCATCTCAAACCCAGACTGGTTGTGGAAAATGAGGACTGATATTCACAATGAGAGGGGAAGGAAGGCAAGTAGGAATTTTTGGGAAGCCTAGAGTAGAACTTTCAACACTTTTGAAAATAAAAAAGAGAGTCTCTCTCCTCTCCATTTTCTGACTGTGGCCAAGGTTGGAGAGGCAGAGAAGAAAAAGACAGATAAAAGAAATATTAGAAATCAGTGGAGTAAGGATTAGTTCTATAGATAATATAGGATGTGATTGGCAAGGATGTGAAAGAAATAAACCAAGCGCAGGGTTTGTTTTTTTTGCTGAAATTAAAAGAAAGCAGGAGATATTTAAGAGAGTCAGAAGAGGAAATGAGTAGAAAGTTAAAGAAAGTTGTGTAATCTGAGCAGAGGGTATAGGAAATTTGGAAAGAGAGAAGTGAGGAAAGGTTTTGATACCATTCAGATGAGGAGATGGGAAACTTTATGTGGTTTTTCTTTGTGATATGCAGCTTAGAATTCTTTGACTGGGGGATAGGAATGGGAAGCTGCTGCTTATCCTTATTTGGAAAGCCTCGGAGATAGGTAGCCAAAGCTGGGAAAGAAGAATTGATCCAGATCTTTGAGGAAATAAGGAAAATATGATAGGGAGCTGGGAACTGTCACCACATGTCTTTAAAAATTAGCTTATTGATAATAATGAGCTATCTCTCTCTCTCTCTCTCTCTCTCTCTCTCTCTCTCTCTCTCTCTCT
>NW_020954590.1:3574377-3697730 GCF_900497805.2 Vombatus ursinus
TCTCTCTCTCTCTCTCTCTCTCTCTCTCTCTCTCTCTCTCTCTCTCTTTCTCTCTCTCTCTCTTTCTCTTTCTTTCTCTTTCTCTGCTAATAGTAAATGGCCCTTGGATGAATTGAGATTTAAATGTTACCATTAGTGATTATAAATCCAGATTTGATTTGGTCAAAATTTGTTCTGAAGAAAATCTAAATGTGGTCTAGTGTGCTCATTTGTGGTAAATCAGAACTTAATGTAAAAATACATTTGCTATTTGGCATTAAAGCATGAAATGCTGGGAAAGGCATAGATTGGGGAAACCTTAGTTAAAATCCAGTCTGAGGACAAAACAGGAAAATGATAAATGTTGGAGAAGATGTGGGAAAATTGGAATACTAATGCATTGTTGGTGGAGTTGTGAACTGATCCAACCATTTTGGAGAGCAATTTGGAACTATGCCCAAAGGGCTATAAAAACATGCATACCCTTTGACCCAGCAACATCGCTTCTAGGGCTGTAGCCCAAAGAGATCATAAAAATGGGGAAAGGATCCATATGTACAAAGATATTTATAGCAGCTCTTTCTACAGTGGCAAAGAATTGGAAATTAAGAGGATGCCCATCAATTGGGGAATGGCTGAACAAGTTGTGGTATATGAATATAATGGAATACTATTGTGCTATAAGAAATGATGAGCAAGCGAACTTCAGAAAAACCTAGAAAGACTTGTATAGACTGATGCCGAGTGAAGTGAGCAGAACCAGGAGAACGTTGTACATAGTAACAGTCACATTGTGCGATGACTAACTTTGATAGACTTAGCTCTTCTCAGCAATGCAAGGATCTAAGACATCTCCAAAAGACTCTCTATGGAAAATGCTATCCACATCCAAAGAAAGAACTATGGAGTCTGAAGGCAGATCAAAGCATACTATTTGCTCTTTTTTTTTTCTTCTGTTTTGTTTTGTTTCTTCTTTCTTGTGGTTCCTCCTGTTGGTTCTAAATCTTCTCTATAATATGAGTAATGTGAAAATATGTTTAATAGCAATGTATACATAGAGCCTGTATCAGATTGCATGCCATCTTGGGGATGGAGGCAGAGAAGGAGGGGGAGAAAATTTAAAACTCAACAGCTTACGGAAGTGAATGTTGAAAACCAAAAATTAATTAATTATTTTTTTAAAATGTGTAATTAGAGGTGAAACTAGCCATATATAAAAAAGAAAAGAAAAAAGAAAAAAAATCCAGTCTGAGAAATCTATCAGCTGTGTGACTTCACCTCTATTTAAAGGGGAAAATGAAATACTAGTAGCCACTTCCCAGGGTTGTGAGGATCACAGGATTTTAAAGTACTTAACACTGCCTGGCATATGGCAAATACTATATAAATGTTGACTGTTATTATTATTTATTTAATTAGATGTAATTGTTTCATACTTGATGACTTTATATGAGGTTTTAGATGTGATCAGTATACAATGCCAATGGCAATAAGATGAATGATTTCTGTCTAAGGTAATTTGGAAATGCATTCAACCAAATTGAGGTTACCTGACTGGTAATGGGTTTTGTTTCAAGTTTCAAACCCATGGTATTGCTTATGTTATTGTTATGTTTCTAGATTTTCTTACATTGTGAAATTTAATAAACTATTATCTTGAATATGCTGTTAGACAAGCAACTTCTCTTATTATCTGGATGTTGTTAGACTATGAACTGAACTGTTAAAAGAAGATGGAAAAAAATTTGAAAACTGTTGTGTATTTATCAGCCCTGCTGACCACATGTTGTAATACTCTGAAGTACTGAAATTTAAGAAACCAGAAACTTCCAGGTTTGCCTATAGTGCAGAGAAAGTGTCAGCTCAAATTATTTGGTTATCACTTATGAAAATTATGACATTGTTAATCTAGTTATTGGGGATAATCAAGGGGATACCCACTAATTGGAGAATGACTAAACAAGTTGTGGAATATGATTATGATGGAATACTGCTGTGCTATAAGAAATGGTGAGCTAGATGATTTTAGAAAAACATAGAAAGACTTGCATGAAATAATAAAGAGTGAAATAGCAGAACCAAGAGAATGTTGTACATAGAAACAGCAATATTATTCTAAGAACAACCTTGGATGACTAAGTCATTTTGAGTATTATAAATCTTCAAATCAACTACAAAGGACCTATGAAGGAAGATGCAAGTCACCTCCAGAGAAAGACCTGATAAATAGAAGTATGCATAATATGGTTTTACATATGTGTGTGTGCGTGTGTGTGTGTGCGTGTGTGTGTGTGTGCAATTGTAACCTACAGGGCAGGGTGGGGACAGAGGGGAAAAAAAATAAAAAGTACACAGCAAAGAATAAAAAAAAATTAGAATGAAGCACAGAAAAGCAGGGTAGCTTTGAAAATGAGGTATAGGATTTATCACATAGTTTATCAAAAAGGAAACGGTATGAAATGAAAATTCACCATTTTACATTGAATCCTCTTTTTATGTTATGCTGTGTACATGGAAATGTTATTTTTTTGGTATTTAAGTTCAAAATTAATTTTAAAAATTTTAATTATTAGGGGATGTCATAATGTTAAAACCTATCAAGTATTAACATGGGTATATTTTAATGGGAATATTGATAATTGATTACGGTGTAGAGAAAGGTACTGTCCGAAGTATAATTTTATAAGCTCCATAAGTGATAGACAAGTAACCTTAGATGAAACTCACTCTACATTATAAGCAGCCTTGAAAATTTCACACCCATTTTGTACAAGGAGTATTTATATCTCATTTACTCAATAGGAAGGAAGGTAAGATCCTCTTGACTCAGTTTCTCCATTGTTTTGCTTCCTTTTGAACAGGAATGTTTCCTACCTGGTTAAATCCTGAGTCTGGCTTTGGCACCCTGTAAATAAAGTAGAACTTTGTCAGAAACTTAACTATGATTCTTACCTGAACTCAAACAGAGCTAAGGATGTTTTATCCTGGCATACCCTATATTAAATCATTCTCTGCCCTTAGGCTTGGGCCTGGAGGACAAGTTTTAATACTGTTGTAACTACAGCCCTGCTTCTTCCTCTCATAGCAAATTTCTATTATCAGGGCAGGTGAATAATGGAAATGTGTCATTGCAATAAATATTAGATTAATACAAAGACACCTGAATTTGTATAATAACCTGAAGGTGAGAAAGATCTTACTGTTTTCTATCTGAATTTGTTGTCATTCCATTGCCTAAGTAAGAGTTAGAATGGTGCTTATGTTTGTCACATGTATAAGATTAAGTCCGTAAATTTCTCATTCTTTCCGAATGATATTGGAATAGTTAGACAAAGATAAAGAAGTTTGTGAAACAAGGATGAATCTATTCATTTATGAGGTTAGTCAGAAACCTCTTCTGTTTTTGTTTTAAGAAACAGAAGTTCAGTTCAATCAGTCATCTAAGTGGAGAGTAACTTATAAACTATCTTATGTTACCTTAATGGGAAATCTGATTTTACTTAGGGTTGTTATTTAATCTGGAATTAGAACCTGTGTGTAGAGCATGCCCTGAAATGCATGCAAACTACTCAAGAGTTACCTTAATGATGTTCCCATTGTTTAAAGGACTTCTGAGAGGAGTCTTTGTTTATATCCATTTGAGCACGGTTAATGACTGAACATGTTTTATATAAACTTTCATATAAACTATTTTCTGTATACAATTTGGGATTATTATATTTACACATCCCATCCCAAATCTTTTGTTTTTTGTTATTAAGCATCTTAAAACAAATTCATTTGTGTAATGTTGAACCTAGGCTTGAAAAGCATTCACTTACCATGAGTACTGATAACTATGTATTCATGTATAGGATTAGATCCTTAAAGTATCTCCTACTCCTAAATTAACAAAAAATTAACAAGAGTGGAAAATTTTGAGAAAGCAATGAAATCAAGTAATTTTATATGTCAACTATAAATGTTATATATAATATGTATGGTATATATATATATATATATACTATTGTATATATATGTATATAATACAGGCTTTGAGTATATGTGACCTTGTGCATGTTATGATAATAAGTTCTAGAAATTGGGTTCAGGATTTTGCATACAAAATTACATTGATAATTGTAAAGAAGAGATATAGAAATGGCAATTGGTACATGAAATTCTTTGAAGTTTCAGGTGAATTATGGGTTCCTAAATTGGTGTTCATCTTACAGCTCTATTGTAAATAGGATTAGAACCACAAGGTTTGAGCTACTTTTCACCACATGACCTAGTTACTGGGAAAAGAGAATTTAGGAAGGTGTACTAAATTGCATTGAGTCCTATTCCTGAAATATTTTTGTAGAAATACCTGAGAAATCTCTGCAAGTGATTTGGAGCCAGAGAAGCAAACTCACTGGAAAAGAGACCACTCGAAAGCTGCCTGAGAACGAGGCCTGTTCAGGAATGTCCAGGGGAAGATGTTTCCAAGGAACAGACAATTGCATGGGACAGCTGAGATTGAAGATAAAATGTGCTGATTAACTGAACATTAGGAGTGGGTTACTAGGTTACTAGGTTACAAGGTTACAAGGAAATTATATAATAATCTTGAAGTTTATTGTATTACTTTCATCTCTTATTTCATGGTATTTGTGTTTACTGCATTTCTTGGTCACTTTGCTGATATGTACCTTTCCCCCCTAAAATTAGTACATGGTGTGTCCTCTGAACAGCTTGATCTGTAACCTGCCTTAGTTTACATATAGAGCCTGTTTGACAAGGTTTGCCTTCTTGAGGGATACATGGGATTGTAACTCTCTATCAAAGTTTATTCAAATGTATGACATTGATGAAAACATAGGATTATGATCTGTGATACTCATGGCCACATGTTTCCTTTTGTGATTTTAAGTCCCCTAATTTACAGTCAGTAATACTTGCTCAAATTGATATGGCATAAGCAACAGAAAATAGGTTGATGTAGTTGGGGATAAAGGTGTGATATAAGACTGAATGGGGTGTTAAACCATATTTTTTTTTGTTTTGTTGTTCAGTCATTTCCATACATAGTTAGTACCAAATGGGGGAATTATTGAAAGTTATATTGACTCAGTGACCCATTGTTCCCAGTCCTGCTTGTCAATCAGTGTTGGAAGAGGCTCTGTTGGGAAAGGTGACACTGAGTCTGCAACTTTTTACATTACCTGCTCTTTGCCATGCACTCCAACCTATGACATTTGTATCCCTATCTGTAATTTACTTACTGTTATTTACTTACTACCTTGGGAAGGAACTGAGATGCAAAGGCCCAATCTCTTTTGCTGATGTGAACCTTTCTGAATGGTCTTTATCTCATTAAAAAGTTATCAATAGAAGCTGGCCCCATTTTGAAGCCATCACTGATCTCCAGTGATCAGTCCCTCAACATGTTGCTACCTTAATGTACTTGTAATAAGCTCCTTTAATTCTATTTGCCCTGAGTTTTGCAACATTAATCAGTGAAAGCTCAAATGAAGAATTTTCCTTTTAACAGGGTATTGCAATAGTCCAGGCATGAGGAGATAAGGCATGACAGGATTACAAGAGAAAAGGGAGCATTCAAGAGATGTTGCAAAGGTGAAATTGACAGTCTTTGGCAACAGAATGGATATGGGGCGGGGTGAGGATAGTAGGGAAATTTAAAAGAGAGGAGGTTTAGGGGGAAGATAATGAGTTCAGTTTTGTAGTGTTGAGTTTAAGATGTCTATTGGACATCATGTGAAAAAGATCTGTGGGGTTTATTCACTGTATGCTCAAAATCAGTCAACAGTGTGTCATGGTACCCAAAAGAATTAATGCTACAGACTACATAAAAAGAAAACCATGTCCAGAAAAAGAGAGGTCAAGGTTCTGTATTACTCTTTCCTGGACAATCTACATCTGGAACATTGTGTTTATTTATCAGCAATATTTTTTTTTGCAAATAACTAGAAAAGTTTGTGTGTCCAGAAGCTAGTTACTAGAATGGTGAGAGAACTGGAAAACATACAAATAAATTTGAAGGACTTGAGTGAGTTTAGCCTGGAAAAAGGAAAATAGGTTAGAAAATATATCAAGTATTTGAAAGCTGATTGTGGGACTAGATGTTTTTCTGCTTGATTCCAGAGGCATAACTAGGTGAAAATTGTAGAAAGTCATATTTAGACTTGAGTAAATATGGGGGGGTACTAACAATTAGTACTTTGCAAAAATGGAATGGAATGTCTTGGTAAGTGATGAGTTCTCCCTTACTAGAGGCAACCATTTGTTGGGAATGTTGTAGAAAGGATTATTTTTCATGTATGGGAAAGATTACATGGCCTCTGAGATCCCTTCTGACTCTGAGGTTTTATGACATTCTAGGTAGAAATAAGGGTACAGATTCAAGAGATATTGATGAAATAGACATTATTTAGCAATTGATAGTGGAAAAGACAAGTACCATATAGAGGCTAAGAATCTAGATGACAAAGAAAATGGTTGGACCCTTAATAGAAACAAGAAAGGTGATGAGTAGTTTTGGATATGAATTTGAGATGTTGGTGACATATCCAGATAGAGGGATATATAGCAGGTGTGAGGTAGATAAGAGAAATTAGGGATAGACATATAAATTGTGGAGTCATCTGAATAAAATTATAATTGAACACATGATAAGAAATAAGATCCTTAAGGTAAGTTGTATAGAGAAGACCTATGACAAAGCATTGAAGCAAAACCACCATTTAGTGAGCAGAAGATAGATTATGATACACCAAAGGAGATTTTTTTTAAAACAGTGGTCAGGTATATGGAGAGTAAGGTGTGAACATCATCTAGGAAGCCGAGGGAAAAAATTATCTTCAGGAAGAGAAAATGGTTAGTGGTATTAAAAGCTTAAGAGATAGCAGGGAGAATTTAGAGTCCACAAGATTCAGCAGCATGAGGAGACAGTAATTTTAAATGCAAAACCAGAGCTAACAGTTGATGACTGACATACATAACAAGGGCAAGAATGGGTTAAAAAAATAGACCTTGCTATCTTTGCTTACTTTTTATTTTAGCTTAAATTAATTTGCATTCTCCACCAGAGAGAATCTTGGGAATTTCTAAATTTATCAGATAATTATCTGGGACAAAGTATTATGATCTCTTCCCCTTCTGAGGGATTAAAAGAAAAGATTTAATCTTAGCCTGAGGTCACTCTGCTTGGCTTTTGTTAGCTAATAAAGAATTTTCAGCCTGCTCTATCCTAGCCACCATTTCCTAGCAAACTAAAGTTGGTATGGTCCATAAACCCTGAAGAGATAAAGCCCAGAAGCTGGTAGCAGCTAACAGCAACACACAGTAGAAACTGCATCCCCAGCAAACGTAAGAACCACAGAGTAATCATTGTCAGCTGATATTATGAGCCCAGCAATCAGTATGAGTCATCATGAGAACAAATAGTACAGCAGAAAACAGTGAAAATAAAGCACCTGAGAGCAAGCTCAGTGAGTGCAGCATGACTTCATCACCAGAAGACTGTGATTCTGCAAAGTAGTTAGTAGCCCTTCATATTTACCACAATGCAGAAATCGTAGAAGTAAAAACTCAGGTTTGTTATTATGTTCAAGCACAGGTTCAGGTCTCAGTGAAAACCTGAACAATCATGAAGATTTTGAAAAGTTTCTTATAGCAAAGATAATGTCAGGACAGAGAAATAATTCTTTTATATAATGCGATCTTGTACACTCATTCCTTTTAGGCTATAAGAGTTAAAGAGAAGATAGATCTATAATCTCATACTTCCTTCAATGTCACAAAAATTAAACAAACTTAGTCATAATCTCATACATCTCCTAAGGAAACAAACTTGGCCAAACAAACTCTATAGGTAAACTAAGTCAGGTTACAGATTAAACTACATTTAGAGGATTCACAATAGGCTAATTGGGGAGGATGACGTACAAATCTCCATGTACTGTAAGTGTGACTTTTGTCCTGCCACTGGTCTATGACTCAGAAAGAGAAAAGGAAGCTGATCACTTTGGGCAACTCTGCCTCACTTGAACCCAATTCATGCTTGAGTCAAGACATCACCTGTGACATCATTGGTCCTCTTCAAAAATGATGAACAAATAACATGTCGCCTAGGAGCCTGGGAAAGTTGAGGTTCCTCCTCTGACTTCTTATCTAAGGAATACTTAAGGTATGTAAGTAAAATTTTAAAAACCTGACAGGTTTTGGTCAGGTGAGATTAATATTATGATGGACTTTTAGTTAACCAAAATTTGCAAGCGTAATGATCCTGAGTCCCAAATAATAAAAGAAAATAAAAATTCCCATATCGGGAAGAATATTCTTTCATTAATGCCTTTGCTTTGAACTAATTGTTCTAGGAAAATTGTGACTAGGAAAAAAAATGAAACAAGCACAGGGGTAGAGTCTTGTTTTGAGTGGCTATAGTACTACAGATAATACCCTGAATTTGGGGTGGGTATTCTATGGGGACCACATGTAAGAGGAGGGGATTCTAACCTTCAAGATAACAATTTTAGGTTTGTGGTTATGATGAGTCAGGTTATAAGAAGTGGAATGGGGTGATGAGTGATTAGAAGCAGCAAATGAAAATACTTAAAAAATACTGACTAACTGAATTATAGGATAGATCTAGATAAATTTGGAAGGGAGTTCAGGCCATTTATTTAGTTCAGTCCCTTGATTTTACAGATGAGGAAGCCGAGGTCTAATAGACTTGCCCAAAGTTACACAGGTAGTAATAATCAGAAATGGGATTTGAACCAAGTTCTTCTGCCTCCAGAGTCAATGCTTTTTCCATTGTAGTAAACCAAGATATTTTTCTCTTTTTTTCTTATGTACATATATGAGAGTAGCCATTATATTTGATAGTGGTCCTTTCTATGAAGAGAAACTGAGGATAGCTAGGGAAGGGAAAGATAAAACCCTTCCTGGCATATCTCAAAGCTTAGTCTAGGGTTGTAGCTGAAGTCATCTTCAGACATACTGTAATATATATATGTATATATATATATATATATATGTATTTTAAAGTTATTTTGCCTATACTAGTTGATTGTCCAATTATAGCGTCAATCAATTAACATTTATGAAGCACCTACTATGTTCCTGGTACTGTGCTAAGCTAGGGATACAAAAAGAGGCAAAAGGTAGTCCCTGCCTTTAGGGAGCTTATAATCTAATTGGACACAAGAAAACAAATATATGCATACAAGCTATATACAGGATAAATCGGAAATAATTAACAGAGGGAAGGCACTAGAATTAAGAAGGATCAGGAAAGGCTTTCATTAGAAAGGCTGGATTTTATATGAGAATGGAAGGTCATTAGTCAGAGTGGAAAAGGGAGAGAATTTTTGACATGGGGGACAGCCAGACAAAACTCCTGAGAGATGGAGTGGGAGTGCTATGATCAATGGCTGGCCCTTAAATCTGTCAATACTCAGTCCAACCTGTCATACCCAACAAACAACAATAGAGGGCAGTGCAGTGGTAACTTTGAAGCTCCCTTTGTTTTCATACTAAGAGTGGCTGACCACTCATTCCTTTGCTCTACCCCATGGCGGGGTGGCTCTTTTTTCCCCCTGTCTCATTAAGGGTTTGTATAGATAACCCAATCAAATTAATTGCTCAGCTTTCATCCTACTGAGGGAAACTGGTCCTTCTGTTTCTCTTAAGGTTCCTATGAAATTATGCTTGTAATGTAGTATTTCTAATCAGAAAAATAGAAATTAATCAAAGCAAGTTAACACCAGTGAGCCTTCTTTCATTTCCCACATGAATCTTCCAGTGACAGGTAAGTTGAAAGCCTGGAAGCTCAGTTTCACTTCTCATTCACTCGCAGGAGGAGCCAGCAAGGATGTTTGTTCAGGGGTTTTTTCACTAGTAATAATTAAAAAAAAAAACTACACCATCAGCTATTAGACTTGTCATTGATGTCATGCAGAAAACTCAGATCCCTCTGAGACTCTTCAGATGATGTTGTGACTTGAGCAAGCAGGGTAGCACCAAGCATTGAGTATGGAGCCTTTCCCAATCCCTTTGCTTTCTTTGTCCCCTGCTAGCTCATAAACTCTGATATTGGGATACGTATTCACATCTCCCAATTCCAAGCCCACAGTCTTGCCACTACAGAACAGGCACATAAATGTAGGTCATTACCACCTTCGCATGTTTGCTCAGGTTACTCTCCTATCCTGGAATATCTTAATATAATTTTGTCATTTATGAAGGAAAAAAAAATTTATATGCTAAATGACACAATAGCTAATATGAAATTAACTAGAATCTAGTGAGAAGAACTCATTCATTTTACTGTCATACCCTTAATAAACTCTTATTAAACCCATAACCAACCTCAATCAAGCCCATCCATCTAATAAGTTTCTATATAAAACATCAAGGGTTTGCAGAACTAGGAGGGCAAAAATTCCCGAATAAATCCATGGATGTTTTCAATGCCTTTTGGTTTCTAGCTTTAGAAATTAGCACCAGTTACAGAAAGCCAACTGGTCCAGAATTTTTCCAAATATAAACGTTTAACTGATTAGTATTCCCAGTGTCAACACTCATTTTCCCTTTTTGAAAGAAAGGTACTCTAAGTGTATGTTCTTTTCCACTCTTCAGGCATCTCACCAGTCCTCCAAGAGTCTGCAAAAATGATATCTAGCACTGCTGTGATTATTTTGCCCAATTCATCAAGTACATTAATAAGGAGAGTGTCAAACACAGCCCCTTCCAAAAGAGATTAAAATGTAATTGAGAAGGATCACCTTCCATTTTCACTGTATGTATCATATGTGGCACAGAAGTTAGAGTGCTGGACCCGTAGTCAGGAAAACTTATCTTTCTTAGTTCAAATCTGGCTGCAGACACTTACTAGCTGTGTGACCCAGGGCAAGTCACTTAATCCTGTTTGCCTCAGTTTCCTCATCTATAAAGTGAGCTAGAGAAGGGAATGGCAAACCATTCCAGTATCTTTGCCAAGAAAACCCCAAATGGAGTCATGAAGGGTTAGACACAACTGAAATAACTCAACAACAAAATATATGTTTCTAGATATTTGCATATTTTCTCTCCTATTGACCTCCTTGAAGGCGCAGATCTTGTTTTTGCCTTTCTTTGTATCCCCAGTGCCTGGCACATAGTACAAATGATAAATGTCTGATGATTGATTTATTGGATTCAAATCTTGCCTCTGATGTTTTCTACCTGCCTGACTTTGAGCAAGTTATTTAACTCCCACTTAAATTTTTTTTTTAGATGTATGTAACCCTAGTCCCTAAGTCCATTGGTATGGGACTGTCTTTTCATGATGAAGACCAATGGATTTGGTGAGAGCTAGAGAGAGATTTTCAGCCTCTCTGGGAGTCTCTTCAGGTCTCTTTAGTCTCTTTGAGTCACTTCGAACTCTTCAGGCTTCCAGATTCCAGCTTCAAGGAAGAAGATGGGCAAGGTGAGGCGGGTGTCATCCATCCTCTCTCTTAAAGCTATAAGCCTGAAATGACTTGAACTCTTAAAGAGACTGAAGCTCCCCTCAATCTGCTCTCACCAACTCAGCTGCACTTCTCAGAGGACATTGATCTCTACCAATGAAGAGTCTTAGCCCAATGAACTCTGGAGTTACATGTAAAATTAGCGAGTTGAACTAGATGACCTCTAAGATCCTTGTAATAGGAATAAGTGTATTAACATAAGAGAGACAACTCCATTTTATTTTTAGCCACCATTTTGTGACTGTAGTGAGAATAAATTTTATCACCTTAATAAAACAGTAGGAATAAGTTGGTCAACTCAGCACAACTAAATCCATTTTGGTTTTAGCCTCTATTTTGTGATTGAGCTATCTCAAGTGAGTTGTTTTCCTATAAGTTGCTTTTTCAGCAATAAAATTAATATCTGTGTAATACAATGTAATAAACAACATCTGTGTATTCTTAAACAACTGATAAACATATGTAGACCCTCTGTTAAGGTAGACCACCAGTGAAAAAAAGTTATAAATTACTTTGTCAGTAGTTCATGTAATAAACTACTAATCAAATTATGTGGTAAGCAACTTAGGAACATCTGTAGCTAAAAATCAGACCTGGGACCCTAGATATCAGCCTGTTTGCATAAGGCCTGACTAGGAAACCTTGTCTCAAGTTGGCTATGAAGAAACTTACTGGAACTTCTAAGAATCAAGTTGGTGATTTGTTCTTAGAGGAGAACATTATTTTCATTCTTTGATTAATGAAGTTTAATTGCTAGCATTAAAAAGTATAAGTCTAACTAGTATTTCAGTCTCCCAGTTAGTGTAAGTAAAGGTAAATCATCAGCCAAGTGTGGAACCCATGTTACAGACTAAGTAGTTGTTATGTAAGCTGTTTTTGTATAATAATATAAGGCTTGAGTGATAAGTTTGGCAATGATGTGTGTCCCCCAAATTTGGCAAATAATTTCTCTAATGACGTGTATCCCCCTAGACTGATAAACACCTGCTAATAAATATGCATATGTCACAATTCTGGGGAAAAAACTGATACCACTTCCTAATGACATTAAATTTGATAGTTTTTTTTCATCATAAACTTAGGTAATCAGCCATCAGACTAAACCAGACTCCTGAATTCTCCACACTTGGAAATGCCGGAATCCTATTGTCCCGACAATGCTAACTGACAGTCTTGCTAAAATGCCACCCCAGCCTCCAGCTAAGGAGAGAGAACCTTGTCATGAACATCCTTAGAAGACATATTTACCTAGACCTTTAGCAATCAGGTTGGTGCTTTGTTCCTGTGGGTTTGATGTTTGTATTGTTGAATAGTCAGTAAAACTTGATTGAATGCATCGATAGTGTAAGTCTTTATTAGAGTATTATCAGTCCTAATACTCAATAAGTATTTAACAAGTGCCTGTGCTGGCACTGTGTTAGGCATTGGGGACACTGTGTTAAGCATTGGGGACACAAATACTAAAAAGAAAAACACCACCAGCCTTCAAGGAATTTGCAATTTAATGGAGGAAGACAATACATTAAAAAAAATAAAGCGGAAAAGGGGGGAAAGGGGGTAATACCAGGCTATAATGGAAAAGTCCAAAGAAGTCTAAGAATGCAGCCACACTGTATATGAAGAGATAGCTGGCCTGGGCTCCCTCCTGAAATGGAGGTTCAGGAATTCGTGTCTCCTTTCTGTTCTCCATATCAGAGGGGCAGAAATTATTAAAGAGCATTGAGTACCAAGGCCAATTTGATCCTGCAGGATGATGAGACGTCTCAGTGATGAAGTTCCTGGGCTTATGGTGAAGTTCAAACATGTCCAATAGAGTGCAGTCATATGGGAAATGAAGGGATAAATTTATTTACCTCATAGACAATTCCTTCCAATTCTAGATTCTATAAAAAGCAAACGACATCAGGGAAAGTAAGCAAGCTCCTCCCACTAGCACATTTTCTCTCCCTCTCTATTTCCTTAAAAAGTTTTCCCATAACAAGTCTTTCCACAAGCAGCTACACTTTCTGTGCTAGCATACTGATTAACCCCTTTTTGGAGATTAAATCTTTTTAAAGATGAAGATACAAGTAAACTCTTTAAGGAAACTGGGCTGTGGCCTGAGAACACCCTGGACTAATAATCACTTTTCTACCCCATATGGGTTTTTTTGAGGGGTTGTTCTATCTGAGTGCTCCTAGCTGTATGCTGAATTTCTAAAGTGGGGTTTGACCTACTGTAGCTTTGTCCCAAAAGCCTGCTCATCTCTTAGGTGCTTGCTAAGATCAAATACAATAGAAACTGAACATTTTTGCCCAATTAAGGTATAACCAATAGAAAATTTGATATTTTAGCAAGTGCTATTTGTATAGAAATATCTATATAATTAGCTTTTTTCTCCCTTAAATAAGCTCTTCAATCTCATAGCTCTATGAACTTCATTTCAGGTGCTCAGCTCCCTCCTCTGAGAATTGAGCTTTTAATGGAAAATGGGAGAGATTTTGGCTGAGGATGCAGGCCAAGTATTCTTCCCTTCACCCAAAATATACCCAATCAAGTAAGATTCAGAAAGTGGTTACTAGGCAGCATGTAGAAACAAAGGCATTCAGCCAGATAGTTTATGCTCAGAAAGGATTCATATGCAAAACAGTACATTCCATTATTAAATAATCAAGTACATTCACTCAAGGGGCAGATAAATGTGAGCAGATTTAATTGTAGAGACGAGGTAGTAGTATTCAAAATTGAAAGATTATCACAGAACTGAGTAAAGATAACATAACAGTATACATTGCTACACAGACTAAACTCTGCAAAAGGACATACAGGAACATGTACTACTAGATTTTACAGAGGAAGAGAATTCTAAATTATACATAAATGGATCCAGACATACTTTAGGAAATTCCAGGCCAGTGTCTGTAAGGATCAATCCATCCACCAGTCAGTCAATCAACAGAGAGCATTGTACCTTGAGTCAGGAAGACTCCAATTCAAATTTGACCTCAGACCCTGCCTCACTCAACCTCTGTCTAAGTTTCCTCAACTATAAAATAGGAATAATAGCAACACCTACCTCAAGGGATTGTTGTGAGGACCAAATGAGATAATATTTGTAAAACACTTTGCAAACCTTAGAGAACTATATAAATGCTAGCTAACATTAGATGTAGTGAAATCAATTAAGTTTCATGACATTGTAATCCTGAGTGCAAGAATGGAGAAGTTGGACTGAGGGCAGGGAGGAAGAACCACATATAAGGATTAGGAGGTCTGTAATGGCAGAAGATCAGAGGGACAAAGGATGTCATAGTGGTGTTAAGAGAATGATCTTAGTGGCAGAACATGCATGAAGTCAAAAATAGGTATAGAAGCAAGTGAAATGAAACAGTCCTTGAAGACTCCAAACACCAAGAATAGGTATAATGTGACTGAGCAGAAGGGAGAAGTAGAAGGACTGCAGGTTGTAGTCAGAGAAAAGAATTTGAAAGTTCAGGATTCTGTAGGTGTTTCATTCCCATAAAATGATGGGGAATTTGGTATGATTATGAAAATGTCCAACTGAATTGGGATAAAGAAAGGTCATTGAAGTTGAGAAGGTTGAAGAATTTTATGACCCAGGGAATAAGAAAAGTCATCAACGTGTACATTAGGACAGGCTATAGAGGAAGGCTATGAGGCAGATAATAAAGTCATAGAGGAGGTCAGTAGGTACCTAGGTAGATGACAGTAACAAGGATGGAGAAAGGGTGCTTTAAATGGATTGAGCTGATTTCTCAGGAGGAAAAATATTAAAGAATGATTTGGAAGTGGAAATGGGGCCAAAAACATGCCAAATCCTCCATTTAGCCCTGTGAATATGAGGATATGGTAGAAGTGGCCACTAGTGAAGAGGATTACAGAGTATCTTTAAGGGAGAACCAGCCCTTAGCTGAAGCAAGAGATGGAGGAAAAGGTTGAACATGCAGGAGATTTTGTGACAGATGGAGGGAGGATTATCAAGAGTTCATGCAGCGGGCTGTTGATATTCTTCTTTTGTTTTGAAGAGGACCAATGACATCACAGGGAGATATCTTGATTTGTTTGTGAATTGGATTTAAGTAAGGCAGAGCTGCACAAAATTGTTGGCCTCACTCTCTCTTCCAGAGTCATCCAAGTCCAGTGACAAGACAAAAGTTAAGATGATTGGTGATGGCCCAGGATGCAGTCATGATCTGGGTGTTTTTGATTTCTGACCAGCCTCTAAGTGCAATAGCATAGCACCGGCTTCAGCTGTCTTCATGGCTGTTAGAACAAATTGTTCTCATCCATCCATTCTACCAAGGAAAGTGCTCACATGCTTGGGGTAGACATCCCCTTACCTCATTGACAGGTTTGAGGCCTGTCAGTTACCCTCAACCTGGTACAGCTCATCTGCTGAGAAGGTTGTGCTGGGGTATGGCTGCTACACATGCTACAACTTCTTGGAGCCACAGGTAAGAGCTGGGTGACAGGTGAACACTAAAGGTGGATGAGCAGCCCGAAAAGAGCTCAGCTAGCCCTCACACCAGTGGTGCTAATACTCACTGAACAACCCACATACCCCATGAGGTGGGCTATAAAGGGGACAAACTACAATGAAATGCGACTGGGGAAGAGTAGTAAGGCTGATCTCAGTAGGAAATAATAGTTTTAGGGAAACATAGTAGAGAGACACAAGTTGTATCTTACTGAAAAGGTGTCTTGGTGTAGTCCCAGATCAAGGAGAAAATTAAATAGTTTCTCTCTTTACATCCCCCTACTTTATTCTTCTAATAACAAATGCTCATAAAATAGTTAATCATATTGGAAAATATGCTTTGGCCCCATGGGAGATAAGACAGGGTCTCCAGCTTCAGGCTTCTTGTTCTGCTTTGTGGATAGAGGTGAACAAATAGTAATCTTGAGATGGGTGGTTCCAGTGTTTGAATTAAAGTCATTAGTTCAGAGGTTGGGTAAGCTTGGGTCCCTCAGTCAGAGCTGATTAGAAAAAGGAGAAGCTTTAGGCAGCTATATCTTTCTCAAAGAAAAAAACCAAGACATGAGCCCAAGCCATGTCTTATCTTTTCAGGAGATATGGACCTTGAGGGTGTTATATGCAGACAGTGCAGAGCCAAGGTTAAGGTGAAATGATTGCTTAGCAGTCTCACTAAGAGCCTCATGATTTGCTGTTTTAAGAGTCAGCCTCCCAAGGAGTAAAATAGATGTTATGGATTAGTTTCATGTTTTAAGTCTCTGTCAATGCGTGTTTATGAGTCTTTTGTGTTCAAAGTATTTCTTTTGTATGGAGAAAATAAAAAGCTGTCCTAGACCTAATCTACATTATAGATTACCATTGTGATCCCTTCTGGGGACAACTTGTGTCAAAGGTAAGCTTCAAGTCAAGGGTGGGGAACCTGGGGCCTCAAGACCACATGTGGCCCTCCTGGTCCTCAAGTATGGCCCTTTGACTGAACCCAAACGTCAAAGTTCTGTGAATTTGGGGCTTATTCAAAGGCTTTAAGTTTTCCCCAGGGGCTCCAGGGTCAGAGAATAAAGATCCAGAGAGCATAAAATCCAGAGAGGTCTCATTAGAGGTCAGGCTCCTCTAGGAAAGGATTCAGTCCTTGTGTGAGCCCAAAATTGGGTATTCTTAGTGGGGAGATTGTGTCCCTAGGTCAGTGCTCTTTTGTTATACTTGACTATATTAATGAATTATTGTCCAAAGAAAATCCAGAGTATCACACAACAGGAACATTCTGTACAAACACCAAAGGGTTGTTTGGCTTTATTTAACCTAAAAAAAAGGCAAGCCAAAAAATCAAGGAGGAAATGTATCATAAAGATAAGTTTTTCCAACTCACTTAAACCTTTATTCTTTCAACTGTCAAATATAGTAGCAAAAACATTGGATTGGCTATCAGGAAACCTGGGTCTTAACTGCCATAAACTAGTCACGTGACCCTTGGCAAATCATTTAACCTTTCTGGAACTCAGCAAGTTGTTAACAAGTATTTATTTAAGAGCCTACTATGTACCAGGCACTGTGCTAAGCCCTGGGTACAAAAGAAAGGCCAAAACAAAAAAACAGAAAGTCTCTGCTCTAAAGGAGCTCAGTCTAATAGGGGACACAACATGTAAACAAACATCCATGTGCAGGGTAAATTGGATATAATCAGCAGTAGGAAGGCACTAGCATTAAGGGGGTTCAAGAAAGCTTTCTTTCAGAAGCTGAGACTGGGATTTGAAGAAAGCCAAGGAAGCTAGGAGGTATAAATGAGGAGGGAGAGAATTCCAGGCATTGAGAACAGCCAGTGAAAATTCTAGAAAATCAGGAAATGGGAGTGTTTTATTTGAGAAAAAGCAAGACAGGTTGCTGATCCAAAGACTCTAGAGTCTCTGGATCACAGAATTGGGGTGCAGTGTGTAAATAGGGAATAAGGTGTAAAAAGACTAGGGAGGTAGGAGAAAGACAGGTTATGAAGTACTTTGAATGACAGGATTTCACATTTCATCTGGGAGGTAAAGCAGAGTCACTGGAATTTACTGACTAGGGGGGTGATGTAATCAGATCTGTGCTAAGGAAGATCACCTTGATAGCTAAGTGGAAGATGGATTAGAGTGGGAAGGTCAAATTTGAGGCAGGGAGGTCAAACAATAGTCCAGGTATGAGGGATGAAGGACTGGACCAGGGTGGTGGAAGTTTTCCAATCTGTAAAATTAGGGTGCTTAATTATCTCTAAGGTCCTTTGGAACTTGAAAATCCTTTGATTTAAGAATTGCTTCTTCTGGCTCTTTCTCTCACAATCTAATTTTTCTGAGTTTGGGAATAAGGTACGATTCTTTAATTAAGAGTAGTCCAAGACAGATTATTCACTATTTTCAGCCATTTATGCTAATGTTCTCCTCCATTATCATAGATAATTAGGAGTTAATTATATCCCATTTAAGGTCCCTTTTTCAAAATTATTGCTACAAATGTGAACTGCAGATTTTCATTTCATAAAGCATCTCTCTCTCTCTCTGGGAAAATATAAATGAGATCATTTTAAAGTATTTAAGAAACCAAGAAACACATAGGTTAATTTTTCAAGTAGGAAAAGGAGCTGCCAAGTTGTAATGAACTGCTCTAAAAATGTGTGAAGAAAGCATTGGCCATATTAATGTTATGCAAATTAAAGTGACAGTGAAGGGTGCCAAATTTCTATTCCCAGATGTCTGGAACTCCATTAAACTTCTCTGAAAAGAAAATGTCATTTCCAGTCTCTGAAACGAAGGTAAGATTCACTTGTCAGTCTCAAAACTGGAAAGGGAAATCACAAGGGCTAACAAGTAGAGAGAGGTACTTTTCTGTATACATAGGCCCTTCACCCTATTCAGCATTTAATATCTTAACAAATTGTTTCTTTTAGAACATCTACCAGTTAGTTGCCCTCTATTCTAACTGATTACATCATTCAGCAATAGAACCAGAAGTACAGTTTAGACAGTAACAACATTGCAAAGAAAACAGCTTTGAAAAACTGAAAAACTCTCACTGATGTAATGACCAAACTAGACTCCTGAGGACTCATGAAGAATCATGTTACTCACCACCTAACAGAGGGGTGATAGAATCAAGGAGCACAATGAGACAAACATTTTTGCACATGGCAAATAAGTAGGGTTTTGTTTTTTTTTTTTTTTTTTTTTTTTTTTGCTTTACTGTGCTTATCTGCTACAAGAATTGCAGGAATTTTTTTTTTCTTTATTTGGGAGGTAGTTACAAAGGAGAGGGGAGCTAGCGATAGTGTTGTCAAAAAAAGGAAAGAAAGAAGATCATTGATGCATTTTTAAAATTCACAGAAAGAAACAGACAAGCAAAATAATTGAAAATAATGTGTTGAATTTGTTATATACTTTTTTTCAAAAGGCCAGCTGTACATAATAGAAATTTGCAGCTCCACATGTCATTCTATTTTTCTGTTCTACTTTGTATAAACATTTTTTTGGTGTTCTTTAAATTCAGAATCTTTTTTTAAGAAAAAATTTTAAAAGAGAGAATAAAAGACTATCTTGTTCCAGGGAACTGATATCTTTTCTCAGGCCAAAAATGTAGTGTTCTCAATGAATGAAAGTCTTTTTTGCTCTTTTGAATCATCAAGCATTTATTAAATACCTACTATGTGAATGAATGAATGAAAAAGAAGGCAAAGGAGTCTGAGAAGGAATGGTCACATAGGTAGGAAGGGAAGCAGGATGGATCTGTCATGGAATCCAAAGGAGGAAAGAGTATCCAGGAGGAGGAATGATTGACAGTATGAACATCTACAGAAAAGTAAAGTATCATGAGTACTTAGAAAACACCATGGGATTGAGCATTTAAGAGACTGTTGGTCATCTGAAATCAGCTTTAGTTGGGAAGGCAGATTACAAAGCAGCTGAGGAGTGGGACATAAAGAAGAAGCAACTAGTATAGATGACTTTTCCCAGGAATCTGGCTGTGAAAAGAAGAGATATAGAATGATAGCTTGAGGGGATGTCAAGTGGGAGATCTTGCCATATTTCTAGGGACACAAAAGAAGCATTATAGTGGGAACAAAAGATTGAAAATAGAGAAACAGAGACACAGAAAGACAGCTAATCACCTAAGGGGCAAGCTCCCGTAGGAGAAGGAAATGTTGGGGACCAAGGGCATCAGAAATGGGGTTATCCTTGGTAAGGAGTCTTCCCAGACAAGAGAGGAAGAGACAGTTAAGGGATGTTATAAGGTAAGAAGCAGGAAAGATGAGGAGGTTTACCATAGATACTTTCTCCAAAAGCAACAGTTGGGGCCAAAGTTGAGGGATATGGAAAGGGGTTGGCAAAAGGAGGTAAGGCAGGGGGCTTGAAGAGAGAGCTGAAGGTGTGGTGAGTGCAGATTGAGATAAAGGAAAGAAAAAAGAAAGAAGGAGAAAGGAAGGAAGGAAGGAAGAAAAGAAATTACCCCTCTTTATTATTATTATTAATTAATGTACCCCTCTTTCATTACTGGAGTTTATACATGTTGGTGGTTAAATTGATCACTGTTTCAGTTAAATCCCAATTCAAGTGAATCACATTAAATACATACAAAAGTCATATAGTCAATCCGAATCACAGGTGGCTAATTCTTGCTTTCTGATACAATAGACAAATAGTACAAGTACACAGAAAATGTTCTTTATTATCACATTCCTTTTATGTCTTTTTTAGGGTCTATTCTTCCTCCTCCTCTCCCGTAATTGTGAGTATTCCTCAAAGTTTTCTCTTCAGTATAATCCCTCATTTGGAGAACTTTATTTGCATCGATGAATTCAGTTACCATCTCAATACAGACAAATGCCATATTTAGATCTCTAGTCCTAATCTCCCACCTGAACTCTAGTCCATTTCCAACTATCTGCTGCTTATCTGTACCCTGGATTACTAGGGTTACCTCAAAGTCAACATGCCCAAGACCAAACTCATCATCGCACCGCATTCAACACTCCCCCTCAACCTCACAAAATTCCCTATTTCTGCTGATGGCCCAAATAGTCTCAGGCAATCTTGCTTAAAGTCTTAGAGCCACCTTTGAGTTTTCCTTCTTCCTCACTCCACATATCCATTAACTCATCAAAACCATTATCACAATCTCCATTAGCCTCAGTTCTTTCATATGTAAAGTGGGGATGGTAATGATAATAACTGGTACTGAAATTCCTTTCACTGATGAAAATCAGCAACTTTTTAATTTAGAGTTCAGGGAGTTTATTAGGCCACACAGAGAGGTTGAGTAATTTATCTAGAATCAACACAGCTAGTATGTATCAGAGGGAGACTTTGAACCAATTCTTTCTGACTCCAAAGCTGATTTTATGTACTATACCATGGAGTGCCTCTCTTATAAGGGTAACTAACATCTTAAAATTTTCAAAGGAAAAAATAAAAACAAAACAAAAAAGCTTTCAAAGCACTCTATATACAGTACATCTAAATACATTACTTCACTTAAGCCTCACAATAACCTTGTGAAGAAAGAACTAAAGGTATTATTATTCCCATTTTACAGATGAGGAAAATGAGAAAAGTTAAGTGTTTGTGTACAAAGTCACACTAGTATCAGAAGTAAGATTTGAACCTGTTTCTCTTGACTCCAAATCCAAAATTCTTTTCATGATACCATTTTGCTTCTCTAATAATGATAATACATATCTTACAGGGTTGTCGTGGGGGCACAAATGAGGTAGGCCCACTCTCTCAGTAATCTTATCAGCTTCCATGGATTTAACTACCATCTCCATGCAACTGACTCCCAGATTTATATTTAGTCCCAAGCTCTACTTTAAGCTTCAGTCTCAAATGAACAATTGCCTATTGGACATTTCAAACTATGTATGTTCATTCCTGTGAGCTCCTTGAGAGCAGGAACTTTTTTTTGGGGGGGGGGGGGAGGTTGCTTTTCTTTGTATGCCCTGGTGTTTAGGTACAGAGTCTGCACATAGTAGATACTTAATAAATGGTTAACTGACTGAATATGTGCAAAATTGAATTCATTACCTTTCTCCTTAAACCTTTACCTCATCCAAACTTCCCTATTTCCGTCAAAAGCACTGCCAGCTTTCCAGGCTCTCAGGCTCATAATCAACATCCTTTCACAAACTTTATGTTTCAGGCAAGCTGGACTACTTTTCATTCCCTTTGTCTTCTGTAAGTTCTTCTAACTCATCTAACTCATTGCAACTCTTCATGCCTGGAAGAGACTCCTCCCATGCTACCTCAACTTCATCTGTGTCAGTTGAAATCCTTCCCTTCCTTTAAGGTTTAGGTCAGGTGTCACCTCCTTCCTGAAGCCTTCTTGGATCCCTCAAGTTACATAAGTCTAGCCTGATAACTCCTTAAGGAAAATGGAGTGGCCAGTCTTATGGCTTTTCTACTGTTCCTCTTAACGCGTTATTCACAGTTTCTTTTGGAGAAAGATGCACCGGATTCCAAAGAGATCTATCTATGCTTCCCTGCAAACTATATTTAGACTACCCTTGTGGCATACATAATCTTCACGGTTATGTAAGCAATTTCTCTCTTCTCAAATCTCAGACTATTTCTGTACCACCACACTACATCTTACTGTTACTTCTGTATTTATTTTGTTCCCTCTACTCTTCTAATAAATGCTTGTTGATTAAAAGGGAAAAAAAATAATGTAAGCCCATTGAGAGTTGGGTTTCTTAGATTCTTTGTATTGATATCTCCAAAGCTTAGCACAGTGTTTGGCATATAATTACTCTGATTTTGGTGAAGACTAGGAGATATCAAAATGACTTCCCAATCAGGAAGATTAATCCAGGGGCTTAATCCATGGTCATGTGGTTTGCATTTTTGTCTGAGATCTTATATGGCAATATAATGTATCTAGGACTATCCCCGAAGAAATAATGTTTATGCGAGACAAAAATAATTGCTTTATTATTACCAGAAGCACACACAAGCTAGAAATTATCCCGAGGATTGGTCCCTGCTTCCAGTACATAAGGATGTGCCATGAAACTAGTTGAGGGGTTCTTTGTGTGTGTGTGTGTGTGTGTGTGTATGTATGTATGTATGTATGTATATGTGTGTGTATACCATTATATTTCAATGTAACTGGTTACTTCTGTAATAAAAATATTACTCTGAGAAGGGGTCCATAGGCTTTACCAGACTAGTAAAGGTTGACATCCAAAAAGGTTAAGAACCCCTGTTCCAGAAGGCGAAAGGAGATAAGCTCAAGAGTTTCGAGAGCCAGAAACACCAATTCTTGATCCGGTTAAATTCTCCACGTGCCCCACTCCTCGCCCCACTCGTCGCCCACAAGGCGCCCGCTTTCGGGGCACCAGCAGCCCAAGCAGGGCAGGAGTCCGCAGGGGGCGGGGCCAGGAGGCAGGTGGGGTGACGTAAGAGTTTGCTGGGTGTCCCCCCATACATTCTAGAAGGAGAAGCCCGAGAGTGTACTACGCTCCCCCCCACCCACCCACCCCGGAGACAAGTGGGGAAACCCACCCCAGGAGAGGGAGCTGTAGCTGAAGACTGCCACCCGTCCCAGCGCCTCCGGCGTGGGAGGGGAGCAGGTGCGTCCTCGCGCCTGGTGGCGGCGGTTGCCAGGGTAACACGCTCCCGGAAGTCCCCTGAGCCTCGGGGAAGGCGAGCCTGACCGGCGGCGGCACCTCTTGCAGTGGCTGCGGTCGCGGCGGAAGATGGCGGAGGGCGGGGCAGCTCGCCCGGGCGAGGACCGGGAAGAGGAGGCTGCGGCGGCCCCGGCCTCGGCCCCGCCGACCCCGGGTGGGCATCGCCAGGAGAAGAGGCCCTCGGGGTCGCGGGCTGGGCCCAGGCCTCCCACCGCCCGCGACTTGCAGGTAGGGAAGGAGAGGAACGCCTGGGGCAGCCTCGGCGGAGCCAGGCCCAGCTGGGGGGCGAGGGGGGGGTGCAGGGGGGGGCTCCGGCCCATCCTCCTCCCCTTCCCCCACGAGCTTCTGCCTTCTCCCCCTTGTGCACGGGGCGGGGGCTCGAGCTCGAGTCTTGCCCTGAAATCCACCCTCGAACCCACTCCCCAACCCCGCGAGCGCCTCCCCGCCCCGGCACTTTGCTCTCTTTACCCTTCTGCTTCCCCCAAGAAGAGGGCAGGGGCTCGGGGCAGTGGTGGGGTTCAAGGAGGGCTGAGCATCGTAGGACCAAGGGAGGGAGGACAGGCCAGGGCTCCCCTAGCTCCCCGAGCCTTCTCCATTGTCACCGCGGAAAGGCACCGTCGCCCTGTTCCTTGGGTCAGGATGCACGAGGGCCAGTGGCACCCTGTGGAAGTGAAAACTTTGGAAATTAGATCCCGGACCTTATTTTCTCATCTCTCCCACCAGATTGCTTTTCCCGTTCCTCCTCCTCCACTGCAGCCTATTTTATCTCCCTATGCAGTTGTTGAAACCGGATTAGCAGCAGTTCTTTTGCAATATTTTGTGGCTCTGATTTCACGGTCTCAGCAGTGTTATACAAATTTTATCCGGAAGAAAACCTTCACGTAAAAGATGTATACATAGAAGCATGGGTACTTTAAAAAATATATATATTGGTTTCTCTACATCCCTGGACTATTTTAAAGAGCTGAAATTTTAATAAATATTTTAGGAGCTTTCCTAGATAGCCTTTTGTTTCTTCCATTTTAATAAGCGATGATTATTGACCGTTTTTCCTTGAGAGGCTGTTGAGTGGTATCCTGGGTCAATCAGTAAACATTTATTAAGTGTCTGTTCAATGGCAGGTAGTGTACTAAGCGCTGGGATTACAAAAAGGCAAAAGGCACTCCTGCCCTCAAGGAACTCACAATGTAATAGGAGAGACAAACAAATATGCACAAACAAGCTATATACAAGAAAAATAGGAAATAATTAGAAGAAGGAAGGCATTAGAATTAAGAAGGTTTGGAAAAGGCTTCCTGTAGATGAGATTTTGGCTGGGGGAAGCCAGTAGGCAGAAAAGTAGTGGATGAAGTAAGTAACTTCAAGAGTAAGTAACTTCTGGTCAGGAATATCTGGGTTCAAAGCCGGCTATTGAAATTAATGAGCTCAGTGACAGTCTTTGAGCCTCTATAGATCCTTTTATCATGCTGATAAATTTAAAGAAATGAAGTGAAAGTGTAAGCATGAGCCTTGCAAACAGTTGAGAGAAACATGGTTGGGCTGGAAAACATCCTTAAAAGAGAGAAACAATTTGATACTATAACAACTTTAGAGTTGTTAAATACAAATGCCCGGCCCAGGAAAGCTCATAGTATAGTAAAATTCAATGCTTTTATCTGCTCTACTAGACAAATTTCAGCAAACACATGGTTATGTTTTCCATCCTTGAAAATCTATCTCAGGAAAGAACATTCAGTCTAGATCAGTAATACATTTTAGAAATAACTGCAGTTCCTAAGCGAAAAAATTCTTCAGTCAATTCATAATATCATTAATATATGTATGTGCATATATATACATATATTCTTTTCAATTCATCCATCCTTTTTCATCCCATGCAATTCTAGTTACATCCTCCCATAAACCTGCTTTAGAATGTCTATCCAACTCACTGAAGACCCACAGTTATTGTTCACTCTATGATTGCCACACTTACTTTGCAAATAATACATTTCATACATTCCCTGGATGATCTCTTTTACACCATTCCTTGTGTAATTCTACATTCTTTTTCTTAATTAAAAATGTTTTATTGATGCATTTAATTTTTTTACACCACAATTACTCCTCAGTAACTCTTACCCCTTCCTCAATCATACCCTTCCTTTTATTAAAAAATTAAGCAAAACTGATTTAGCAACCAGGCCTCATACCATAAAGAGAATGTACCATTCTGGACCTATAGTCCACCAACTCCAAGAGGATATTCCAACATCATTTCTCAGTAAATAATGTTAGTCACTGTATTTGTTCTGAATTATATTGTCTTCATTTACATTATGATCATTCCTTTTACATTATATTCTCCTTACATTATAATCATTTCTTTGCTCCATATCAGTTCTTACAAGTTTTCCCAGGTTTCTCTGAATTCCTTATATTTATCATTCCTCAGAGCTTAGTACTCAATAATACTCAAATACTACAATGTATCCAGGTGTTCTTCCCATTGCCCTTTGGGTCACTCAAAATTTTGATTCTTTGAAACTTATGATGTTCCATTACTTATAGCTGTATAGCATAATATCCAACTAGAGTCCAGATACTAGTTACTTGACTCTAGTCTACTAGAAAATATTCTTGTTAAAAAATTTGTTTTTGTATCGAGAAACAGCTTTTCACTAAAAATACTGTATAATTTCCCAGTGGCATTCTAGTCCTCTTTTATTCTTCCATTATATGGAAGATCGATTAGAGTAGGGAGACACTTGAGTCAGAGAGATATACAGAAGAAGACATTGCAGTGAGGTCCTGAACTAAGGTGGTGGCTGTGTGAATGGCAAGAGAGATAGATGGAAGCTATTTTTTGGGGACAGAAGAGCAAGATTTGTCAGCTGGTTGGATATAGTGGGTGAAAAGGAGAGAGAGAAGTCAAGATTATGAACTTTGGAGATCAGAAGGATGGTAGTACCTTTTCTGAAAATAGAGACATTTGGTAGAAATAGGGGTTGAGGGGTGAGAGAAGATAATAAGTTCTGGTCTTTTTATGGAGTTTGAGACATCTTTGGGACTTCTGGTTTGAAATGTCCAGCAGGCAGTTGGTTATATTGGATATATTGATCTTTGAGTCATCTACATAGGGATGTTAATTGAACTCTTGGGAGCTGATGAGGGTCGCTAATGGAGAGTTTAAAAAAAGAGTGAAAAGAAAAGAAGAGTGGACTAGGGATAATACATGTAAAATGAATCAGTTCGGGGAAGCTAGGTGGTGCAGTGGATAGAGCACCAGCACTGAAGTCAGGAGGACCTGAGTTCAAATCCAGCTTCAAACCAAACACTTGACACTTACTAGCTGCGTGATCCTGGGCAAGTCACTTAACCCCAATTGCCTAAAAATAAAAATTTTAAAAAATTGAATCAGTGAGACACAGATGATAGGCCAACAAAGGATACAGAGAAGGGGCTAGTCGGATTGGTAGGAGAGCCAAGAGAGAGCACTATCATGAAAACCTAGAAAAGAGAGCGTATCCAGGAGAAGGTGGTCATCAATGTCAAACCTTGCAGAGAAATCCGAGAAGGGTGAAGACTGAGAAAAGACCATAGAATGTGAGACTAAAGAGATGGTTGTTAACTTTGGAGAAAATAGTTTTAGTTGAGTGATGAGATCATAAGCCAAATTGCAATAAGTTGAGAAATAAGTTAGAGGAGAGGAAATAGAGACTTATTTAAATAACATATTATTAAATTCTTGTTGCATGATTGTTAAGGTATCAGTTTCATTTTTTTTTTGTAAAGATGTGTAGTAAAGGGAAACCTACCGCTTCCCAAAGCACAACATTCCACTTTTAGGTATCTCTAGTTATTAGAAATCATGCCCTTAATATTGAATCTAAATTTGCCTGCTTGTAATTTCTACCTATTATTCCTACTTTTACCCTCTGGGCCAAAACAAGTTAAGTCTAATCCTTCTTCCTGGGGACAACCATTCATATTGAAGAAGGCTGTCACATCCCTCAAATCTTTTCTTCTTGTAGCTAAATTTCCTCTGTTCCAGTCATCTTATGGTGCAATTCTCTGACTATTTACCAGCCTTTTTACCTCTTAAACATTCTCCAACTGATCCATTTCCTAATTAAAATGTGATTCCCAAGACTGAATATAATACTCCAGATGTGTTCTGACCAGGAAAGAGTGCCAGCAGCATTCATTTGGTAGAGGACATCCTTCACATGGCTACTCAAACAATTTTCCTAATGCTCTAAACTGTAAAACCTTACAATGCAATATGATTCCATTATTCTATAAACATAGTTATGTTGCTCAACTTATTTTTATTTTTGTAACTTGACATTTTGCAATTATATCTCAAATGTATTATGGGAACTTGCTATTTAAAGAATCTTTCTGGTAAATATTTTTCAATGAAAGAAATTTTATTCAATATACTGTTCACTCCCTAATTTATTTTCTGAGTTCCAATTTTGGGGGTATTGTGTTTTGTTAAAGCAGGACACAGCAATGGAATGAAATTTTGCAATTTACCAAGTCTACATCATACTTAATTGCTATAGCCTAGTTAAAAAATTCTCTTTTAAGACTGTGTTTTGCATAAATTATGACTTCATCACTTTTAAATTACCATTATGTTCTTATGACATAAGATGAAAGTGATTTATTCCAGGAATCTGATTCACTGTGGGAAACTACAATAAAGTAACTCTGACTCTGAATTCAAGTGCTTCCTTAAGTGTTTAGTACAGTTTTAGTAATAGTGGACTAGCCTACTAGATTGCCTTCCACCTTCCAACACTGCAGAGGTAAGGGGGTGGGGGCGGGAATTGGGGATCAAGATTTTCTTCCTGATTTAATGTTCTGTTGAATAGATTTTTGGGTTAGAGAGTTGGGATGCTCAGGAAGAGAGGCTTCCATAGCC
Source organism: Vombatus ursinus (assembly GCF_900497805.2). NCBI lineage: Eukaryota > Metazoa > Chordata > Mammalia > Diprotodontia > Vombatidae > Vombatus > Vombatus ursinus. Next base: position 3,602,883 of record NW_020954590.1, read on the forward strand.
TTAGAAGCTTTGAACCATGCTGTGATATGCATATATGTATATATAAGTATGTGTTTGTATACATATGTATCATTTGTTGTTGTTATCATTTTACTTGTGTCTGACTGTTTGTGACCCCATTTGGAATTTTCTTGGCCAAGATACTGGAGTGGTTTGCCATTTCCTCTACCAGCTCACTTTACAGATGAGGAAACTGGGGCAAACAGGGTTAAGTGAGTTGTCCAGAATCATACAGCTAGGAAGTGTCTGAGTCCAGATTTGAACTTGGGAAGATGCGTTTTCCTGACTCCAGGCCCAGCACTCTATCCTCTTGCTAAGGACAATCCCTCTACGTATATGTTTAAATCCATCCCCTCCCAAACTCTCCAGCAAGCTACATCCTCAATCGTCGCCACCCCCCTTCCCAAATATTCAACCTATCCTTATCGACTCATTTCTTTCCTATTGCCTTCAAACATTCTCAAGTCTCCCGATCCTTAAAAAACCTTTACTAGATCCCTCCATCTCCTAAAACTATGTCTCTTCCACCTTTTTCAGGTAAACTACTTTAAAAAGTTGCCTGTGTTTGCTACCTCTACTTCCTCTCCTGTCATTCACTCCTCTGCAATCTGGCTTTCAACTGAAATGATTCCCTTCAAATGAGCAGAGATCTCTTACTTATCTAATCTGATAGTCTTTTCTTAGTCCTGATCCTTCTCGACCTACCTGTCAAATTTGGCCATTTTCTCCTGCTTGTTTTTCCTCTCTGGGTTTTCGTGACACTATTCTCTCCTAGTTTGCCTCCCTTTCTAACTGCTCCTTCTTAGTTTCCTTTGTTGCCTTATTGTCCACACCACACCTCCTAATTGTGGATGTTCTTTGAGGTTCTCTCTTGGGCCTTCTCTCTCTGTTCTCAGAAATGGCATAAGATTCTGTGAGTTTAAATATCATCTTTATGCAGATGATTCTCATCCATATACCCAGCCCTAGTCTCTCCTCTTAAGCTTCAGTCCCATATTTTTGTTGTCATTGAGTCGTTTCAGTCATTTGGGGTTTCTCCTTGGCAAAGATTCTTGGAGTTGTTTGACATTTACTTCTCTAACTCATTTTACAAATGAGGAAACAGAGACAAATAGGGTTAAGTGACTTGCCCAGGGTCACACAACTAGCAAATGTCTGAGGCTGAATTTGCATTCAGGTCCTCCTGACTATGTGGTGAACACTCTATCTACTGCACCAGCTAACTGCCAATATTACCATTTCCTGTTGGACATTTAAAATTGGATATGCTAGAGACTCTCAAACTCATTTAAAACTGAGTTCATCCTCTTTCCCCCCAAAACTCTCTTACAAACTTCCTAATTTGTCAAAGGCACTACTATCTTTCCATAAATCAGATTGAATATCTCAGCATTTTCTTCAACTCTTCCCTCTCTCTTACCCATTTGGAATCTTTCTTGCTAACTAACCAGCTGTGTGAATTTGGGCAAGTCACCTCACTGGGCCTCAGTTTCTTCCCCTGTTAAGTAAGGAAGTTTGAGTAGATGATCTCTAAGGCTTCTCCCAGTACCAGAGTTCTATTTTCAATTTCTTTTTTGTATTTGTGTGTAAATATAATATATGTATATATAAATACACTTTAATTTATATATAAATACTTATTGTATGTATGTATATATATACATGTATATACACATATACCGAAACATATAAAACCTTTTTGAATTTCAATTTCAAAAACAAATTTATCTATACTTCCATTTGTAAATATTTGGATCTATTCACTCCACAAATATTTGTTAAGCAGTGACTTTGTGTACATACTCTGCCAGATTCTAGGGCTGCAATGATTAAAAAAAATGACATAGTACCTCCGTGCAAAGAGTTTATTTTATGCTTGGTTGGAATGTACATAGATAAGTATTTCACACGGTGTAGGGAATGGTAGGGGCAAAGGAGAGATAGAGACGAGGTGCTCTAGAAAAATTTGAAGAGGTAAGGAACGCTTTTACCTGGGAGAATAAGGAAAGGCTTATGGAGGTGGTAGCACCAAAGCTCAAGGGAGAAATATTTTGAAAGGTATGAGGGAGTGCATTCATGAGTGCATGAAGTAGGAGATGGTATGTCAGGTTGGCGAACAGTTAGTAGTCTAGTCCAAATAGAACAGAATAGAACACTTTTTTCCTTTACTAGCATAGTAGCCTGTGTGGTCTCTCTGTCTCAAGTCTCTGTCCCCACTTCAGTTCATCTTTCATATAGCACAGGACTGACCATGGCACTTTTTTACTTAATAAACTCAAATGGCCCCCTTAGGATGAAATGTAAACTCCTCAGTTTGGTTTTAAAGCCTTTTGTGACCCAGTCCCAACCCACATTTGTAGTTGTCTTATACATATTACTCCCCTTCCCATCCTGTACTATCCAGCCAAACTGGCCTATTGTTTCACAGGATACTCCATTTCCCACCTCCATGCCTTTGCCCTAGCTATCCTCCATTTTTAGAATTCACTTTATCCTTATCTCTGACTTTTTAAGAGTCCTTACAAGTTTCCTTCCAGGCTCAGCTCAAGCATCCTCAAATTATCTCATATTTATTTTGTATATATTTATAGGTACATATTGGTTCCTCCAGTAGAATGTGAGCTCCTTGAGGACAGGTATAGTTTTATTTTTTGCTCTTTATCCTCAGTGCCTGGCTCATGATAAATGCTTAATAAATGCTAGTTGACTGATTGAGGTAGAATAAGATGAAATAGGACTAGTAAGTTAAGTGATAGCTAGATTGGGGAGGTTTTTAAATGTCTGCTGGGCTAAGAGGTTTCTGTTTTATCCTGTTATCGCAGAGGAGCTTTGGAAGATTTTTTTGAGCATAGCAGTACATTGTCAGATTTATACCATAGGAAGTTTCTTATTTTGGCAGCTTTGTAAAAGAAAGGGGAGAAATTCAAGGAAGAGAGATCAGTTAGGAGGCTGCTGCAGCATTTTAGGCATAAAGTGGTTGTCTGAACTAGGCTGTGCTTTTGTGGTGAGATGGTTTTATGTCATTTATAACTACATGTGTTGTTATTAAATTCTTAATTATTTTCTTAAACTTAAATATGAGTGATATAGTATGATAACTAAATAAAGTATAAGGAATTTGAACAGTTTAGTGTTATCTATACTTCAATAATTTAATAGCTTAGTTAAATAATTTTATGAAATTTAAGAAAAAAATAAAAATCTAGAAAAAAATTTACAAAGGCATTCAAGAGAATAAAAAGTTCTTTAATTAAAAGCAATATCATTCTCACTTTTAGTGTTTGGAAACATTAAACAGAAAAGTGAATATAATAAAATTTTTATAATTTTTCTCTCATAGTGTATTCCTAAATTAACCCATTTGGTAATAATTCTATTTATATATTAAAGAAAAAGGTCCCTCTCCTCCCTTATAAGTAGAGTCAAATGTTCCTGTTCTGATTGAAAAGGAACCTTTACCATTTCCTTAGTAATACATATTTTGTGTGTGTGTGTTTGGCTTTTTACTTGACCAGAAAAGTTTATTTCTAGTGTTACATATTTTTACAAGCCTTTTCTATCTTGTAGTTGGCCTTAGCAGAATTATATGAAGATGAAGTTAAGTGCAGATCATCATTTCAATCTGACAAACCCAAAGCTAAAATATTTAAAAGCCCAAGAACACCACCTCAAAGGTAAGTGTTAAATTCTGTTATATTGTATTATTAATCTTGAGTTTATAATACGTTTAGAGATTTAGACTAGAAAAAATAACTTCAAGTCATTTTTCATGAAATTATGATAAACATGAGTCATCCTAGTACCTTAAATTTTTACGTATATTTTAACATTATTTCCAGTAGGCAACATATTGCTGCATTGTTTTTTTGTCCATTCAGTAATCCCTTTCAGTCAGTCATTCAACATTTATTGAGCATCTTCTGTGTGAAAACCTGACTCCTTTGTCTTCCTTCTTATTCCAGATGCCATTCTTGGTCTGGGATTGTCCTCCCTCATTATTCTGATTTTGTTTTCTTTCACTTGATATCTATAGCTCAAATTAACTTATTCTACTTAAGTTTAATTCAGTAGTTAACCAAAAATATTACCGTTGTTTCTAATTCCCCTGTGGTAATTTAATTGAGAGAACCATTTCTTTACACATTTGCAAAGTGTACCTGTCAATTAAAGTACTTATTACCCAAACTGCATGAACAATCAAGTGCCACAAGGAGATAGATAGTCCCCAAAGGCTCAGGAATAGCAGTTTCCCCAGTCTCCTGTCCCTGCTTCCAGACTGGTCTTTGCAGCGTTAATCAAGGTTGTAATTCTGTGGAGAAGGGACCTATCATCCCCAACAACAACCACCAATGACTGACTACCCCTGACAAGGCAGACAAACCAGGCTAGCAGAAGCAGCAAAGTACCCTAGGGCAGAAACGGGAGGTACCAAGTGCCAGGTGAATCAAACCACCTGGACTCCTACATCCTCTCAGAATGTGATGAAGATAACCTAGGATCCCAAGCCCAAGAGCCTCATAAATATCAATGCTCATCTTGAGACCACCAGCCCTTCTTCCCACTTGACCTTTGCAGATGTGATTAGAGGGAGCCATTCTCTTGGGAAAAGGTCTCAACATCTCTCCTAGCACCAGCATGTTTCTAGTCAACTGCCACAAACAAGTAAGTAAGCCCAAGATCCCTGAAGTCATCTCTACTTCTAGCCTAACCCGTGCATACTGTGAGTTCTCTCAATTTGCAATCTAACCTTTATTGTAAGTATTTTGTGGAAATTTTCTTATCTTATTTCCTGAAATACCTTCTTTTCATTGCAGCATGGTGCTATGGAGTGAATGTTAGTTTTGGAATAAGGAGGGGCCTGGTCTCAAGCCACTTAACCTCTCTGAGCCTTAGGTTCTTAATCTCTACAGTGAGGATAATATCTGGAGTATCTTCCTCTTTCAAAGGGTTATTGTAATGAGAGATCATATGAAAATACATAGGTCCTAGAGGAGAGATCCTGCACTTCTGGTAAGGTGCTGAGGAAAGGCTGTCCCAACTAGACTTGAGTTTGGCTTGGTCCTAGTCCTGGTCTTATGAATTGTAAATAGGTCATCCAGCCTCACAAAGATGCAGACAATAGAACAAGGTGGCTGTGAGCCAGTGAGCACTCACACTGTGCTTGAGACCCACCCTCTTCACCTACACTCCAGAATTTTATCTCTTCATTTTTGTCCTATTTGTGAACAAGAATAAAGTAATTTGGAGCAAGGTATCTTACCTTTCAGAGAAGCTCTGAAAATATTATCCCACCATAATTTCAGAAGCTATATGAGCTGTTCTGTTACCTTTTCAGTGCTGAAGAAGAGGCAGAGCTATAATAACTGTAGAAATAGCTTTTATTTTCAATGCTGCTCCTTCAAGGTCATCAGTTCCTTCATGGAAGTTGTGGCCCCTGAAGCAGAAAAAGACTATTTATATGTTGCTCATGTAACCAATCCAGATCCCTGAGCAAATGAGAAGAGAGGTCTCTCCTTAAATCTCAGAGCAAAATAGTTCCATCTTTTACCTATCTAGGACTGTCTGCTAGAATAGTAAGAGAAGCATGATTGAATTAGGAGTAAAATTAGGCAGCAGTGAGTGAGGAAAAATCTTGTCTTTATTCCCTTTAAATATGGGTTAAATTTAACACTAGGAACTGTGGAAGTAAGTAGAACTCCAAAGCTAGAAGAGAACCTTATTTGGGCATCAGCCTAGATAGCCTTGGTCAACCTTGGTCATAGGGACAGGAATACCCAAGTACTTGACCCCAGATGGGTTTTCCAGGAGAACTTGAGTAAGAATGGTTAGATGGTAGTTATAGTCCCCTGCCCAGGCCACTTACATGGGACTGTCAAGTTTGTCAAGTTCTAAGAATGGAGAATATATAAGAAGAGTTAGAAAAATAAACCCATTAACTCTGTATGAGTTGGAAATAAATGCGTAAATGAAGCCTCTAATCACTGGAGTCCTGTACTCAATTCTCAGTGTCACACCTTTGAACTGTAAGAGGGTAAAGAGAGCCTAGTCTGTCACACTCTGGCTCTAAACTGTGAAAAGGCAGCTCAGGAAACTACCTTTCATTTTTCTGACCCATTAGAATTCCTCTCTGGCTGCCACATAGACACAGAGTTGTTCCTTCTACCTTTAAATTGACTGTGGATCCCTTATTTTAGTTACATGATTCCTTGGTTATAGCATAGATGAGCTCATAGAAGGTCTATGGACGCTTCTTTGACTATCTGTGGCCTTCTTTGCCTTGTCAGTGGTAGTTAGTCATTGGTGGTTGTTGGGGATGATAGGTCCCTTCTCCACAAAGTTACAGCCTTGATTAACACTGCAAGGACCAGTCTGGAAGCAGGGACAAGATACTGGGAAAACTTCTGTTCCTGAGCCTTTGGGGACTATCCATCTCTTTGTGGCATTTAATTGTTCATGTAGTATGGGTAATAAGTGCTTTAATTGACAGGTACACTTTGCAAATGTGGAAAGAAATGGTTCTCTCAATTAAATTATCACAGGGGAATTAAAAACAACAGTAATATTTTCTGGTTAACTACTGAATTAAACTTAAGTAGAATAAGTTAATTTGAACTATACATATCAAGTAAAAGAAAACAAAATCAGAATAATGAGGGAGGACAATCCCACCATGCCAGTGGACAGTCGAATTACAGAGAAGATCATCTCTTGACTGGAGGGATCAGAGAAGACTTCTTGGAGGAAATGACATTTAATCTAAGTTTTAAATAGTGAGAGAATATTCCAAAGAACAGAACAGCATGCGCAAAAGGATGGAAGTCAGAAAGTGTGGGTGTCAGGATGAGTAACCATCCATTTTGGTTGGAGCATAGAATTCATTATACAGAATATGGTTTTGTACAAATGAAAATTATTTCACATAATAGAGCAAATAACAAAATGAACATGTTTGAGAAAAAAGTTGGGACTACTTTGGGAATCCATTGGAAGAGAAGGCTCAGGAGTTATGCAAATTCTTCTGCTCCATGACGAATCTGAAGAAGTTCCGGGGAATTGCTTTTGGTACCCTAAAAGCCGGGCCTAAAATAAGCCTATCCAATGGAAATTATCTTGATTTCTGTAGTCTTCCAATAGGAGAAATATAATAAAGATGCCATTTGAATGTAAGATACAGTAAGTCCTGAATAGTTCAAGTAATTTTTAACTTTTACATTCTCTACTTTTTGAAGAACGACACAAATGACCAAAAAAAGATAGTATCATGGATTCAGTTAAAAATAACAACTTCCAAACTATAGCATAGAGTCAGTATACATTCAGCTTAGTCTGTTATTCCTTTCATGTTGCAATGGGAATTGATTTTTTAGAATATAGTTGCCATGCCCAAGCCTTTGGTTTTATTTAACTCCATCTTTGACCTCTGATGACATTAGGGTTCTGAGGGGCTTCTCATATCATCTCCCTCTATTAGAGTGTAAACACTTTAAAAGAAAAAAAGAAAAAGAAATCGACCCCCAAAGCTTTTATAGTTAGTATGGCTTAAATATTCCAAATAATTATGGTTAGGCCACTGTTTTTATGTATTCACTTGACCGATTCTGTATTTTGACAATTCCTTTTGAATAATGCTTTAGTTTCAAATTTTTAATATTTTGTAATTGTGTCTACATGGAACTAGTGAGTCAAGTGCCTTGGCAATGTGTTCTCTATATGTATGTCTCGCTTTGTGCCCACTATTCCCACAGATACTAAACATGTTTTGGGGAGAATATATCCCACTCTTCCAGGGTTTGGGGGGGCGGAAATGTTTTATCACTACTCCTCTTAGTGTGGTATCTTAGTAAATACTTTGCTAAGAGTATATTGGGTCCACTGGCTGATTGTTAATGGTAATGGCTCATAGACTATAATTTTAGGAGTTTACATTGAACCTGAGGTTAGTAGCACTTCTTTGGGGACCAGTCTAGCAATGTTAGTTTGAGTTGGAAGAGCATACCAGAGAGGATTGCTGTCTCCAGAAAGGCAGATGGTGGAGATAACCTGAGACTTTCCAAGGCAGAGTATGAACAATAGCAGTACATGGGTTGGGGGTGGGGGTTGGGGACTTCAATATTGGAGCACAGTATACATAGGTTAATAGGTCCACTGTAGGATCAAGACTGAAAAAGATAAGTGAGACTACAGCAGCAGTTTTAGACTGGGGGAAACACGGAGGAATGGAAGGACTAGAGATCATTATGAGGACAAAGAATGACTTTAAAAGGAGTCAACCAGAGGGAGAGATGGAAGGGCAGGCAATTATCATCAGAGAGGGACATTTTAGAGTTCAGGATCTTTGAGATAACATAGTAATAGGTGACATTTATGGGTGACAGTTACCCTGAAGACGACACACCAGCTTTGGGTGACTGAGGTGGAATGAAGACCTGTTATGAATGTTCAAAAATCAAAGGGTTGAGACATCAATATTGAAATACCCAAGTGGAAAAGCAGGCAGAACAACGATCTGAACTCTTTGATAAGAGTGAGAGCATGAGTCTGAAAGGATAAGAAGTTGTAAATATTTCATACCTATTCAATAGAATATTGGCCTTTTTTCTTTTTTGACTTAATGTCTTTTTCTAGTTCCTCAGACAAGGTATAATCTTGAGTTAAATTTAATCTTTAAATTTTGCCTTGGTATTAAGCTCTCGGTTTGTTTCTCATAATCTGAATTTTTGCTTTGGCTTACATATTTTTACAAGTCTTCATATGCACAGTGTCACGTACCTAAGCTTTGGCTCCAAACATCTGAATAAAAGAAAAAAGAAACACCTATACTACTAAAGAATTGCATAATTTTTCCTTTTCTGATGGTGTTTTCCATCCCATGTCAGTTTGTGCCCTCTGCCAGCTCTCTACCCATTTAGTAAACTCGGAAAAAGAATTCATTGTTCTTGTTATTTTCCTCACAGGTTTTAATAAACATTGTTGTACATTGCAAGGTTCCAAGAAAATCAATGAAATGACTCTTATTTTACAGAGTGATCAGTTATAGGTTAACATTTGTTAATATAATGGAAAATTAGTTATTTTCATTAAAAAGTAATTTAGTTCTATGTTAATACTTTCTAATCATGGACAATATTTAAAGGTTATACTCAGGTGAACATGAGTACAGTGGGCTACATATATCAGGACCTTCAAAGACAACTGGAAAAATTGTGAATGAACTTTTCAAAGAGGCAAAGGAACATGGAGCAGTACCTCTGAATGAAACCACAAGAGCTTCAGGTGATGGTAACAAATCTAAAGTAAGTGACAAATATCATGTTTTTAATTAGACCTTAACTGAAATCTAGAAGGTTACAAGGTTTGCATTTTTATTACTTGTTCCACTTTTGTAATCTTTGTGCATTATAATGCAGGGTCTTTATACATGTTTATTCTTTTTTTTATAAATGTGTATTTCATTTTTTTATTCTTATAGATATTTAAAATAATTGATTTTGTTCAGATTGTCTACAGTGGTTTCATAATTATTAAGATTGGGACATCATGGGTATTTTGAAGAAGGATACTTATATATCTTTATGCTTGTATAATTTATGTGCTCCAAATGAAGCTTAAGTTTTAGTTTTCAGTTCACTACTAACAATCACATTGGAATACTCTCCTAAGAATTTTAAATAACTTCTTGTCAGTGTTGAAGAATAGCTAATGGAACTTTAGGTGGTCTCAAGAAGAGAATATTTAAAATTAATCAGTAACCATCTTCAAGAATATGAATTATGAATATAATGTAGATGAATTCATTATACATGCCATGTTTTTAACTCGTAAACTAAATTACCTTAAATTAGAAAAGCTCCAGATACAGCTGAGCCGTCACATTCAAATAAAAGTGTTTTTAAAGATGAGTTCAATGCCTGTTCCCCAGTATAACATATAAAACCACATGTAAAATTGGAGCTTTCCTGTGGTATCTCTTTAAAATTTGATTGAGGTATTTATTCATTATAAAACCATTACTTTTAAAGTTTTTTGTGATGAATTTAATTTGATGTACTACACACTTAGTAAATAAATGTAAGTGTTTACCCCATTCCCTTTTCTATGCTTAAGATTGTTTAAACTGAATCATCAGCCTTCAAGTCTCTTGGTTTTTCTCCCACAGAGAAATTAACTTATTGCCTTATCACATTAGTTCATTATACCACAATGCCTCTGGTCTAATATTAAACCTCCTTTTTAATTAGATAAATAAGCCTGATTACAAATGATCTAGTTCTTAAATGGTTGTGTTAATTAACATTGAAACTAAATAAAATTTTAGCTTACATATAAATTTAATTTTTTAGTCATTTTTGGGTGGTGGATATCGATTGGGTGACTCCTCTCGAAAGAAATCAGAATATGTCTATGGAGAAAATCAACTACAAGATGTAAGTGAAATATTTGAAATTTGCAATTTTCAAAAAACAACTTCTTGTTACCAGTATTTTATGGTTTATGGAATATCATGATTTTACTTTAGATCGAAGATTTTTTTGTTTAGTTGGGGGTTTTGGTTTGTTTTATATATTTAAGAATGTTTATAGGATTTTTGAATTTTTCACAGGATTTTAGAATCATAGATTTAGAGCTGGAAGCGATATTAATGGGCCTCTAATCACTAGATCATTTCATTCCCCCATCATTTTACAGATGAGAAAACTTAGGCCAAGGAGGATGTGACTTGCTCAAAGTCACACTGGGAATAAGTGGAAAAGTTAGAATTTGGAACGTAGGCCTTTTACTGCAAACCTAGTACAACTTTACACTACACTGTACTCTTCCTATAAAACGTCATTTTGAATCCTTACCACCAACTCAGTCTTGCTCTTTTTAAAATTGTTCAAAGTAAAATTTATAACTAAAAATAACTTATAAGCTATATACTGTCCAAGTCTGTGTTATTTACGTTGATTGAGTCCATTTGTAAAGATGAAGGCTTCAATAAGCACTTAATAAACTTAGGCTACTTGTTGATATTGAGGTCCTTCAGTTTTTTAAGTCATTCAACAGTCTTTTTTTTTTTTTTTTTGGTGAGGCAACTGGGGTTAAGTATCTTGCCTAGGGTCACACAGGTAGTAAGTGTCAAGTATCTGAGGCTGGATTTGAACTCTGGTCCTCTTGACTCCAGGACCAGTGCTCTGTTCACTGCACCACCTAGCTGCCCATCATTCAGCAGTCTTGGTGCTAGCTATTGTTGGAACTTTAATCTTACCTTGATATGCTTTATCTCTGTAGAAAAATCTGTCAGGATCCTAAATGAAACTCAGAGAACATTTACTGCAAAAATATTTCAAATAGTCCAAAGGAAGGAGAAAAAAACCTAATATTTTTAAGTTTATAAATAAATCAACAAAAATGTTTAGGAAACACCACTTATAAATGGCTTATAATGTTGCAAATGGCAAAATCTCAGCTATTCAAATCAATTACTACCATTTTTTTAAAAAATAATAGCCAGTATTCATATAGCACTTTTAAAGTTTGTAAAGGGGTGTGTGTGTGTGTGTGTGTGTGTGTGTGTGTGTGTGTGTGTGTGTGTGTGTGTGTGTGTGTGTAGTTTGATCCTCACAACAACTCTGTGAAATAAATCCTGGAGTTATGATCTTCATTTAACAGCTGGGGAAATGAATTGAGAAAGAGTAAATGAGTTGCATATAGCTAAGTCAGTCTTAGGACTTGAACTCAGAACTTCCTGATATCAAGACCAGTGCTCTATGAGTTGTGTTCCAAGGTCTTTGAAGTCACTTCGAATGCTGAATCTGTTAATGCTCAAACATATTTTTAAATTACTCAATTTCTTGTTTGTAGCAACAGGCTGGTTGATTACATTTATTAATTATAAGGACTATTATAGCAGATTGTTAAATTGCCTTACGGTTTTTTCAGCAGTTTGCATCTTCCTACAGTGAAGCTAGTAGGAAATAATATATTATGTATTAAAAGCTGTTCATCCCAGTAAGCTGTGAGAAGAGATCCTATTGTCACTCTCTTTTATGCAAATTCCACTGTTTATCAAAATGGTTTTGAAATTTGATGGCAGGAATTGCAAGTCTAACAAAACTCAAATGCCACAGGGAGGATATCTTGTAAAAGAGCACATTAGAGGATCCTTGATTAGTTCTTAAGCTGATGTAGGCTCAGAATTAAGCTGGGCTTGAGATGCTTGGACATAACAGATGATGCTTTTAAGATACAGTGCTTTCCTATTAACAGTAAGTTATCACTGACTAAATGAATTGCAACCCTTTAAGGAATTTTAAGAACCTTTATGATTCCTAAAGAAAACAATCACATTTTAATGTTCCAGTTAGAGAAGAATGTTAAGTGCAATTTAGGAATGATATTAAGTTTAAATTTGTATGTTGTGTAATTTAAAATTACACTTCAACTATTAAGGTAAATAAATGAACTATGGTGCTAGGAAGCAAAAGGAAAAAAATGTAAAAATTAGAATGAAGAGAATCAGGGGAGAGGGGGAGGAACTTGAGTTTACAGTCTTAATGATGTCAATGTCATGCCATTTCATGGGAATGCAGCAGTTCTTAGAGTTGTTTTTAATTGCCTGTAATCACTGGCGTAGGAGGTTTCTCCAACTAGAACTCCTGTACCATTGAAGTCTTGTCCCCCAAAATAATTCCTATTCTATGCCTTATATCCCCAGTAACCCTCAGGGGCTTCATATTAGAGTAGTGGGAACTAAATTCCATAATGTGACTGATTGATGGTTGTAGAAACTACTCTTTGCAGTCCCCTTTCCAATATCATTCAGGGATTTTGAAAGGTGGTAGTGTGAGCAAGATGAAATATAATTTACATAACTAATACTGCAAAAGAAGATATTATTCTTTTACTACCTAGTTCAGAGAATTGTGAGAGAATAATTTATAAATTATTAAAAAATGCATGTATGTATATACATCATCTGCTTCATTATTATAAATTGATAAGCCAGCTCTGAGTAATAAAAAGTTGAATGTTTACTCTTGATTGCTTAATTGCGTTAAGTAATTGACTTGAAACCAGGTCATGAAAAATATTTGAAGGAACTGAGCACATTTAGCCTAGTGAGTCAAGACTTCAGTGTATCCTAATGTCTGCTTCAAATATTATAGTCAGCAAGGTGGTTCATAGAATGCTAGACTTGAAGTAAGAAGACCTGACTGTGAATCCTGCCTTAGGTCATATACAAACTGTGTGACCCTGGGTAAGTCATCTAACCTTTTGTGCCTCAGTTTCTTCATCTGTAAATGAGATAGTAGTAACACCTACCTTTTAGGATTGTTGTGAGGACCAAATGAGATGGCATATGTAAAGCACTTTGTAAAACCTTACAATGCTCTATAAGTGCTAACTATTATTATTAAAAAGGACTACCCAGAAAAAGGATTAAACATTTTATGTAACTGCAGAGGATAAGACTAAGGCTAATAGGTAAAAATCACAAAGAGGCAGAAATAAGAAAGAACTCAGTAATAGTGAAGGCTCTCCAGAAATGGAGTTGGCTTTCACGTGAAGTTATGAACTTCCCATTATTGTGTCCTAGATACAGACCTGGAAAGGACCTCAGAGGCCATCAAGTGTAGTACCTTTACTTTACAAACGATGAGGATGTGGCCTAGGGAGGTTAGTGATTTGTCTAAGGTAACAATAAATTTCACAAATCTTACATGTGCTTACAATTGTAATACTCTCCCCTCCATTACTCCCCCAGTTCCCACTCTGAAGCTGGAACCTAAGAGGATGCCTACTACCCTCAGGTTCTAGGCATAACTTTATAGGGTTTTACTTCTCACCCTCAATCCCTTGGACCCCCACTGGTTTGTTTCCCATTAACAAATAATTAGTAAGCTTAATTAGCTTTTAGGAAAAGTATTTACTAAAATGACATAGTAAGAACACTTGGTACAGAAATTTTCCCCTCAAATCTGGGTCTTACTCTTCCCCAAATATGCACTACATCCATGGAAAGAGTGGATTCAGACTTAGAGTACAGTGGTGGTAAGGCACACAAGTAGGAAATACACGTGACAGATGAGTAAATCACAACTCCTGGTACTGTCGGTAGACCTTTCTTCTTTCATAGAATCCTCACACAACTCTCCTTGAGTGTAGATCTCTGACTGGCAGACTACTCATCTGGGCCCCAAGGAAGAATTTCTTTCTTGGGTCCATATCCAGTAATTTTCTCTGCTGTGAGGGGTAATGTTCCCTTGTGACAGTTGCATTCCTTAGGTAACTTCTTTCTGCACCCATCTGACTTCATTATGTCCCGCTACACCCAATTCAGACATTTCCCTTGTCATCAGCTACTGCCAATGCTGCAATATCACAACTGTCACACCAAATCCTACCAGGACATTCAGACCTTTTCAGAACTTTTAAGGTTGCCTGGACACGTCTAACTTGAGATGTTTGTTCACCAAAATTCAAAAAAGAATGAATACTAAGAGAGGTAGTAACATGCTTGTGGTTGCCATGGTCAAATAAAGGAATGAGGCTAACTATCCCTCCCCTTACCTAATTCTTGGAAAGTAGCTCACTTATAGCCATGAAGGAAAAAATGCTACAGAGAAGCGAGTTGCTTCTGTTGCATATCTGTCGAGTTCTGGCTCAGCAATTAGGGAATTCTTTGACATCTCCCATTGCAAATTCCTGAATCATCTGCTCTTCCAGCTCAGCAGCCAATTATGGGACTCTTCATCGTCTCACAGTTTAAATCTTTCAGTCACAAATGACCAAAATCATGCCCCCAAAGTTTCATGTGGTAACCTGGACCGAAGCGGAGAATTTCTATACGTGCTGTGTGGGCCAGGCTATCCATATTAAATGTTTCATCTTTCTGGTATATCTGCTAGAGGGCCCTCTTCTAAAAGTAGAATGATTATTTGCCTTAATGATTATTTCATCCTTCAAAAAGCTGAAGAACAAACATCAATCTCTCTTGGATCTCTTTCACCACCAGGGAAGAGCTGGTTGCTCAGATAGAAATTATAAGACCCTTGAGGGGAAACTGACCACTTCATCTTATAGTTTGTGATAGAAAAGGAAAGGAAACCTGGAAATGGCCTGATAGGCACCCTTTATTTTGGAGAGCATATTTTAAAGATTCCAAAGAAAGGATAGGTACAATTCTATGATCTAATGTGCTACAAGGGAATTCAGCCTAGGAGGGATAGGGAACTCTGAAGAATGAAATCCTCTAGACTGAAAAAGAAACAATTCTAATGAGGAAGAAATGGAGGAATTGTCCAAAGAGACCAGTGTGGTTGCATAGGGAATGCCCTATTCAAACTAGATCTTAAATAATTCAAATCTCTGATGATACTCACTTGGAAGTCCCCTCCAATGAAGCAGATTGTTGCCCACATATGCCTTTCTATCTTGTGCAAGTCTTGTCTTGTTCTCATATATATTTGTCATTGCCCACCAGTATTCAAGCAACCTTCCTTACAGTCTGCTGATGGTATGAGGATAGCAGTAAAGCACTCCTGCTGACCATCTACCATCCCTTGCTCTTGTTTATATAACCAGACCATCTTCTCTTCCTCTCAGTTCTTTGACGATGTCTTTTACTCCTGCTTGCCTCGGGTTCTTCATTGGTTATATGTGGTGGCCTCTTCATATCCACCATGAGCCTCTCCATTGCCCTTGGTGTAGTATTAATTTTCTAATTCCTTGGAGAACATCATATTCTATGTCTTGCTCCTATATAGCAGCACTGAGTAGAATGTAGATGTTAAAAAGATGGGCCTTTGCTTACATGGGAACTTTGGGGTCAATAAAAGAACTTTGTAAATTTTCTGATTGCCATCCAAGGTGCTCTCCTCCTGTTTAACTCTGAACCAAACTCATTGTGCATCTGTATTGTCTGTTCCAGATACAAGCTCTACAGGTTGTTTGTCCAAATATGTTTTATAACCTGGGTAATAGACATTCTTCATCAGCTTGGTTTTACCTATGTGCATAGTCAAGACGAATTCTCTTGAGTGATTATAGATCTCTTCCAGGAGGCTCTGCAATGTTTTGGGGCTTGATGCAATCAGCACAGTGTCAGTCTGCAGACAGGAGCATATGGAGGATCTCACCATCCCTAAGGAATCCCTCTTTCATCCGGACTCTGCACTAAATCTCTTCCTTCACAGTAGTGAATACTTTTGGTGAGCATACATCTCCCTGTTTTATGCCTCGCCTGATGTTTATTGTCAAATGGCCATTGAAGAGGGTTATTTCTTTTGTTTTATCTTCCAGAGAGTCTTGAATGATTTTGATGAATGGAGGGGAAACAATATGTTATTTAAAAAAAACCTGTAAGGAAGCATTTTATTCTGCTGATTCACATGTTTTGAATCAGCATAATCAATATTGAGTAAGCACAGGGATCTAAGTGTGGTCTGTTATTGAATATCACTTCCATAAGCCTGCTTGTTCCCTATTAATACCCTCATCAAGGATACCCTCAATTGTATATAGATGACTCTCATAAGGATTTTCTTTAGATAGGAAAGTAGGGATATACTTGAATAGTTATTGATATTCTCTTAGTTGCCTTTTTTAGTATGGATAAATTCTAAGATTTTTTCCATCCTTTTAATTTTTCTCCTCTTTCAGATGCCCAGTATATAGGACCTTCATTGCCCTCGCAATTACATCACCTTCAGCATGGATCTCCTCTCTATACATTTGATATATTCCAGTGACTTGCCCCATCTCTATAGTGCTATTTCTATTTCCTTTGAAAGTATATCTGGGACTGCAGTATTGAAGTCCAAATGTGGTAGTTTCATTATCCTTGATGATGAAAACTATTAAATGATTTCTAAAAACCTTTTCCATTTTTCTTCTGTTCATAGTTTTCCTTCTGTTTTCATTCCTTTAATGCACCTGAGATAATTTTGATTAATCGGATATCTTGCCAAGCCTTCTTTAAACTGGTTTTTACCTTACACTGCATCTCTTTGCTTTATGAGATGATTCTTCTGATAATTGTCCATAATCCTCTGTGAGATTTTACAAATTAATTTTTATTCTTACTTAGTGTTGCCTTAGAGATGATTGACAGCCATCTTTATTTGGCAAATAAAACAGGTGTTGCTGACTAATGTGCTTTCTGGCCTCTTTTTGGTCTCTTTTTTGTGGTAATTTCTTTGCAGAACTAATTGCATTTCATCCTTAGCAACTGATGTGTTAGGTAAGCTGCAGTTATTTTCATGGTGGTCTTTTTGCCAGTCTTTATCATTTGTGTTACAATACATGAATGACAAAACTTCTCATGTGGTAATGTTTCTTGTTACCTTGGGGCATATGGTAAAATCCACTCCATCAACTACTTTCTTTGCATCTTCAGAAAGTATAGCAATGAGCCATCTTTCCATTTTGCCACACCTTCCTCTTTTTTTCTATTCTCATTTATAACAAGAATGTCTAGATTCTTTTGATTGGATTTTTTCAGTAATGTGTTCTCATTAATCATTGGACAAGCATCTCACATTTAGAATACCAAAAGGCAAATTAAAATTTGTTGACATACTGAAAACTGATTTTTAGTACCCTCTAACACCTTTCACCTCTCTGCCACCATTACTGAAGATGTAGAAGCAGGGTTATAGAAAACTAAAAGACACTTTTTTCTTTGTTTCATTAGTTGCTAGGCCAAACAGATTCATTACTAGTTGGCCAGCCTACTGCTATTGTGTCTTTCCTTAGTTAGCTGGGCTGATACTTGGAAAACAGATTCATCCTGTTGCCAGACTTATATGCTAAGCCATTCCAGCATAATAGAGTTCACCAGAGTTTATGCTCTGCTTGCCTAGCCCTAGAGAACTCATAATTGCCTCCATATCAGTGTAAAACTTTGTGTAGGTAGATTTTTAAATGTTCATGTACAAAAGCTAGAATGAAAAAAACAACAAACAGGTTCATTTGACAAAAAATAAATCTATACTATGTGCCAGGCCCTATCTCAGACACTTGGGATATAAATGCCAAAAATAAAATAATCGCTGTACTCAAGGAATATACATTCTAATGGGAGAGAACAAGTACATATGTAGGTATATATAGAATAAATATAAGCAGAATAAATATAAATAAATGTGGTAGTTAAGAAGTGAGGGCACTAGTAGTTGGGGGAATCAGGAAGGGCTTTATGTAGAAGATGGTACATGAGCATAAGTGCATGGCATAATACTGTAATAATAGTGTCAGGAATGCTAAAGGTCAGAATGAGCTGGGACTGGTGGAGAAAACGAAGAGCAACAGAAAAAGGTTGTTGGTGTTATATTCTCTTTGAGGGGCTGAAGTGTGTTTTGGTTTGGGCATGGTTTTTTAAAATAATTTTTGGAGAAAAGAAAATCAAAGGGCTAGGAACACTCAAGTTGAATGGAATGATTATAACTAGGGATTTTGAAGCAGAGGCTAAATGACTCAGTCCTATTGTATTGTATACGGAATTCTTTTTCAGGTTTGTATTTTACTAGGTAGACATTGAGGTCCCTTCCAACTTTGATATACTGGAAAATTATGAATTGGAAAGTATGTGTATATTTCAGCACAGATTAGAATAAAGCATAGTACCAAAAAAAAGTATCACTCATTTGACACAGTGCACTTTTATAAAACCCACCCTTATTAGATATCTCATCCAAGTTATTGATTGTAAGACTAAAGTTGATTTTAATATTTTAAGTAAGTTATATAGTTTATTAGTTTATTATATAGTTTTACCTCTAAAGACATTGTCAGGACTCCATGACCCACGAGTAATTTTGGCAAGTTATATCCATTCTGTTATTCAGATATATAATCTGCCAAGCAAAAGAACGGTTTCTGATATGTTTTGTCTTTTGGCTCTGATATAAATAATAGTGTGTCCTGTCTTAGATTAAATAAATGACTCAGTGTGTTGTTAGATAAGTTAATATTTGAAATATGGATAGTTATTTGTCCAAAAGATATCATTTTTACATGTTTAATTATTTGTTTTTGCTCAATAGGTTCAAATTTTGCTCAAACTTTGGAGCAATGGCTTCAGTTTAGATGATGGAGAATTAAGATCTTATACTGATCCAACAAACGCCCAGTTTCTAGAATCTGTTAAAAGAGGGTAAGATATATATTGGTGGTAATCTATCTTTTATGCAGTATTGAAAAATGGGGACTTTTTTTTTTAATTAGACCATTATGATTCAGTATGAAAACTTAAGAGTTTTCACGGAGTGGCTACTAAAATGTCAAGCATTTGATATACTAGGAAAAGTCATTATGTGTTTCTCCCTAATTAAGTGGTTACTTCCTGAACACGTAGCTTATTTTACTCTTTAATTTATCCACTATAAAGCTGTCAATGTTTCAAATACTTATGTACTATAGGAGCTCTGTCAGAGTTACTGGAAATACATTTGGGAAGTAAGAGGGAGAATCATTGCCATTTCCTGAAAATTCACAACGAATTGTTTCATAAGAAGTGGTTTGTTTCTAAGGGAGAGACTTTTATTTCTTTTATGCCAAATCTGTTTGATATTGATGATTTAATACTATTCACTAAATGGATTAGAATGTAGCTTCCCACCCACTAAGCCACTCTCCTGCTTACTGTTGACAGGGTGACTCTCAGTGCATGTATGCCTGAAATTCAGCAACTTATGTTAGAAATCTATTAAGTGGCATTTACTACTGGCAGAAGATTTCAAAAGGTTAGTGCAAGAAGAGGATAAACTCTAGATATTTTCAGTTTTTTTTAAAAATATAAACAATCAAATTATACTCAGATACTCTGTAGTTAGGAACTTCATAAGGGGGTTATTTTGAAGCCCTGATCAAATATTAATTGATAACAATATAATTTGTGTTGTACCCTTTTTTTTCATTGAATTTTATTTTATTTTTGGTTTCAAATTCTCTTCCTCTTCCCCACAACCTCTTCCATCCATTGAGAAGGCAAGAAATATAAAACCCATTGCAAATACAAAGCTGTGCAAAACAAATTTCCACATTAGCCATTCCCCTCTCCCCCCAAAAAAGAGAGAGGGGAAATTATGCTTCAGTTTGTAGTGCATCATTTGTCAGTATGGAAATGAATAGCATTTTTCAGTGAGTCCTTTGGAATTGTGGTGGGTCATTGTGTTAATAAGAATTAGTAAGTCTTTCACAGTTAATTATATTTATGAAATTGCTGTTACTGTGTAGATTTGGTTCTGCTCACTCTACTCTGTATCAGTTCATTAAAGTCTTCACATATTTTTCTGAACCTATGACCTTCATCATTTTTACAGCACAATTGCATTCTATCACATTATATACCATAGCTTGGTCAACCATTCCCCAATTGATGGGCATCCCCTCAGTTTCCAGTTTTTTGCCACCACAAAAAGAACTGCTATGATTATTTTTGTACAAATGGATCCTTTTGTTCATTTTTTCATCCCCTGGGGTAGCAGTATTGCTGGTTTTTCATTGAACAATTTCATAGCTTTTTGGGCATGATTCTAAATTGCTTTCTGAATAGTTGGATTGGTTCACAGCTCCACCCACAAAGCATTAATGTACCTATTTTCCTATATGCCCTCCAGCATTTGTAATTTTCCTTTTCTGTCATTTTTGCCATCTGAGGGGTGTGAGGTGGTACCTCAAAGTTGTTTTAATTTGCATTTCCCTAATTTTTAGTGATTTAGAGTAGTTTTTCGTGACTATTGATAGATTTTATTTCTCCTTCTGAAAACCACCTATTCATATCCTTTGACGACCACTTACCAGTTGGAGAATGGCTCTTATTCTTATAAATTTGACTCAGTTTCCCTGTGAAATGAAACCTTTATCAGAGTAACTTGTGAAAGATTTTTCCCAGTTTCCAGCTTTTCTTCTAATGTAGGTACATTTTTTTTTATTTTATGTAATGAAAATTACCCATTTTACCTTCTTTGAAACTCTTTTGGTTATGTTGCACCCTATTAAACACTTCATATGTGTGAGCCGTATTTGCTGTGCCTTTTACAAAGCTATGGAAGTATAAAATTGTATTTATCTCTAGGAAAAGTATCATCAGAACTAGACACTTTTCTAAAGGCTAAAATGGTTTAAAATATTCTCCTGAAGCAGGAAAGAATTTCTGTTATCATGTCCCTAGGATGCCACTAGAATATCAAAGGGGATGAATCTTTGTTATCAAAGAGGATAAGAGCCTAGAAGAGAATTTTAACCAAATTTTTTTTACCTTGAAGAGCGAGAATAGTGAGAGACTAAAGAAATCCGTGACAGAGTTTAGGTAATGCCAGGTCAAAAAAACTTAACCCCTTTTCTACAGTATAGTATAGTCACCTGCCTTCAGTTGTGGGATGAAGATGGAAATTTCCCATGGTTTTCAGTGCAACATTTTAAGCCCCTGAGAAATGACAGAAATTCCTTCAGCTATATTTCCAAAGGAACTTGCCAGGTTTCATAGTATGAGTGATTGAGCTAGAATACTTTCTTTCCTTTCTTCATTACAGAAGAAGCCTCAAGACTTCCATCTAAAAAGTTATACGCCTCAATTGTTGACTAGTTAGTAATTGTCAGGTTTTTCACTTTCTGTCACCCTCCATATTAATTTCGTTCACAAGTCTTGTTGATTGTATTCCTCACAATCTTTTTCATTCATTACCTTTTCTGCACACATCAAACACATCCTGGTCTAGGCTGTCATCACTTCTTCCCCAAACTATTGCAATATTCTCCTAATTTACCTCTGTGCTCTCCACTCTGCAATCCATCCTCCAAACAGTTGACAAATTGATACTCTTAAATTGCATGTTTAATCATGCCACTTCCCTGCTCAAGAGTTTCAGTGGTTTCCCGAGTTTTTAGACTAAAATACATTCTTCTTTTTGGCATTAAATGGCCTTTACAAATTGGCTCCAGCCATTCTTCCCTTTCTTTTTTAAAAAAAACATTTCTTTTTAATTACTTGTAAATTAACATTCGTTTTTTATAGTTTTGAGTTCCAAATTTTCTCTTTTCCTGCCTCCTCTCACCCCTCATCGAAAAGGCAAGCAATTTGATATAGGTTATACATGTGCAGTCATACAACATGTATTTCCATATTAGTCATCTTGTGAAAGAAAGCAAAGACCAAAAAAACTTCAAGAAAAATAAAGTTTAAAAAAAAGTATGCTTCAATCTGCATTCAAACTCCATCAATTCTTTCTCTGGAGGTAGATAACATTCTTCTTCATAAGACCTTCAGAAGTGTTTTAGAGAATAGCTGTCATTCATAGTTGATCATCATACAAATTTCACTTTTACTGTGTGCACTGTTCTCTTGGTTCTGCTCACTTCATTTTGCATCAGTTCATGTAAAGTCTTTCCAGGTTTTTGTGAAAGCTTCCTGCTCGTCATTTCTTATGGCAAAATAAAATTCCATCACAATCATATACAGCTTGTTCAGCCATTCCCCAGGTGATGGGCATCCTCTCAATTTTCAATTCTTTGCCACCACAGAAAGTGCTGCTATAAATATTTTTGTACAAATAGGTGCTTTTCCTTTTTTAAAAAAAAAAAACTCTTTGGGAAAAAGACCTAGTAGTGGTATTGCTGAGTCAAAGGGTATGCAAAATTTTATAGCACTTTGGGTATAGTTACCATTTATCAATTGGGGAATGACTTGTTTTCTTAAAAATTTGACTCTCTTCTCTATATATCTGAGAACTGAAACTTCTATCAGAAGAACTTGCTATAACATTTTTTACAGTTATGATTATTCACTCTGTATTTCTTTCTATTCTGTTTTCATCCTGTTTATTCTCTCTCCTTTCACCCAGTCCCTCCGCAGAAGTGCTTTGATTCTGACCACTGCCTCCCACAATCTACCTTCCCTTCTGTCACCCCTTCCCTTCCCTTCCTTCTGCCTTTTAGGGTAACATAGGTAACATAGATTTCTATACCAAACTGAGTGTGTATGTTAGTGCATTTGAGCCAGTTCTGGTAAGATTAAGATCCAAGCATTGTCCACCACACCTCCGCCATCTTCGCCTCCACTGTAAAAGCTCTTTTGTGACTCTTTGATGTGAGATAATTCACACCATTTTACCTCTGCCTTCTCCCTTCTCCCAGTGCTTCCCTCTTTTTCACCCCTTCATTTTATTTTTTTAAACATCATCCCATCATAGTCAACTAATACCCATGCTCTCTGTCTATGTATACCCCCTCTAACTGCCCTAATAGTGATAAAATTCTTAGGAGTTACAAGTATTTTCCCATGTAGGAATGTAAACAGTTTAATCTTATCAAATGCCTTTTGATTTTTCTTTCCTTTTTTTTATGTTTCTCTTGAGTCTTACATTTAAAAGTCAGATTTTCTATTCAGGTCTTTTCTGGTCTTTTCATCAGGAATACTTGAAATTTTTCTGTTTCATTAAATATCCATTTTTCTCTGAAGGATTATACTCAATTTTGCTGGGTAGGTGATTCTTGGCTATCTGGAATATCAAATTCTAAGCCTTGTCTCATCCGTTAATGTAGAAGCTGCTAAATTTTGTGTTATCCTGACTATGGCTCCATGATATTTGAATGGTTTCTTTCTGGCTGCTGCAATATTTTCTCCTTGACCTAGGAACCCTGGAATTTGATTATAATATTCCTAAGAGTTTTCATTTTGGGATTTCTTTCTGGTGGTGATTAGTGAATTATTTCGGTTTCTATTTTACCCTCTGGTTCTAGAATATCAGGGCAGTTTTCCTTGATAATTTTTTGAAAAAAATGTCTGGGCTCTTTTTTTTTAATCATGGCTTTCAAGTAGTCCAGTAATTTAAAAATTTCTCTCCTCAGTCTATTTACCTGGTCAGTTGTTTTTCCATTGTGATATTTCACATTTTCTTCTATTTTTTTTCTTTTCTTTTCTTTTTTTTTTTTTTTGGCTAGGCAATAGGGTTAAATGACTTGCCCAGGGTCACACAGCTTGTAAGTGTCAAGTGTCTGAAGTCAGATTTGATCTCAGGTCCTCCTGACTCCAGGGCTGGTGCTCTATCTGCTGCGCCACCTAGCTGCCCCATGTTTTATTGTTTCTTGATATCTTGTGCTATGTTCCACTTACCTAATTTTAATTTTTAAGGAATTCTTTTCTTCTGTGAACTTTTTTATATCTTTTTCCATTTGGCTACTTCTGCTTTTTAATGAGTTCTTCTCTTCAGTTGATTTTTGTGCTTCTTCCTATTTGGCCTATTCTGTTTCTTACAGTGTTATTTTCATCAGTATTTTTTGTTCCTCCTTTACCAAGCTGTTGATTCTTTTTTCATGATTTTTCACATCATTCTCATTTTTTTTCTCCCTTTCTTATTTGATTTTTTAAAATCCTTTTTGAGCTCTTCCAGGAATTCTTTTTGGGCCAGAGACCACTTCACATTTTTCATTGAGGCTTTGAACGTAGCAGTTTTGGCTTTGTTGTCTTCAGAGTTTGTGTTTTGAACTTTCCTGTCACCACAGTAACTTTCTGTGGTCAGGTTCTTTTTTTGTTTGCTTGCTCATTTTTTCAGCCTATTTCTTGACTTTTAACTTTATGTTAAAGTTGGGCTCTGCTCCCAGGGTACACTCAGGTTTTTTGTGCTGCTGTTTTCAGAGCTAGTTCTTGGGGTCTGTAAATTTTCAGTTCTTTCAAGGTGGTATGATCTAAGGAGAGGTGTGGTCATTGCTCTCCTGGCCTGTGCTGTGTGACCTGTGAATGGTCTGTGAATGACCACAAGCATTCTTTTCTGCCCTGGAACTGTGACCAGGGTCCCCACTCTCCTGCAGCCACAAGCTCTAGAGTTCTAGTGCTCCTCCTCACTCTGAGACTGTGACCTGGAACCAAGTATGGGCAATGCAACAGAGTCCTGTACCAAGTGCCAACAGAGGGTCCACTGTAATCTACTTCTGACCAGTTGTCCAGCCCTCTTACCATCTGTGGGCTGAGAACTCTGGAAGCCTCTGCTGCTGATTTAATCATCCCCAGGGCCTGCTGCTTGCCTTGAACCCAGGAAGGAGAGACCTTGCTAGAATCCTACCACAACAGCTTTACAATATAAACATAATCTTAAACAAATATTAATAAACTGTTTCCATTAACAGTAAAGGGTTTCTTTTTGGTAGTTTCTCAAATTCAGTTTTGCTTATTTATATATTATAGGAGCTTTAATTAAAATTTTGTTCTAACATAGTAATAATTGGGTAACATGGAAAAAATTAGAAAATAACTCCTATGAATCAGCAGTAAATTTATATTCAGTAAGCTGAATTAGGCAGAAATATATGTTTGATTGAAAAATTAACTTTACTAATAAATACATATCTTTTATATCTATAAAATATAGATAGGGAAATTCTTTTTATTTTTATATTTGATTTATTTATATTTATTATTTTTTATATTATTTGTTTAGATTTATTTAGATTTGCAGAAAACCCTTTGTGTTAAAACTTACAGAATCATTGATTAAAAATATTCCTGGAAATTCTTCCCTTGTTCCTTGGAGAATAGATAATTTTTAGTGTTTGTGTTAGTATATCTTATGCAAGAGTGTCAAAGTCAAAACCTTTGTGACCAGGGGCAGGTCATTTAGCTTCTGTGAACCTCAGTTACCTCATCTTAAAATAAGTGGGCTAGACTTTCTGGCCTCTCAGGTTTCTTCTGGACTTCAACACCATGTCTCAACTGCCTTCTCACTTTGGAATTTCCCCCTACATTAAGCCAGTTGTTCTCTTATCCCTAGAATATCCTTGTGGTCCCCTTTTCCTATTGATAAGTTCTCCCTGGAACATTCATTTTAGGGAGGGGCCCAGTGCCGCTATGCCTCATTCTCCTCTGCTATGTCCCTGACTCTCTGGGCTTCCCCCACCATGCACCCCTGCTTTACTGCTTTCTTTTTTGTGTTGTCTTCCCCTGTGAGAATCTAAGTTCTTTGAGATCAGGAACTATCATTATTTTTACTCTTATTTGTATCCCTAACACTTAGCACGTAGTAAATGCTTAGCAATGCTTGTAGCTTGCCTGCCTGACCTGATTTTTTGCATCTTGTGTGGTTTCACAGCTGCTGCATATCACTCCTTGTGCCTAATCAATCTCAGAATCACCATGCTTAAGGTCCACTACTGAAACAAAAGAACTAAAGGGGAATTAATTATATCAACAGTGAAGTTTGGCACTTTCTAATATCAATCACCTTACAAAACTTGAGTTGTCTAACCAGGGAAGAGTGAGGTTTTATCCCCTTCTTCTTCTTGGCGGAAGCTCAACTACAAAGAGATAAGAGTTGAGTTGGCAGTAAAGGAGTAGAATATAAATTACCATTTTTGAGAACTTTGGTTAAGAAAGGAGAAAGAAGGTAGTACCTTAGAGAGGTAACTGGGGCAAAGGAAGGGTTTTGTTGTTTTGTTTTAACTTGGAGTATGTGCATGTTTACAGGCAAAGGCTAAGGAACCAACATTTAAAATAATAGATACTGAGTTGGAAAGGACCTTACAGACCATTTAGTACAATACCCTTTAAGGCTCTTAAAGTGCAGGCCTGACTTTGTCACCCTACCCCTCCACCCTTTACATAGTAAACACAGCAGTGGCTCCCTATTACCTCCAGAGTCAAATTTAAAATCTTCTCTTTGATTTTTAAAGCCAAGCCTGACTGTGTTTCTAACTTTCCAGCCTTCTTATATTTTACTCTTCATTTATTCTTGTGATCAAGTAACACTGGCCTTCTTGGTCTTCATCACAAACTCCATCTCCCAACTCTATGCTTTTCACTGGTTTTTCTTCATCCTTGTGATGTTCTCCCTCCTTATTTCTGTCTCCTGACTTCCCAGGTTCCTTTAACATTCAGCTCCAGTCCCACCTTCTGCAGGAGACCTTTTCCAATCCCTCCCTTTCACCATCCCTGACTAATGCCTTGCCTCTGAGATTACTTTCCATTCTTTATCTGATGTGTACAGTTTTTTCGCACATTGCCTCCTGCATTAGAATTTCAGTTCCCTGTTAGAATGTGGGCTCTCTCGTTAGAAAAAAATGCATAATATGCTTGTGCTTTTATTTGTATCCCTAGTGCTTAGCTCAGTGCCTGGCACATAGTGAGCACTTAATAATCCTTCTTGACGGACTGTATCGCTGACTGGGAGGGTCACTGGCTTTGGCCAGTGTCATGTATAAGATTTAAACTTAAGTTCGTGGAATCCAGAACCAGCATTCTAACCACTGTACCATGCTGCTTCCAATAGAGAGAACAATTGAAAATATGTGAAATATAGGCCTAATTAATGAAGCAATTATGTAAAGAGAAGATGGGATCAAGAGTGAAAGTAAAGAGGTGGAATCAAGATGGCAAAGTAATAGGAAGAAGTATAGTTGAGCTCCCCCAACTTTCTTCCCCTCAAAAAATCCCCCCAAAACCTTGAAACATCTAGGAAAGTACCAAATTGAATCCTGATAGTAAAATCCAAGAAAAAATCATAGTGAGTCATTTTTCCAGCAAGATCAACATAAGGAGACATAGGTCTTTGGATATTGGAGGTAGGGTATGGTCAAAGAGCAAGCCCCATGCAGAGCCCTTGAGCACAGGGTGAGGATGTGTCCAAGGGCAGGATGTGATCCCAGACCCATGTGGAGCTCAGTGACTTCATGCAAACTGCAAAAATGGGTGCTAACTGGCAGTTTTGTCGCACATTACCCTGTTGTGGGTCACAGATTCAGGATGGACTGAAGAGGGGTTGGAACCTGTGCCCGAGGGTCGCAGTCCAGGTGAGGATTGGCCACAGGTCCTGGGCCACATACTGAGAGGAGGGAGTTTAGAAGCATTCAGTAGCAATTTGGCATGGGGTTGCAGTTCCAGTCTCCGGTTCTCTTGGATGTCTGCAGCAAAATAACAGCAAAATAGGAATCTCAGGCCAATGGAAATCTTTCCGTTTCGTCACTGTGATCCAGCAGAGCATTTCGGCTGATTAATAATGGTTGAGTCCAGCCATTGGACCCAGGTAGTTGTTCAGACCCAGGTCAGGAGCTTGCAGAGTTTAGACCAGGAGAGCAGCAATAAAACTTTGCCCTGGATCAGACCACTTGGGAACACCGAAAGCTTGCAGGTCCCTGGACTGAGCTATCTCTGAGATCCTAAGAGTAACCCAAAATTCAGTACCCCCAAGAAAGCAGCCAGCCTTGACCTTTCCTTCAGAAGTGTGCAGACCCCAGTCCTAACATCCTATTCAAAGTCATGAAGTACACTAGCTGAATGAGCAAATAGTAAAAGAATCCTACCACAAAATGGTATTATGGTGACAGTGGTGCTGAAGACACAAACCTGGAAGAAGAGGATGATTCCGAAATGTCTGCAAGTAAAGCTTCAAAGATAAACACAGCTTGGTCACAAGTTTGACTAGAATTCCTGGAAGAGATGAAGCAAAAGTTCTTTAAAAAAAAATTATCAATTAAGTGAGAGTGCTGGAAGAAAAAAAATGGAAAAGGAACAAGAACTGTGGAACAAAGAATTGGAAAAGAGAATTCACAATTTGACATGAGTTACAAAGTCCTTCTTACCAACAAACCCCCTGAAAATTAGAATAGACCAAATAGAAGCCAGTGACTATGTAAGACAAGAAGAAATATGACAAAGTCAAAATAATAGGGGAAAATATAGACCAAAATGTAAGATTATCTCATAACAGAAACAACTGACCTGGAAAACAGAACAAGGAGAAAAAAAATTTAAGGATCATTGAACTACCTGAAAGCCATGACCAAAAAAAAAGTTTTTTTAAGAAATCTTAAAAGAAAACTGCCAAGATCTCTTAGAACCGTAGGCAAAGTAGAAATAGAAAGTATCCCACTGGTGACCTCTTAGAAGAAACCCCAAAATGAAAATTCCTAGAAACATCGTAACCAAAATCTAG
The DNA here is from genome assembly GCF_900497805.2 of Vombatus ursinus. NCBI lineage: Eukaryota > Metazoa > Chordata > Mammalia > Diprotodontia > Vombatidae > Vombatus > Vombatus ursinus. The sequence continues at coordinate 3,631,787 of NW_020954590.1, forward strand.
ATCTTCCAGGTCAAATTAAAAAATATTATAAACAGCTAGGAAGAAAGATCATATGTGATTTAGCAGCTACCCTGAAAAGGAATGAAGAGCATACAATATGATGTTCCAGAAGGCAAAGGACATAGTCTTATAACCAAGAATAACTTATCCATCAAAACCAAGTATAATCCCAGAGGGGGGAAATGGATCTTTAATAAAATAGAGAATTTCCAAGTATTCCTGATGAAAAGACCAGAGATGCATAGGAACTCTGAAGTTCAAACACAAAAATCAAGAGAAACATGAAAGTTAAACATGAATGAACAATCACAAGGGACTAAACAATGATAAACTACTTAAATTCAATTATGAGGAGATGATACATGTGTTCTTTCTGATCCCTGTCATCATCAATGGTCATAGAGGCAGTCTAATTAAATAAGGGCTGGGAATTCTGTCATGTCTTCATGATCTTAAAAGAAGTATAGAAAGAGAGGGGAAGAAGAATATACTGAGTGGGGCAGGGAGGGAAAGGCTAGGGGAAATGTAATGAGGGTACACAAGTAGACATCTACAAACAAAGAGGAGGGGTAGGGGGGAGCACTTGACATCTAAATTGGTCAAAGGAGGGAAGAATACACACACATATGCACACTCACAGTACAAAAATACATTTTAGTCATCAGGGAAATGGGAGGGAGAAGGAAGGAGTGGTAATTCTAAAAGGGAGATTAGATTGAGGGAAACAGCTGTAAGTAAAACAAATTTTACATAAGGATACACAAAAATATCTTTAGCTCCTTCTGAGGTGGCAAAGAATGGGAATCTGAAAGGGTATCCATCAGTTGGAGAGTGACCAGACAAATTATTGTATATAAATGTGATGGAATATTATTGTATTATAAGAAATTATGAAGAAGATGGTTTCAGAGAAACCCAGGAAGACTTACATGAACTGATGCAGAGCTAATAAACTAGGCCAGGAAAAATAATGAAAATACAATGACAACAATATGGCAAAGATAAAACAACTTTGAAAGAATTAGGGATCCAGCATAATGACCAACCACAGCTTCAGAAGATTAATGATGAAATGTTCACTTCCTAATAGAGGTGTGTTGGGGTGGGGTATTTTGTTTGTTTAGTTGTTTCAGTCGCACTTGATTCTTCATGACCCCATATGTGGTTTTTTTTGGCAAAGATAATGGAGTGGTTTGCCATTCTCCAGCTCAGTTTTACAGATGAGGACAATAGGGTTAAGTGACTTGCCCAGAATCACACAACTAATAAGCATCCGAGGCCACTTTTGAACTCAGGATGTCTCTTCATCCTGACTCCAGGCCCAGCACTCTATCCACTGCACCACCTAGCTGCTCGTATTGGAGGGAGGGTACACACATCTCTACATACAGGCATGTGTGTATATGTATATGTGTGTATGTGTATATACATACATATGTATATATATATATATATATATACACATAAATTTTTTTAAGAGTACAAATTAGAGGAGTTGGCCTGCGGAAAGATGGAACAGACAGTTCTTCCCAGAGACAGGAGGGAAGGAGATGAATATTGTGAAGAAGATAATGGTGAAATTTTGAAATAGAGGTAGTATATACTTTTCTAAAAAAAATTAACTTTCATTAATGTTTTGATGTTCTTTTTAAAAACATCTGTCACTTTCTAGTGATGTGCCCCTCCATCTTCCCTTTTATATGTACAGTTAGGCAGAATAAAATCAAGACATAACTCATCTGACAGACATCTCATTCCATGCCTACAAGACTCATCTCTTTCTTGAAGAGTCGTGACTTGTTACTCCTTTTGAGGTCAAGATTGGAAGCTGCATTGATCAGAATTATGATGACTTTCAGTGTTGTTTTTTTTCTTTTTTCCTGTCATTGGCCTCCATGGCCTATGTGCCAGTGATATGGATAAGTCAAATGGTATGTACAGTTTAGTGGCGTCTAGTATACTTCCCATTTTTTTCAGAATGGTTGAACCAGTCTTTACTGTACCAACAGTAAATTAGAGCACCTGCTTCCACAGCCCCTCCAACACTTAACATTTTTAATCCTTTGTCGTCTTTGATAATCCGATGGGCATAAAGTAAAACCTCAGATTTGTTTTAGTTTTCATTTCACAATTCTTAGTGATTTGGAGATTCTTCCACATGGTTGTTGGTAGTTTATCTCTTTATATGCTTTAGCCACTTTATGTTGTGGGGAATGGTTCATATTCTTATATATCTGTTTCAGCTCCCTATGTGTCTTAGATGTCTGGTCTTTATCAAGGATATTTGTTTTGAATACTTACCCCAATCTATCCCAGTCAGCAGTTTCTCTTATTCTATTTGAATTGCTTTTGTTTGTGTAAAGTTTTTTAATTTGAGTAGCCAGAATTATTTGTTTTACTTCTTATAATCACCTCTACGTATGCCTTGTTTGGTTAAGAATTTTCTTCCTAACTGTCATCATTCAAGTATCTCCTTTCATTCCCTTTTTTAAGAAATTTGGGGGATAATTTCAATGTTAGCGAAATGTTTTTGGTAATACTTACATTTCAAGTCCGTTTGGAGCTTATCATGCTTCATGGTGTAAAAGACATTGATCTAAACCTAATTTCTGCTAAATGACTTTCCAGTTTTCCTGATAGTAGTTGTTGAATAGGGAAGCCTTATCCAAATAGTTTGTTTTTGGATCTATCAATCATTAGGATATTATGTGAGGAAGAATATGCTCAGAAGATCCCAAGAATACATGGAGGTAGGGATTGGGAGGCCTAAGGAGAGTGTGAAAGCTTTGTAGCAGCTGATGTTGGGAACATGAAACAGTTAATCAAAGATAAATAAAAGCTACCAAGCTTCATTGAGGCTTCTCAGCTGAGGATAGATAGCATGAATTTGCAGTAGACTAAATCACTGACTCAGAGCCAGAGAGATGCAAGTTGAGACTGTATAGGGTTGGGAATTAGCAAGGAAGATGTGGCAGAAAAATCTGAGGGCAAGTGATAGTGAGTTTTTAAAGTAGCTAAATATAAATTTTACCCTGGATAGAAAGGTAAGTAAAGCTAGAATAAAGATGGAGTAGAGGAATTGAATAGTAGACAGAGAGACTGGAGAGAAGTCAAGGGACTAGAGTGCTCAGTGAAGGTAAATAATGGATTCAGATAGGTGTGAGAGAGTAATAAGTAAAAAAGGTTTGATTTTTTTTCAACACTGTTTAAGTACCTATGACATTTACTATGTCAGGCCATAAAAATTCAAAGTAACAGATTCTGCCTTCATGAAGTTTATAGTTTATTGATTATAACCAGGGAGAATTTCAGAATTTGGTCAGTCAACAAACATTAAGTGAGTGTTGTGTGCCAGGCACTGTGCTGAATGCTGGGGATATAAAGAAAGGCAGAAATATGGTCCCTCCTCAAAGAGTTCACATTCTAACGAGTTAAATATCTGACAGTAATGTGTTTGAGTGATGGTGCCATTTAAGGTACTATTGTGCTTGTAGGTGTCTAAAATAAAATGGAGATAAAAGTTAATAAAGTTCAAGATGGAGAAATCTTGAGACGAGGGTATTAGGATTGTGAACATAGACACTGAATATCACAGAATATGATAATGAAATCAGTTGGAGAGGAAAATTGTGACCCCCCCCCAATCTAAAGTAATTGAGAAAGTGTTGAAGATAATGAGGAAAACTAGCAGATAACAACTCTTGTTGTCTTTTGATTTATTCATTCATTTGATGATATTAAAATGGCTCATAGAGTATCTTAAGGGTCACAAAGTATTTTGCATATGTTATCTAGTATCTTCATAACCCTGAGAGGAAAGTGCTATAGGCCTTATTATGAGGTACAAAAAAGGTTAGATGACTTTCCAATGGTCATGTAATATGGAATCATTAGAGTAGGAATGTGAATATAGGTCCCTCCTGACTCTATGCTAACCACTCTTTCCATTACACCATGACACCTCTCAATAATTATTAAGCCCCTGATATAGACAGAGCACTGTGGTAGATGTTAAAGAGAAAAGAAAGTTTAAATAAAACATATACCTGCCATCACAGACATCCAGACAATAGGTTGTTAACTGATATCAACAGTGGAGATTAAGAAGTTTGTAACTTGCCTCCTTTTACTCACTCCCTTTACAGTTAGGTAAGAATGATGGGAAAGTCTGAAAAAGCATCAGTGAATCTTTTACTATGTCAGTTGGTTCCAAAATCACTTGGTTATTTTTATAGCACTTTCCACTTAGAAGCAGTATATATTACTGAAAACTTGATATTTTAAAATTATTTTTGAGACTGAGTGCTTAGTCAAGTTTAAAATTTTATTAGTCAAGTTTGTTTTATTTGTATTGAAGTCTTACCATTATGTTTTTTTAATTTGTCAGTAGATCTCAAACAGTAGAAATATTCCTTTTCCATAAATTATCAGGAACTTTGTGATCTGCATTTGTACTATAATCAGCCCTGAATGTATCTACAAATTACACTGTTCTTATCTTTAAAATCTTATTAATTTTTGTTTGATGTTTTATAAATATGAATATACAAGTAATCTTTGTTAATACTGTCAATGAAACATAAGGTAAGTTTGTCTTATGAGTCTTAGAAGGTTTAAAAAGCTTTTGAACTGAGGTGAATGGAGTGCTGTATTACTCCATGTTTAAATTCACCTTTAAACTTTTTAAATCTTTCTCCACGTAAAAATGCTTATTTACAAGTTACAAGAGGTCCTTACTTTTCTAAGTCCTAACCCCTCCTGCCATTATCAAGTAGTGATAATCGGCAAATCACTCAGATGCTACCAGGGATCAAGGCTGAGGATTTGTTCTTTAGCCTTAGTGGCCTGGGGCAGAGCCAGGGATTGGAGGCAGGTCAGTGCCTGTTTTCAGCAAGTGAATAGCAAAAGCAGTGCCTTTCCCACTGCAGCAAAAATTGGTACTGGGGAGAGGAATGGTGAGAGAAAGGGAAAACGTAAGTCTGCATAGTATCATGTAAATTTAAGTGAGCCCACATGTGAAATGAGTTATTTTTATTTCACAAAATAATTTTTTTAAAAAATCAATCAGAATTTCATCATAATTTTCTTTCATCAACAAAAATTCAGATGTGATTTGTTCAAGATTCTGCTACCAAAAAAATTAAAGGTAACCCCTGGAATGATATAATGAATTTATAAAACTTTAGGAAATAAAACCTATTAACCTGTAATTTCCTTATGGAAAACTTCTACTTAAGGCTATTGTACTAGTACATTTTTGACCTCTTCACCCCAATGGTTATAATAACAATCAATTAAATTTTCCCCTCTCTCAAAGTGAAATTCCTCTGGAGCTTCAGCGACTGGTCCATGGTGGACAGGTGAATTTGGACATGGAGGATCACCAGGAGCAAGAATATATAAAACCAAGATTGCGATTCAAGGCTTTTAGCGGAGAAGGGCAAAAACTTGGAAGGTAAAACATGAGAGAAGAAAATATTTTTTACATATTTAGCATAGGGTTGGGAGGGAAAGGAATAGAAAGAGGAAAAAACAAATATCAACGGTGAGAAATTGTTCTTGAATTATGAAAGCCATTACATTAAAAACCTGAAGACTGAGACAGACAGACAGGCAGCACTAAAGTACCATTGACTCTACAGATAGGAAGGCCTGACTTTGATCAAGATTAAAACTAGTTGGATTGAGTTCTACTAGGATTTACTCCCTTGGAGTTTTCCCACGCTTTTACTCATTTTTAACTATGTCTGCCCCTTAGTCCTACTTATGCAAGCCTAATAGAATTAATTAGTTCTAAAACTAATGGATAAGTTGAATAAAGCAACCAGTTTCTACAGGCTTAAGGTGTTGAATCTCTAAAGTCAAGAGTATACAATTAAAAATAATAGCTGAGTTCTCCGTGTGCAGACTGTTGTGCTATAGTTATACCTCAATTAATGGATCTTCTAGAAATGAAAGTCTTCGTAAAAGAAATTCAGTCACGTTTTTTAAAAATTTTATTTGACAAATCATGTGGAAAAAATACTGCTGTTTTTTCTATGCTCAATGAATGTTCCTAATATGTAATACATATGCATCACTGTACCTTCATACTGAGAGTGTATTCATCTGTATATAGTTGAAAGTGAAGCAGACACAATTATGAAGACAAAATTTATTTTCTCGTCTCCAATTTTCCAGCTCCATATCCTATGATTGTTAGAATTGAGTTCCATGTAATTAAATACCAGCCAATGCATTTGTTCACCTTTTTGAGAAGTTCTGAACTGTACTAAGTAGCTAAAACCTATTATTATTCAAATTTTTATAGAAAGAATAATCAGCATAAATGTGCTTTAGTTCCTACTGTAGTGTGTCAGCCAGTTTCACTGGGCAAAGATTACATTAAGAAATCAATAATTTAATAATTGAAGAGGGTCTTAGGAACTTTTAAATTACTAACACTTTCGTCCCTTTCTCTGCCATTCTTCCATTAATTCCATGAAAGCAGAGCCATCTAGACTACATATTTTTGTTCTGTGGGTTGCCATGGCAAGAAAAAAAATCATCCCTTTGTGTTCAGGCCTCTAATGATGAACCTTTTCAGACCAGGCTTGACAGCTCCTCTGGACAGTCTGCTATGAGACCATAACCAAGATTTTCCCCATTGGCAAAATGTACTAGGAATTGTGCTTATTAGCTTGAGGATTCAAGGTCATGTACGTAATATAATGAGGCATTAGAATGAGTTAATAGATACCTACTTTAAATGTTATTAGAACATTTATACAAATAACAGAATAAGGCAAAGGTGCTTATAGCTCCCAAACTTTATCATGTAGTTGATCGTTTTTCTCTCTCTCTACTCAGACAATATTCTGATTAACAGGTTAGAAAAAGAAAGGTTTTGGCAACCATAATTAACATAAAATTCATGTTTGAAACCCTAGGATGAGAGTGAAAAGCATAGCAAACTCAAAAGTTGGAGTGTTCCTGACGGCTTCCACTGGGGGGAATAATTGAAAATCATCAGTTACTATTGTAGATGGGAGAAAAGTTGAATCATCTCTATTGCTGTGTTAGTGTTTTATTTAACTATATTTTTGCTAAAACACTGGGTTGTTTTTTTTGTTTTTTGGGGTTTTTTTTTGCAAATTCTGGTTTGGAATTCTTTTTATTTTCTGCCTTCTCCTAGTCTTACACCTGAAATAGTCAGTACACCTTCTTCCCCTGAAGAGGAGGAAAAGTCAATAGTAAATGCAGTTGTTCTTGTTGATGATTCAGTGCCAACAACAAAAATTCAAATCAGGTTAGCAGATGGAAGCCGGTTGATACAAAGATTCAACCACACACATAGGTAAGCTAATACTGTACTTTCAAATTATCAGTTACAATAAGCATATATTATGCCATCTGGTTTAAAATTATACAAAATAATAAGTGACTTTAATAGTATAGAAACATAAATGGTTTGGATATGTACTTTTATTTTTCATTTTTCACTGAATATTTTCAAAAGTGTCCTTAAATGTGAGAAGGTTTCACATGACAAGTATTTTTCTGCATCTGAATATTCATACAAAAATAAATCAAAGCAGAAAGCACAGTGTCCCACTGATTCTAAAACACAAGAGCTGGAATATATAGCAGCGTTATTGATGAGTGAATGTATAGAAATTATAAATATCTGAATTTTTCTGAAAACCATTATTTGATAATGTAACCCTTATTCATTTTGAACTTCACTATTTGGGAATTTGTGATCAACCTAAAAGAGACTGGTTTGAACATTGCTTTTTTTTTTTTTTTAAGAAAACAAATCTGCATAGTGAAAATTAGAAACAGGATTATTGGGGAATGTTTATAATTCTGTTTTCAAGTATCCTCAACCTCTTTAGAATAAACAGATCTTTTTCAACCATAACTTACTATGATGTCCTTTCTTCAGGATCGTGGATGTCCGAGAATTTATTGTACAGTCCCGCCCTGAATTTGCAACTCTTGGCTTTGTTCTTGTTACATCGTTTCCAAACAAAGAGCTAACTGATGAAAGCCTGACACTTCAAGAAGCAGATATACTTAACACTGTGATTCTTCAACAACTAAAGTAATCTTGCTCCTATCTCTGCAGTAGCATGTGGGATAAATAATGTGCCAAATTTTAAAAAGGAAAAAAAAGTACTTCAGAAAAAATAGGAATCACCACAACTATTTTTTTCCTAGATCAATCTTGGTTTTATTGTTCTGTCTTCCAGCTCCAGTGTACCTAAATCCATTTTATGAATGGACTTTTTCTATTCTGTGTTGGTCCAAATATAGGCCACACTCTCCCTCCAAATATGGCTTGTATAAAAACCTGAGTGTAGTTGGTAATTTTTCCCCTAACATTCAGCTATAGATCTCTTTGAAAGGAAAAAAAGGAGGGATACAGCTTGTATCCAGGAGTAGCCAATATTTGGTCCAATACAGTAATTGTTCATTTGGATTTTTAGACTTTTTTATAACTGAACCTCCTTATGTTTATAAATTCCATAATTCTCTACTAAAAATGAATTACTTCCACAGTGACATGACAGTTTTTTTTAAAATATGCTTAACCCTTACAAAATAAAACCACCTTTTTGAATATATACCTTATATTTGGTAAGATTTACACTAAAGTATTTTGATGTTATGTTGACAAACTGCCATTCAAAAGTTTCTTGATCAGCTTAACTGAAATTTTTCTTTCACTATAATTTATATTGAAAATATAACTATATTCTGATTTAGAAGCAGATTGATTATGCAAAAAGTCATTTTTCAACACACTAAGTTTTTACATATGCATTGCCATCAATTGCATTGAGTATTTTTGTGATACCAAATAATCTAGTTTGACCTTCAAGCATATATAATTTTTCTCCATTCTAATCATACTACTGTGTCTGACACCAAACAAAAACACATAAATGCCAGCAGTACTAGAGGTAATGATGTAAGCAGACGCTGTCAACTGGTAAAACTCTGTGCTGTTTGCTAGTCATCTACAGTCTTGTTCAACCTGGGGCACACTACCTCCTGTCCCTTCCTACTCCCTGGCAGAATTGCCAGAGCAAGAGATAACTCCTGTAGCCTCTTTGAAATGTACTATTATAATGGTCCTTTTTAGGCATTTCTAGCCTGAAAAACTATCCACATAGATATTTGAAATAGTTACTAGAACCATGATACAGGAGAGATAAGGGATGATATGAATGGCAGCATTTGAAGTGTTGGGATAATGCTTTTTTATTTCTTTCAAAGTCACCATTTTTGCTTACATAGCTTTCCCCAGCACGTTCTATAACAAGGGCACTTAAGAATGTCTGTCTGTGCTTTGTCACTGCCATTTTACTAAATTTATAGCACTGGGGTAAGTGAACTTTACAAAGCTATTATGAAAACAGTTCACTTTTTTTCTCCCCTTGGACATAGACGGAGCCTATGCAAGCTCTGCAAGCAGTTATAATAATGAGGCTGCTAACCTTTCCCTTTGAGAGAATTTTCCCCCCAAACCCCAAGTTATACTCAGAATAGAGGAGATACTTGCCTCTTGCCAGTAGTTTGAAACAGCCTTGTGGTGATAAGCAAATTAAAATTGTGAAGAAATTTAACCCAAACCTTATTGTATTCTTTGAAATTTCGTTTTTGTGGGTTTCCTTCTACATTTGATGAGAGTGGCCATAGCTGCATGTATAAAATTGGCTGTCATGTTTATGCATAACTTTCTTCCAAAATACTTGGACCCATGTAAGAAAATTAAACCCTCAGAAGAGATAACATTAGTTTAACAAATACTTCATAATATTTTACTTTGTTGAATGCTGTTTTCCTGAAAGACCTTTTACTTATTAAGTTAATATAATTTATTTTAAATTTTGACCTCAAAAAGTAGTTTTGCATGATTGTGTAAACAATGTTTTTCAATTTATGCTAATCATTAAAGAAATTTGTACTTGATAAATTCACTGGTTTCTGTTATTCAAAATTTCTTTGATCTGTATTTTTATTAGAGTGGAGTCAGAGCAAGTCATTATATGTGTATATGCAGGTATATGTCTTTAATCAGCTTTTAAAAATATGTGATGACCATCTTCAACAAAAACCCTACTTTGATGCCTCATTAGGATAGATCTAGGGTGGGCAAAACACAGTTAGAGTCTATCAAACTGGAAAGAATTTGAGCATGGTCCCAGCCTCAGACTCAGCCTATTGTCCAGTACTAAAGTCCTAGCCAAAAATCACATAGGCTGATTACCTGAATTATTTAGCTGCAGCAGCTGATTAAACCAACAAAAAAACATAGATAATGTCCTTCTGTCCTTTGTAGTCCTATTCTGTTTCTGTAGTGCTGGTAGCAAAGTGGTGGGAAAGGGTGTGTCCTAAGAATAAAACAATCTATATCTATCAGCAATATAGAAACATTAGTTTAGCTGTTGATGTTCCAAATGTGAAATCTTCATTAAGTTTACAAGCTTTAGAATAGCTTCGTGAAATTGTACACTATTGGAGGGGGTGAGGGTGTCCTGATTGGTGAGACTTCACTATATCAGGCAGGCCCAGATCCAGCCATACTTTTTTACTCCAGCCATTTTCCAGCCTTCTACCCTGTATCTATACATAGCTTTCCCTTGCTTTCCCTTGCTCTAGGAACTGTAATTGAATGAACACTACCATTGATTCTGGAAAGTCATTATCAGATGCCTTTTTGTGCCACAGACCAATCCAGTGACCTTACAGGCCAGTACTCTTTCCTGTCCACCACTTCATTGTGTGTGTGTTGTTTTCCCCATTAGAATGTAGGTTCCTTGAGGGCAGGGACTGTCTTGCTCTTGTATCTGTCTCTCCAGTAATCAGCACAATGCCTAGCAGATATTTGTAAATATTTAATATTTGCCTTAAATATTTAGTAAATGCTTTTTAAATTCATTCATTCATCACTTTAATAAGATGACATTTTTTAAAATTGCGACTGAATGGAAGGGGAGCCTCACAAGTTTCCTTAGGAGAGAAAAGTAAAAGTCAGACAAGTTCATTTCATTGAACATCTAAATGAAACAGCATTTCATGGGCCCTTTGGTCATATTGCCTTTGCAGTCAGTGCTCGTGATGAGCATGCATAAAAAAAAGACCACAATGAAGATGATTCAAGCCAACGTATTACCATTTGTTGCAGAAGATGAAGTAAAAAAAAAACTGAAAGGCATTGTGGTATGTAGAAATTTAGCGGTCCTGAGTTTGAACTCTGGCTCCATCGCTTCACAACTGTGAAGTCACTTCACTCCTTTAGACTTCAGTTCCTCATCTGTAAAATGAGGAAGCTGGAATTGATAGACTCCAAGGTTCCCTCGAAGGCCCAAAAGCTCGGTCCTCCAGACAGAGTCAGATATAGGTCCTGCTCCCTTGCTGAGTTCAGTTTGGAACTAGGAAAGGGAATGGATAGATAAATGCATCTATACACTTATGTATGTATACATGTATGTATATTATACATATATATATATGTGAGTGTGTATTTGACAGTATGATTGTAGTTTGAGATACTTGTAAAAGGCCAGAGGCTTTGAGATTGCTCAGAAGCCTGATGGCTGCTCTCACCCAGACTGTTGCTATAGTGTTCTAATAGGTCTCTACTCTCTCCATCCTCCACTCAACTACCAAAGTGTTATTCTTAAAATGTAGGTCTGTGTTAACCCATTAATAAATTCCAGCTGTTCTCTGATAACTCCAGAATCAAATATAAAATCCTATGTCATTTTTTAAAATTCTATTTTATTTTCAGTTCCAAATTCCTCTTCTTTTCCATATTCCATTGAAAAGGCAAGAAAAACAAAACCCTATACAAATATGACATACAAATCACATTTCAACATTAGTCATGCATAAAAACAAACCAAAAAAATGCAAGAAAACTACTAATTTGCTGATAAGGGTATCCAGGCTAGTTCTCAACCCACCCAAGTACCAGTCTGAGTATTCACCAGGGTCTTACAATGCCCAATTGTTTTCACCTTATTTTTTATTTAATTTTAGTTTTCAACATTCACTTTTACAAGGTGTTGAATTCCAAATTTTCCCCACTTTCCCTTCCCCAAGGCAGCATGTAATCTAATATAGGCTATGCATGTACAGTCATATTAAACACGTTTCCACAATAGTTATGTTACAATGCCTAATTTGATCCCATATTGGTCATCCTTCCATTCGTGGTAGACTGTTAGAAATCTCACTTCTGACACCAAAATTGTTTGTTGAGAGCAAACCCCAAACCTAAAAAACTTTTTAGAAAGAATTTTATTAAATTGGTTGAGCACAGGAAAGAGCCAGAAAAAAAAAAAAAAAAAAAAAAAAGGTGTGACTCCCTCTGGAGTCTCTACAAGTTTCACATATAATTCAAACAAGGGCATTAAGGACACATAGCTAGTTGGCTCATGTGTAGGAAGTTAGATATTTTCCAGAAAAGGACAGTTTCCAGGTAAGGTTGCTTGAAATGTGTATCAAAAGGTAAATCTAAACATTCAGTAAAATTTGGGCAAAGTAAAAATACAAGCTTTTTGGTTGGACCCAAGACCTGGGTAGGCTAACTGAAAACAAGTGTTTTGGGTTGATCCAAAAAACAGCACCCTCCTTTGCTGAAACATCTTTGAGGTCAGCATGTCCAGACTAGACGATTTTTAGCCACATAAAGCTAGTTTCATGGGCTGCTAGATGGTACAGTGAATAGAATGCCAGCCCTGGAGTCAGGGGAACCTCAGTTCAAATGTGGCCTCAGACACTTACTAGCTGTGTGACCCTGAGCAAGTCACTTAATTCTGTTTGCCTCAGTTCATCTTTTGGACAATGAGCTGGAGAAGGAAATGGCAAACCTCTCTAGTATCTGCCAAGAAAACCTTTCTAAATTGGGTCATGAAGAGTCAGACACAACTGAAACTACTGAACAACAAAGCTAAGTTCAAACAATAAATAATAAGGTATTTTCCTTACACATGGTACTGAATAAATTAATTTAAGTAGTATTGTCATTTTATTACATTGGCTCGGCTTATTCATGAGCAATTAATATTTCTCCAATTATTTAGTTGTGTGGAATGTTTTGTAATTGTGTTCATATAATTCATCTGTGTATATATTGACAGGCAGACTCTCAAATACTTTATACTGTCTAATTATTTTAAATGGAATTTCTACTTCTTCCTACTGGGTTTTGTTGGTAATATTGTTTATTGGTGTATTTATTTTATATTCTGTAACTTTGCAGAAATTATTGTTTCAATTAGTTTTTTAATGAACTCTCTAGGGTTCTCCCAGTAAAGCACCGTATTATCTGTAAAAAGTGATAGTTTTTTCCCCTCATTGTCTATGTTTATTCTTTTAATTTCATTTTCATGTCTTATAACTATAGCTAGCATTTCTAATACAATATTGAATAGTTGTGGTGATAATAGACATCCTTGCTTCATCTCTAATCTTACAGGAAAGGCTTCTAGTTTATCCATATTATAGATAATGCTTACAGTTGGTTTTTAGATAGATACAACTTAGCATTTTTAGGAAATCTTCATTTATTCCCATGCTTTCTAAAAGATTACTTTATAGAGAACTCACACAAAGAAGGCGCTCACATGGTGATCAGAAGAAGTGATAACAAGGGCACTTTTCAAAGTCTCTCTGAAAAATTGATTGTGTGACATTGGGAGACACTGGCAAAGGACCACCCAGTATGCCAAGTCCACATGAAAGAAGGGGCTGTGATCTATGAGCAAAGTAGAACTGCAGCAGCTCAAAAGAAGCATGAGATGTACAAATTTAGAGAAACCAGTCCAAATGTTCACATGAGCTATTTGTGCCTGACCTGTGGTAGAGCATTCCAAGTTCATATTGGTCAGACACACTGTAACTTGACTCTAATATAGTGATGTCATTTTGGCCCTCTTTGAGAGCAAAGAACAACAACCAACCAACCAACCAGTAAGAATGAGTGTTATATTTTGTCAAAAATATATTTCTATATCTATTACATTTCTATATTAAAATAATCATATGACTTGGGTTTTTTTTTGGGGGGGGGTTGTCAGTATTGTCAATTAAAGTTTCCTAATATTGAACCAGCTATGCATTCCTAGTGCAAATCCAACCTGGTCATGATGTTAGATCTTTGTTATTTTTCTCTATAATCCCCTTTATAGTATTTTATTTAAAAGTTTTGCAGTGATATTCATTAGAGAAATTGGTCTATAGCTTTCTTTTTCTGTTTTGATTATCCCCGGATTAGGTATCGGGACCGTATCTGCGTCAAGGAAGGAATTTGATAGAACTTCTTTACCAATTTTTTTTTAAATGGTTTATATGTTATTGGAATTAATTCTTTAAATGTTTGGTAGAATTTGCTTGTATATCCAACTGGTACTGAGGTTGGTTTTTTTTAGGGAGTTCATTTATGGATCGTTCAATTTCTTTTTTTCTGAAGTAGGGTTATTTAAGTATTTTATTTCTACTTTTGTTAATATGGGCAATTTATATTTTTGTAAATATTTATCCATTTCATTAAAATTGACAATTTCTTGGCTTATAGTTAGGCAAAATTGTGCCTAACAATTGCTTTTGTTTCTTATTCATTGGTGTTAATTCACCTTTTTCATTTTTGGATACTGATAATTTGGTTTTCTTTTTTCCTTTTTTAAAATCAAATTAGCCAATCAAAAACCAGCTTCTGGTTATTAGTTCATTAGTTTTTTACTTTCAGTTTTGTTAATCTCCCCCTTTGATTTTCAGGATTTATATTTTGGTGTTTAATTAGGGTTTTTAAATTTGTTTTTCTGGGGTTTTTTTGGTTGTATACCCAATTCTTTTATCTGCTTTCTATCTTTTAATGACATAAGTACTTAGAAATACAAATTTTCTTGTAAATTCTGCTTTGACTACATCCCACAAATTATGGTATATTGTCTCATTGCTTTCATTTATCTTTAATGAAATTACTGTTTCTGTGATTTGGTTTTTGGCCCACTTTTTTAAGTTATTTACTTCCCAATTATTTTGTAATCTATGCTTCAAAGACACTTTATTGAATGTAATTTTTATTGCATTATGGTCAGAAAAATTGCATTCATTTAATATTTCTGATTTCTACATTTGTGAGATTTTTATGCCATAATACATTTTTTGTGAAGGTGCCACACCACTGAGAAATACATGTATTCCTTTCTTTTCCCATTCAGTATTCTCCAGATGTCTATCATATCTATTCAGATCATATTCCATTCATCCCTATACTACTTTTCATTTATTTTATGGTTAGTTACCAAGGTCTGAGAGGGATTAATTGAGGTTCTCTGCATTATAGTATCACTATTTCTCTCTAACTCATTTAACTTTTTTTCTAATAATTTAGATGCTATGTTATTTGATGTTTATGTGTTCAGTATTGATATCAACTCATTGCCTATGGTACCTTTCAGCAAAGTGTAGTTTCCCTATTTATCTCCTTTAACTAAGTTAATTTTTGCCTTTACTTTGTTTTAGATCATAACTACTACCCCTGCCTTTTTTGCTTTGGAAGCATAAAAGATTCTGCACCCATCTCTTTTAATTCTGAATGTACTGTATTTCACCACATAATCATCACAGATTTTATGCCAAACTTTTTGTAAAAAAGTGGGGAGCAAGGGGCAGTGGATAGAGCACCAGCCCTGAAGTCAGGAAGACCTGAGTTCAAATCCAGCCTCAGACCAGACACTTGACACGTATTAGCTGTGTGACCTTGGGCAAGTCACTTAACCCCGATTGCCTCATCAAAAAAAAAAACAAAAACAAAAAAGTGGGGTGCAACCATTATGTGAAGCTTTTTTTAAAAAAAAATAGTGCTGGTATTACTTAAAAATCATTTATTACTAAACTATCTTTGGTGCAATATTAGGATGCAGGGTATACTCATGAATATATGGTAATATACTTATATCTTGTGACTTACTCATGGCAGCTTCGCCTGCATGCCCACTCCCCTTGCGCCTATGGCTTTTAATTGGGTGGAGTGACAATACCATTAATACGATAGCACTCTTAAAAAAACCACACAAGTTGGCTTTTGGAAATATATTGACAGTGCACTTGCACTGAGAATTCTAGCCTCGCGCCTCACAATGTGCAAGAGATAAAAGCGTATCGGTATGCACTGGTGAAGACATTGCTGCTGTTTGCCTTTTAAGCAGTGTGACAAACAGAATTATACCATGCAATGATTACACAATGAAAGGTTATAAACCAATTTTTGGACTCAAAACAAAACAGGGTGTAACAATTATATGGTGTAATACGGTATATTTCTGTTTCAAGTACATGTCTTATAAACAATACATTGTTGTATTCTGGTTTCTTATCCATTCTGTTAGCTTCCATCTTCATCCCATTCACAGTTGCAATTGCTATTTCCTTTCAACACTTTTTTTGCATTGTCCCCCTTTTAAGAGTCTGTTGTTTCTGATCATTGCCTCCCTTAATCTATCTTTCCTCTTATTCCTCCCTCTTTTTCATAATCCCTTTCTCTTCTACTTCCATCTTGGATAATATGAATTTCTGTACCCAACTGTGCATGTATGTGTATTCTTCCCCTCTTTGAACTAGTTCAGATGAGAGTGAGGTTCAAATGTTGCTTGTTCCCTACCACCCCTGCCTCCTCCATTGTATAAACTCTTCCTTGAATGTCCAACTTATGGGAAATACTTTTCCCCGTTCTTCCTCTCCCTTCCCCCTTCTCCCAGTGAATTTCTCTTCCCCACCATTCATCTTTTGAGATCATCCAAACATAATGGAATCACATCCAGGCCCTCTGTCAAATTAAACTCCTTGTAAAACTCCTGGTGATGATAAAGTTCTGAGGGGTTACATTATCATCTCCCCATATAAGAATATAAAGTTTAACTTTCTTTAATCCATAATGGTTTCTCACTCATGTTTACTTTTTATGCTTTTCTTGAGTTCTGTGTTGAATGGCAAAGTTTCTTTTCATCTCTGGTCTTTTCATCAGAAATGCTTGAAAGTCCTCCATTTTATTAAATATCTATTTTTTTACCCTGTAGGATTACACTCAGTTTTGCTGGGTGGGTTATTCTTGATTGTAATCCTCATTCCTTTGTCTTCTGGAACATCATGTTTTAAGTCCCTTATTCCTTCAGTCGTGGCTGCCAAATCTTGTGTAATTCTGACTGTGGTAATATAATGCTAATCCAATTATTCTTAAATTGAAATATTTCATAGTTTATTTTTTCAGTCTTTTGACTTTTTTTTCATTATTTCTTCATGCCTCATAGGGTCATTAACTTCTATTTGACCCAATTCTAATATGTAAGAAGTTATTTTAGTAATATTTTGTACTTCTTTTACCAAGCTATTAATTCTCTTCATAATTTTCTTACATAGCCCTTATTCCTTTTCCCATTTTTTCTTCAACCACTCTTATTTTGTTTTCAAAATCTTTTTTTGATCTTTTAAAAAAAATTCTTTAACATTTTTTGGAATTCTTGTTAAGCATGTGTCCACTCTGTATTTTTCTTTACTTGTAGATGTTTTCAAGTCTTCTTTGTTTCTGTCTTGAGCTTTTTATGGTTGAGTTCTTTTTTGTTTGGTCATTCTTCAAGCCTACTTTTTGACTTTGAACCTTATGCAACTTAACCAAGTTGCTGCTCTGCTCCTGGACTCGGCCACATAGCTACATTTCCAAAACTTGTTCTCAATACCCAGCTAGTCCCCACACTCACTGAAGACCATTTCTCTCTGTCTTGAATCTGTGACCCCAAACTGAGTCATGAGCAGCAGAGCTGTCAGATGGCACCTGTTTCTGCTCCCAGGATGGTTCAAGAGTCCTCTGAAATCTCTTTCTTCCCTAGTGCCCTGGTGCTCTGTCTTAGATCACTTTCAGTCACTGAATATTGTAATGCTTCCCAATCCCCACCCCTTACCCCCACTCCCTATCCAGTGTCTCTATCTTCCTAAACAGCCCTGAGGTGAAAAAATGACTCACTGTGATTTTTTCTTCGCTTTCCTGCTCAAAAATTTGGTCTGGTATATTTTCTAGGTTATTGTGAAAGTGTATTGAATGAGCTAGGCAGAATTGCTTCCTCTTGCTCCACCATCTTGAATCCACCTCCTTTTGTATGGCATTTAAAATCCTTCCCAACCTGGACCCTTCCTACCTTTCTAATCTTCTTACATTACTTCTTTCAATATACACTGGATCATAATCCAAGTACACTGATCTACTTACTATTCCTCACCCAGGACACTGCATCTCCCAGCTCCATGCTTTTTCACTAGCTGTTCCCCATGCCTGGAATGTTCTTTACTCTCATCTTTACTCTCATCTCTTGGCTATCCATGCAAGATTCAGTTCAAACATTACCTTCAAAAAGAAGCTTTTCTTGGTTCCCCCCAACCCCCTACCCTGAGGACCTCCCCTATACTTGTGCTTCCCCTCTGTTTACCTTCCATTTATATTGTATATTTCTTCTGTGTACATAGTTATTTCTATCCCCCGTAGAATGTGAACTGTAATGGAGGTCACCATGTTTTTGTTCTTCACACCAGCAGTTAGCTCAGAATCTGGCCCATAGAAATTGCTTAATAGATGCTTGTTGTCTGACAAACTGAACCTTATACCTCTGGCCCATAAGCTAAAGAATGTGATAGAGCCTATTCTTCCTCTTATGGGAAACAGCACCTCAATCGAAGACTCCCACCAAAGCTAAAAGTAAAAGAAATTTCACAAATATATACCCAGTGGATTCCCCCAATTATAAGACTAACAGAGCACTAACCATCAAAAACCATTAGACCATTGAAGCATTGTCAAGAAGGGATTGTATACCATCCAAGCCCAGCAGAAATTGGGAGAAGCACAATGTCATCCCCAGAATGCATCAGCAATCTTTAGGTGTTAGAAACATTGTTTAATCCTCCACATGTCTACCTTGGCTACTCATGCTCATTATGTTGGTGCCCCCTCCATGTATGCACCATGACCTCAAGTGCTCCTTACAAGTTTGCCCTGCATAATTTCCTTAAGTGTATCCATTCTTCTTACTAATAGTATGAATACGTGTGGGGGAATGTGCTCTAGGTTTATGGAGAAATATTCTGTTGTTACATTAAAACAAAAAGTGCTATTTCATTAAATGCATTTAATTTGAACTGTATTCTCTGGCTAACTGGTAAGAGTAAGCACTTGTAGGAGCATTTGTAGGAGCAAATCAATTTTACGTGAATGTGAGCCCAAAGAATCCCTTAAACTTGAGATAACTTTTCTGGGGATCCCATGTGACAGGGAGGGATTGTCCCAGCTGCTCTACTGGTAATACTTATAATTTCCTCTTTCAAATGTTATACCATATGAAATCACTGATGCTTTATTAGTACTTTAAGATTTACAAAGTATTTTCTGAGATCTCAAATCAATATGAGGTTAATAAAGTTTAATGCTAATAAACTATGCTAAAGTACAGACAATAACTTAAAAATAAACAAAGTGTTGTAGAAAATCAAATGACACCGCAGCTGCAATCATGTGTGACTCACAACCTAGAAGACCAGCCAGCTTGAAGTGAATGTTGGCTTTGTCAACAGGTCCCTTTGGCTGATACCGTGAAGAGCTTGCCACTTGTCATGATTTGTTTGTCATTCTCTTTTTAAATTGACTTCATTGCTTCATCTTCCACGCAAGCCGTAAAGATAGAGATAACCTGGAATTAAAAATTTCCAAAGAGCATTAATTAATGGACAAGAGCAATGCATGTTAGTTTCATGTTTTTACCTGAAAAAAATTATGGAGCTGCATGAATATTGGTATTCCTACCTAATTATTATTGTCGATCATATAAGTTAAATAAATATTTTCATTGTTTTTTCAAAATACTATGTCTTAAAATGTGACATTTTGTCATTTAAAAACAATTTCAAGATCAAGAGGTAGGCAAGGACTCAAAGATTTGTGCTAGTCAAGAATTGTTTCAAATCGTATTCAGAACACGTAGTTTCTTTCAGGAAAACCTGGTATTAAGAAATAACTATCTCTGAATTTGGAAGCTTGCCACAAAATTCAGTGGGTTTGACTTATTTCAAAGCTTTTTTCTCATAAAAATTTCATGAAAGCTTCCCACCAAGAGTACCCACACAGGAATTTACAAGAAGAAATAAAATTCCTTAATGAAATTTTCCTAAATGAAGCAGCATATTGTATGGGGAAGCTAGGTGGCACAGTGGATAGAGCTGCAGGCCTGGAGTCAGGAAAACCTTAGTTCAAATCCTGCCTCAGACTTACTAGCTGTGTAACCCTGGACAAGTCACTTAACCCTGTTTGCCTCAGTTTCCTTATCTGTAAAATGAACTGGAGTAGGAAATGGCAAACCACTCCTTTATCTTTGCCAAGAAAACCCTAAATGGGGTCACAAAGAGCTGGACACTACTGAAATGACTGAACAACAATTGTATGAAGTGTATAAATTTTGATTGCTGGTACTTATATGTTCTGTATTTCCCAAAGAATCAGGTATTAATCAGCCATATCAGATCCTAGAAATTCTGATCAGTGAGCTTGGCCCAACAGCTAAAGACCTATTCTACATGAAAAATGATGTTAACCGTAAATGATGTCACTGATGCGAATGGAATTTGTAAAACCATGTTCTGTCCAGTACACCTCCATCCAATCCTTTGGGTTATTTAATTAATGGAATAAAATCAGATGGAAATTATTGGACACTCCTGGATTGTATTATTATATCTCTCCTGAACCAGAATTTTCTTATATTAGTTTTGAAACTACTCTAAGTCAGACCTCTCACAATAACCTGATCAGGAAAGTAGTGGAAGTTTTTAAGCTTGGAAAATTTGTGACTACAGTCTTTATTAAATCAGAGTTCTGAATGTCATATATTATTTTCATTAGCTTAAAAGACTAAAGGGTTTAAATGTCTTGATAGCCAGATTACTCAGTTCAATGATTACAATTTCATCCTTACCAGTTTTACTAAGAATCAATAAATAGCAACAGCAGAGTTGATTAAGGAAAATGCAAAAAATAGGGGTAGCTAGGTGGCGCAGTGGATAGAGCACTGGCCCTGGAGTCAGAAGGACCTAAGTTCAAATCCTGCCTCAAACACATGATACTCACTAGCTGTGTGACCCTAGGCAAGTCACTTAACCTCAATTGCCTCACTACAAGAAAAAAAAAAGAAAAATGCAAAAAGCAAACACAAATAGAAGGCCACTTTCTAGTCACAGGGGGCCATGCTTTCCATACCCACCACCCTGTAGTTGGGGAAAGCCCCAGGTATAATCATAATAGACTTATTTTGAATTGTATGCAAACAAATACAAAACAAGCTACATACAAGATGAATAGGAAATAATTGAAGGAAGGCCTTGGAATTAAGAGGGGGTAGGGGAGGCTTTCTGTAGAAGATGGGATTTTAGTTGGGATTTAAAAGAAGCCAGTAAAGTTGGAGTGTAGAAGGGAGGGCATTCCAGAAAATGCCTGGAGCCCAGAGGTGGAGCGTCTTGTTTGTAGAGCAGCCAGGAATTCCTACTTAAAAATTCCTTTTCACTTGAGGAGTTACAAATTTTATCTTCTTAAGAAAATTAATGATAACTACATCTGATGGTTTTGCTTATTACAGATTTTAAGTATTGGAACATTACTTTTGCTCCCTTTAGTTCTTTAAGCTCAAAGATTCCCCCTCCCCCTTTATAAAATGAGCAATATACTGTTATAGGGAGTTGACACTAGCTTTTCACCTTTGAGAGGAAAAACCCTTAGTTCAGATCTTAATTAGTGTCATGATGGGTTTAATGGTCTCTTTTTTGTGTGTGATTTGCAAGGTTGGTGGTAGGCAGGGTGGAGTTGGAGGCACCAATGTTTACTCCAATATATTTTGCTTAATAGTAGAGTGCATTGGCAGAGTTATTTGAAGGTTCTAACAATGTCATTTCCATACTCCACAGTTAGAAGCACACTAAAAGTATAGCCACAGATTTCAAATTCTTACTAAAGTGGATTTTTATGAACAAAATTTTTAGGGAGATTTAATGTAAAGAATATGGAACTTCTCAGACTAGATAAGCTGGTCAGCTTGGATTATTTATCATAACTTTTTCCTTAGCAGTCCTAATTGTGATTAATAGACTAGTAACATAATTGTATTGTTCCAAGCAGAAACAATACCTTTTTCTCTTATGACTAAAAATCTTGTAATATTGTGATACATGTAATTATTATGCTGTATCATCTTCTATTCCTCTTAATTAATATGGTAATTCCTTTAACCATGATTTGATGGCATCAAGTGAATGTTTGCACAAAGTGAGAACTATCTAAGTTATTAAGACAGACAGTGAAGTAAAATGCTATTCGCAAAACAAGACATAGTCATAAAAGATCATTTAATGGATGACTAGAAGATGCAGGCTTTCAAGAGTCAACATTTTCAGGGATTTAGGCAGCTGTGGGATCCAGCAAAATTAACTTAAATTTTATATTTCCTTCTGGTCTTTAAAATATTGTTTTGACTCTTTCTGGATTGATGTAGTGGCATTTTATTTCTTGCATATTTATAAATGAACCTCTGTTTTTTAATGTTTATAAACTTAAAAATCTGCTGAGTTGGTAATGGAGTAGTTGGAACACAGTTTTACCCTTTATTTTAGGCATATTGTTGACTGAAGGTTTTGTTAAAGAAGCATTCCACCAACATGGTCAATTTGATTCTGAAATCCACAAGTAATGTGGCATCTGATACTTTTTGGTGCTTTATATTTTTGAGAACCAAAGATTTTAATCTTAAGCAACATCTGAAGAGATTTAATGATGACATTTGTTGGCTCAAGGTCTGATTTTTAAAAGTATACTAAAGATCACTTTCTAACTAGCTGAAAAATGCAAAAATTTATATAAATCTGATAACAAAGTCCACTGGCAGAAAAGTAAATGCTATTGAACTGATATTAATCTAGAATTTATCTTGATATTATTGATATAGAGTTTATTTATAATCTAGATATTAATCTAGAATTAATTTAGAATTGAGTATAATAAGAAGAGGGGAAGTTTTCGTGTCATAATTTCTCTCTTCATGTTGAACTTTAATGAGGTAAAATGTATTTTAAAAATTTGTACAATAAAACTTGATGCTTCAATAAAAATTTTCTAATTAATTAAAAAAATAACTCAATAGTGCAAGGTCAGATATAGATATCTGAGGCATTCCAGTGGAGACCTGCCATGTTGACATAGAAATGTTAAAAAACTACTCTTTGAGTCTTACCCTAACAAGCAGTTTCTCATTATTAGTGAAAATCAGATACATAGTAGAATTTCCTCTAGTTAGTTTTTCTGCATTTTGAAGGATGAAATTATCATTAAAGCAAGAACCTATTAACTTCTCTCCTTTTAGCAAAGAAAGAGCTCCAGTCCATGTCTGAATAATTGAAATTTCTCATTTCTTCTATCTGATGTCTCTATTCTAGGCTCATGATGTCTTTCCCAATCTTCTAATCTATTATCTCTTTCTGTCCTCATGCTCTGTAATATACTGTGATTACAAAATTACATGTTTCTTTCACATTGATCTTCACCATGCTTCCCTCCCTCTGGTTCCTGGATTTAATACTTAATAGCTGGGATTTATAAAATTCTTTAAGGTTTGCAAAGTGCTTTATGATTATTATCTCATTTTACCTTCACAACAACCTTGGGAGGTAAAGTTATTCTTATTCACATTTTATATGAAGAAACTGAGGCAGACAGGTTAAATGACTTGCCAGGATCAAACAGCTCAGAGGTACGTAAGGCTGGATTTAACTTAGGTCATCCTGATACCAAGTTCAGCACTCTACCCACTGAACCACCTAGCTGCCTAGATTTTCTCACATGAGTATATGTTCCTAAAATACAATACTACTTTTACCTACTCTGTTATACTTATCCAGAACCACTTCTTGAATCTGGACTGTGCTAGGTGTTGGAGATCCAAAGACAAAAAATAAGTCTCTGCCCTCAAGAAATTTACATTCTAGTGAGAAAGACAATATGGATACAGATAAGTAAATAGAAGGTAATTTGAGGAAGAAGAAAGTATTAATGATTATAGTAAAAAGGGAAAGATTTATAGAGGAGGTAGCACCTGAAATAAGACTTAAAAAAAAGAAAAGAATTCTCAGAACCAGCCAGAAGGGAGCTTGTTCCAGGCTTGGGCCAGCTCATGCAAATGCCCAGAAGTGAGAGAGATGGAATGTCAAGTTCAGGAAATAGCTAGTAGTCCAGCTTGGCTGAAACAGAGAGTATACAGGGGAGTCATGTAAAATAAGCCTGCAAGGGTGGCCATAACCAGATTGTTCAAGACCTTGAATGGACAGGTTAAAGAGTTTGTACCTTGAGGTTAAGAGGAAATCACTGAAGGTTGTTGAGCAAAAGTGAATGGTCACCCCTGCCTGGACCTTAGGGAAATATTTTGAAAGCTATGTGGTAAATGGGTTGGAGAGGAGAGAGACCATTCATTTAGAAGGCTATTACAGAGCTCAGTCTCCTCTTTCCTTAGGCAGCTCTGCTTGGTTTCAATTCCAGATACTTGATAGTTTCTTCCCCAACTCCTTTCCAGCTTGCTTTTGTATAATGTCTTCCCTCATTAGACTGAAGCTTCCTGAGGGCAGGGACTGTCTTTCTTTTTCTTATTTGCATCCCTAGTGCTTAGCACATTGCCTAGCATATTAAAAGTTTATTGAATTTAATTTTTTTAAAAGGCTATCACAAATGATCCAACCATTTTGGAGAGCAACTTGGAACTATGCCCAAAGGGCTATAAAAATGTGCATACCCTTTGACCCAGCAATAGCATTTCTAGAGCTATATCCCAAAGAGATCATACAAATGGGAAAAGGACCCACATGTACAAAAATATTCATAACAGCTCTTTTTGTGGTGGCAAAGAATTGGAAATTGAAAGGATGCCCATCAAATGGGGAATGGCTGAGCAAGTTGTGGTATATGAATGTGATGGAATACTATTGTGCTATAAGAAATGATGAACAGGCTGACTTCAGAAAAAACCTGGAAAGACTTCTATGGTCTGATGTTGAGTGAAGTGAGCAGAACCAAGAGAACGTTGTACACAATAACAGCCACGCTGTGTGATGACTAATATTGATAAACTTAGAAGGCTATAAGACATCTCCAGAGGTCTTGTGATGGAAAATGCTATCCACATCCAAAGAAAGAACTATGGAAATTGAATTGCTATTTTTTTTCTTCTCTTCTGTTGAGTTTTGTTTCCTCTTTCTGATGGTTCCTCCTATTGGTTTTAATTTTTACTTACAACCTCACTAATGTGAAAATATGTTTAATAGGAATGTAAATGTATAGCCTAGATCAGATTGTGCACCGTCTTGGGGAGGGTGCTGGGGAGGAAGGGGGAGAAAAATTTTAAGCTCAAAAGCATATGGAAGTGATTATTGATAAATCAAAAGAAATTAATAAAAAAAAGAAAAAAAAGAAAACACACCCACACACAATCATTGATATACTCTGCTGTAAATAGGAGAAAAATAAAGGCAGTGAATAAAGTTCTAAAATAAAAAATAAAATGAAATAAGAGGCTATCACAATAGTCCAGTTGAAAGGGGATGAGGTAAAAACTGTTTCAAGAATAGTGATGAGATGATAGAGCAACAGCCCTAGAGTCAGGAGGACCTAAGTTTAAATCCAGCTTCAGACACCAGCCATGTGACCCCGGGCAAGTCACTTAACCTTGATTGCCTCCAAAAAAGAAAAAGAATAGGGATGAGATGCCATTGTGCCTCCCAAGCTGAAAAGCAGTTTACAAGAACGGCTATACCCGAATTTAAAAAAAACACCAAACATATTGAAAAACCAAACGGCAAACTTCTTGAGGAGATTGAATTTCTGGAAAGAGCTGAAAGAGAGTATCATCATTCTCACACTCCACAACAAAAGTTCAAAATACATGTGGCATTATTAAGCTTTTTTTCTTTCCAGTTCAATTCAACAAGCATTTCTTGAACACCTACTGTGTACGAGGTACCATACTAAGTCCCAAGGATACAAAGACTAAAACAAAAATACTTTCTGCCCTCAAGGAGCTTACATTCAGCTGGGTGATTTAGAGAGGAAGACATTATGTATGAAATATTTAACTAAAAGATATATGTGGGACAGGGAGAGACAGAAAGAGTGCTAGAGAAAGAAGATAGAGGGACAGAGAAAGGCAAGAGACCCAAAGAGAGGAGAGAAAGAGAAAAGAGAGAAGACAAATAATATGAAGTAATTTGGGGGGTACCAACAACTGAGGGGAAACAGGAAAAGTCTCTTATGGGAGGTGTTATGAGAGACAGTGTCTACAAAGGCACAAAGTCAGGATATGGAATGTTGTGTAAAGGGAATGCAAGTGGGCCAGTTTCACTGGATTAGAGTGAATGTTAGGAGAAGTACCATGCAATCAATTTGGAAAGATAGGTTAGGAGCCATAATGTGAAAAGCAGGAGTGTGTATTTTTTCCTAGAGGCAATAGGAAGCCACTAGAAGTTCCTGAACCTGGGAGTGCTATGGTCAGATTTGTGCTTTAGGAATTCACTTTGAAAGCTATGTACTTACAAGATAGATTGGAATGGTGTGGGGAAAGGAGGCAGGTAGACCAATGAGAAGGCTATAGCAACAGTTCAGGTGAGAGGTGATTAAGCCCATAAACTAGGGTGGTAGAAGAGTGAGTGGAAAGAAGGGGACACACTGGAGAGATAATATGAAGGTAGAAAAAGCAACTCATTTGATATAGAGGACCACAGAAACTGAGGAATTGAGATTGCAACCATGGGTGCAGTGATGATCGAGGTTGCAACTCTGAGTTACAGAAGAATGACTATACCCTTGACAGAAACATGGAAGATAAAAAGGGGTGGGCTTAGGGCAAAAGGTAATGCTTTCTGTTGTAGACATGTTGAGTTTGAGATGCTTATGGGGCGTCTGGACGGTAATGTCCAGCAGGCAGTGGTTGAAGCAGTACCGGAGCGCAGAAGAGACATGAGACCTAGATATGTAGATTGGTGGGTCATTTGCATAGAGATAATAATTTAACATGAAACTCAATGAGGCCACCAAGAGTGTAGACAGAAAAATGCCACAAAGGTTGGACATGGGTGATAATCCAGCTCATTCCACCCTAGAAGCATAGATTTAGAGGTCATCTAGGACAACCTCTTCATGTTACAGATGAGGAAATGGAGTCATAGAGCAGTGAAGTGACTTTCCTAAGGTCACACAGTTAGTAAGCAGTAGAACCAGAATTTAAACTAAATCCTGGCTTCTTTCCATTGTATACCTTGTCTTTTGGGCAGCTGAGGAGAGGGCAGACAGGTAGAAAGAGAATCAGGGGTAATACAGTGACAGAAACCTGAGAGGAAAGTGTCCAGCGGGAGTGGTCAGAAGTGTTAAAAGCTGCAGAGAGGTCAAGAAGATTGAAGGGTAAGAAAACATTTTGTGACGTGTGAAGAGTGCTGGATTTGGAGTCAAAGAACCTGGGTTCAGACCTCAGCTCAGTGACATGAAACCTAGGTTTGGACCTCAGTGTCTTCATTTGTAAAATGGCGGTATGGACGCACATGACCTCTCCAAGCTACAAATCTATGATCTTAAGATCTTATAAAGACCTGAATTGGATGATGGCTAAATAAATGGAGAGGATGGGGCAGATACAAGAAATGTTATGGAGAGACAATTAAGAAAGCCTCAGAATTAGTTAGATTTGGGGTAAAGGAAAGGGAAAAATCAAGGATGACTCCAGTTATAAACCTGAGTGACTAGGGAACCTGTGGCCTTCTAGGTCCTTGATGTGGCTTTTTGGCTGAATCCAAGTTTTACAGAACAAATACTTTTATTAAGGGGGTTTGTTCTGTGAAGTTTGGATTCAGTCAAAGGGCCACACTTGAGGACCTAGAGGGCCACATGTGGTCTCGAGGCCACAGGTTTCCCCATCTCTGGACTAGAAGGATAGTAGTGACCTCAGTGAGAGTAGGGAAGTTTAAGAGAGCCAGGTTTAGGGGGATATGAGCTCATTTTGATCCTGTTGAATTTTAGGATACTGATGGGACATTCAAGTGAAGCTGTCCAGCAAGCAATTGGTCATGTGGGATTGGAGTTTAAGAGAGAGATTAGGGCAGAAGATACACATTTGGGAGATGGTTATTAAGCCCACAGGAAATGATGAGGGCACCAAGAGAAAACATTAAAATGAAAGAGGAGAGGGACCAGGACAGAACTTTGAGAGGCACCTGAACAGAGCAGTAGTCAGACATGTAGTAGGCGAGACAGGAGACAGCAGAGTCATGGAAACCAAGGAAGGAGAAAGAGATCAACAGCCCCAAAAGGGAAGAGATGTCAAGGACAGTCTCAGTATTGACTATATGAATATTCTCAATACTTAGCATATAGTGGGTTTAGCACATAGTGAGCATTTAATAAATGCTTTTAATTCATTCAACATAATCATAAAATAGAATTTCAGATTTTGAGATCATGGAGATGACACAAGTATGCATGACAATGACATTCAGAATATTCAGAAACACTCCTGGGTGCCTGAAATGGAGGGAAAGTAGATGTTATTGGTAAAATAGGAGACCTGAGTTTTCAAGACCAGGATGTGTGAGACATCAGTTTTTATATTGATGTTGCTAAACATAGTGGTTGGAGTGAAGGAGACTGACTGAGGAACTGAATTCCTTGAGGAAGGAGTGAGAGTGCCCTCAAAGGACAGTAAATTATAGCTGTGACAATATAATTGATTTAATGGGAAACCAGAGTGTTCAAGGAACATTAACACTGTCCTTGTTTTCTTTATCTGGTACTGGAGGGTTTCAATTCAATTCAATAAAAATACATATTAAGTGCAAGGCTCTTTCTTTCATTGTAAATTCATAAAAATATAAATAGAGAGCTAAAAATCTTCAGGCCTTTATTTCCTGGCAACTTAGTGACTTGTTAATTTTTATAGCTAGGTTTCATCCAAATACTAAGTGCACCTTCACACACAACCCCTTAACTGTCTGTTTTTATCTTAACAGAATTAAATCAGACTTTGCTATTAGAGTTTTTCAACCTGGGGTCCATGTCCAAGTATATATGGCTTCTCCTCCTCCACTATCATGAACCCTAAGATGGAGCTGTCCCATGCCACCAACATTCCTCACTTTTACTATAGCAACCCAATGGTCCTTGGAGGTCTGAAGCAATTCGAGAACAGCAGTTCCCTTATTGCTTCATCATCTTTTTAAAGGATGAAGTTAACATTAAGGCAAATCACACATTTATCAAGTGCCTTGCAAATACATACATATTTACACACACACACACACACACACACACACACACACACACACACACCCCTCCAGCACTTGCCTATGTAGTTGAAGTTCCTCATGACTTTTAGTGCCAGGTTCATGACTAGTTTCCTTCTTGTTCATTCACTGATCCTCACTCACATGTTCTCTATCACATTTAAAGAGTCAATATTGCTTTGTGGAAAGAGGATCTGGAGTCTGGAGAACCTGGTTTCAAATCCCACCTCTGACAATTAGTAACAATAAATCCATGTGCAAATCATTTCATCTCTCTATGCCACAGTTTCTTGGTCTGTAAAAAAATATCCATTGTTAACTTCACTGGGTTGTTGTGAGGATCAAATGGGTTAATGTTTGTAAAGTACTTAACACAGGGCCTGGCATATAGTAGGTACTATACAAATGCTAACCATCATCATTATTATTATTATGTAAATTTCTCTGTTTTGTCTTTTGTAATTGCCTTTATGCCTTGTTTGGTTAAGAACATATTTCCAATCTGTGGCTGGGAGAGGTATAGGATCTGCTTGTCTTCTAATCGATTTTTATAGCATGATCTTTAATAGTGAGGTCATGTATCTATCTAGACAGTATTATAGATTATAGAATAAGGTATTGGGCTAAGCCTAATTTCCTTCAGACTGTTTTCTAGCTTTCCCAAGAGGTTTTTTTTTTTATTCAAATAGTGAAGTTTTTCCTAAATAATTTATGCTTTCTGGTTTATCAAGCACTGGGTTATTGAGTTCAGTTGTTTCTGGTTCTTTTTTGTCTAGTCTGTTCCTCTGTGTCTCTATTTTTAAATCAATACCAGATGATTTTGATGACTGTCGATATATAATATAGTCTGAGGTCTGTAAATTCTATTCCCCATTTCCTACCTCTTTTCATCATTTCCTTTGATATTTTAAATCTTTTACTTTTCCAAATGAATCTTGTTTTTATTTTGAGTTCTGTAAAGTATCCCTTTGGTAATTTGATTGGTATAGCATTAAAACTGTAAATTAACTTTGATGTTAGTTTCATTTTTATTATGTTGGCATGGCCCAACCATGATCACTGGATATTCTTCCAGCTTTTTAAGTTGTTCTACATTTTTTAATAAGCATTTTTAATTGAATTTATACAAGCATTTTGTATGCTTTGGTAGACTGATTCCCATTTATTTTATGCATTTTGCAGTTATTTAAAATGGGATTCCCCTTTCTATTTTGTCCTCTTGGATGTTGTTAATAGAGAGTAATGCAGTTGATTTTTGAGGGTTTGTTTTGTAGTCTGCAACTTTGCTGAAACTATTAATTGTCTAGATTACTCTTTGCTGATTCCCTAGAAATATTGTAAGCAAACCATCATATCATCAGCAAATAGGAATGATGTTATTTCCTCTTGCCTTTAATTTCTTTCTTGTCTTATTGCTGTTGCTATCATTTCCAGCAGCTAGGTGGTGCAATGGATAGAACACTGGGCTTGGAATAGGTAAGACTCATCTTCTTGAGTTCAAATCTGGCCTCAGACACTTACTAGCTATGTGACCCTGGGCAAGTCACTTAAACATGTTTGCCTCAGTTCTTCATTTGTAAAATGAGATGGAGGAAGACATGGTAAAGCACACCAGTATCTTTACCAAGGAGCCCCTCTCCCCAGAAAATGGGGTCATAAAGAGTTAGACATAAGTGAAACAACTGAACATGTCATTTCTAGAATCATATCAAATAATAATGAGGAGAATGGGCATCCTTACTTTATTCTAATATTTATTAGAAAATTTTCTAGTATATCCCTATTGCATATAGTGCTTGCTTTTATTTTTAGATAGATACTTTTATGATGTGAAAGTAAAAGGCCAATACTTTGTAAGAATTTTATTATTGTAAATGAATGTTAAATTCTGTCAAAAGCTTTTCCCATAGTCTAGTAAGATAATCATGTGGGTTTTGGATGTTTTTGTTTTTAATATAACTAATTATATTGATTATATTCCTAATGTTGAACCATCCTTGGTATAAATGGTATAAATTCGCATTAGTCTTAATGAATAATTTTTTGGATGAATGGATATAATCTGTTTGACATGATTTTATTTAAACTTTTTGAATCAATATTCATTAATGGATTTGTCCTATAGTTCTCCTTCTGTGCCTTATCCTCTGAATTAAATATTAGGATGACATTTGTCTCATAAAAGGAATCTGATAGGGTGCTTTCTGAATTTTTGAGAATAATTTGTCTAGTATTAGTACTAATTGTCCTTTAAAAGGTTGAAGAATTCTCTTGCAAATCCATTAGGACTAGGAGTTTTTTTTTTCATTGATAATTCTTTACAGGCAGTTCTATTTCCTTCTCTCAGTTTGGATTACTTACAGTCTCTATTTGATATTCTCTTAGGATGGATACTTTACATTTTTGAAAGTATTCCTCTATTTCTTTTATGTCTCAGTTTTGTTAGCATATAACTGTGCATAGGAGGTTCTGACAGTTCTTTTTATTTCTTCTGATTCTGTTTAATATTGGGTTGATCTGATTTTCTGCCTTCTTTTTAGTCAGTTTGGCTAAAGGTTTATCAATTTTATTAGTCTTTTCAAAGATTGTTTTTGTTTATTTTTCACTTAAATTTTTTGTTTCCAAGTTATTTCTCTTATATGTTTTAATGTACTCTCATTTGCGTTTATTTTAGCTTTATTTATTGGCTTTCTAATTTTTGTTAATGTATGCTTGTAGAGATATGATTTTTCCCCAGAGGACTGCTTTAACTGCATCATAGAACTTTGGTATGTTGTTTTATCATTATCATTTTCTTTCATATAATGACTAAATGTTTTTCTGATTTGTTCTTTGACCCACTTATTTTTTTTAGGATTTCATCATCAAATCTCCATTTAGGAGGCACAGTGGCTAGACTGCTAGGCCTAGAGTCAGAAAGATCTGAGTTCAAATCCTGCCTCAGATACATAGTAGCTATGTGGCCTGGGGCAAGTCATTTAACCTCTTTGTCTCAGTTTCCTCATCTATAAAATGGGAATAATAATAGCACCTACCTCCCAGAGTTGTTGAAAGGATAAAATAAGATTTTTTTGCAAAGCACTTAGGATAGTACTTGGCACATATATCACAGTTTTACATAAATGTTAGCTATTATAGCTATTATTATTGTTTATGCTCCCTGAACTGATCATTATTTTAAATTTCATTATGGTCCTTAAGCG
The DNA here is from genome assembly GCF_900497805.2 of Vombatus ursinus. Lineage (NCBI taxonomy): Eukaryota > Metazoa > Chordata > Mammalia > Diprotodontia > Vombatidae > Vombatus > Vombatus ursinus. The sequence continues at coordinate 3,664,375 of NW_020954590.1, forward strand.
ATATGTTTGCTATTTCTGCCTTTTTACAATTGTCTGCAATATTCCTGTGCCCTAATACATGGTCAAATTTTTGTAAGTTCCTTGCTATATAAACTCCATCCCTGGCTAACAACTCTTCATTTCTATATTGTAAGCAGTGTCCCAGAAATACAAATTGTATTTTAGACATTATCTTATTTCATTATCTACTTTGCAATTACCTTTTCTTTTATGCATCCTTTACAATCAATTCAAAATAGAGATAAATATATTGCCTATGGACTCCCCAAGGTACTAATTTTTTTTGTCCAAGATGTCATAGTTCTCTCTGCAAATCACAACAAAATTCTCCTTGCCTTTTTTACTTGCTTGAAGCAAGTTCCACAGTCCTTTGACATCTTTTTGCTAAGTCTCTTGGTCCACTTCTGTTTCAAACTGCCTATTTGCAGTACATGAGACTCAAGAGGCAAATACAGAGAGATTGGCTTATTTCACCTTGCCAGCGATTTACAGATATTTCCCTCTGCTTTCCTGAACTCTTAGTGCTGGACTGGAGGGATGAGGCTTAATTTGTTTAGCCAAGTGGCACTCACGATTCAATGATATAAAACAAAATCAAATTATCTGATATTATCTACATGCCTTCTTTAACCTTACTATTACTTCTCGACAATTTCCCTGTGCTTGGCTCTTTAGATTATCTACCCCAACCCCCTTATTTTACAGATAAAGAAACTCAGGCCCAGAGAGAGGATATGACTCACCTATCATCAGTCAGTACATGGACTAAAATATCAAGTCGGATTTCTAATTTTAAATTCATTATTCTTTTCACTATATTATACTTTCTCCTTTCCTATAAACAAACTATGAGTGAGCATGTATCATAAATGTTCTATCTATTTCAGGCCCATGTTCCCCATATCACAAAAAAAAAAAAGAAAAAGTTAACATCATAGCCTTAGGTATCTTCTTAAGTACTGTCCGTGGGTGATGAATCATAGCAGACTTAACTCTATATAACATTGACAATATAATTTGAGGAACTCTATGACAAACTTCCTCCCAAACCTCCTTCTGCCTTCCAAACTACCTCACTCCCTGCCAAACAAACTGCATGAAATTTCACAATTAGAGAGTCATTCTTTTAGCTAATATATTACCTCCCCAAGGGTTCTTTTAAAATACTGATACCCCACGTAAAGATAATACTTATGCTAAGATTAGTTATTAAGATTTTGATGTGAGTTATCTTATCAGATTTCTTTCTTCTCTAACAGCTAGTTGAAAGCAAGATATGGTAAGGATAGAGATTTTGACTAGGGTTGAGTGGGAGCTATCCATATGCTACTTTCCCTTAGATGGCAGGCTTGGTGAATTGTGCTACTTTGGAAAATCTCAGAACACTGGAATTAGAAGCACCAAGAATATAGAAGAGGTGTAAGAATTGTGGGAAGGTAAAAAGGTACCAAAGACAAGCTTCTGAGCATCAGGGTCCAAAAGGCAGCATAACTCCTTGCAGTGGGAAGACCACTAGATATGATGATAGAAGACCTAAGCTCCAGGCCTTGCTCTCTCAGGCCTTTACATGTCCCTATGATAAGAGGAGATCTAAGATCTTATTCCTGTAATATTACACAATGGGGGTAAATTCTTACTTTGAGAGGTGATGGATTCACCCCCACTGGAGGTCTTCACATGGAGGTCAGATGACCACTTGCTCAGTATGTTATGGTGGGGATTCCTTTCATGCATAGGTTGGCCACTGAGGTCTCAACCAACACCCAATTTCTGTGATTCCCATCTTTTCCCATTCCTTCTCTACTTTTATCTCTGAGAAAGTATGTGGGCAAAATCCTCAGGTAAGAGCAAAGCTCTTACCGATGTGTCTACTCCCACAGTTCTTGTTGAAATCCCAGGTCAGATAGGAGATAATGCTGGGGGGTGCACTCCCATAGCTGTTTCCTTTGCTTGGGGGGTTTTCCTAACAAACAAGAAAAGGAAATAGTTCAGCTGGAAGGAAGCAACATGGAGTGAGCAAGGAAGGCTGGGAACTCTGAGGAATGGAGATGCTCCTGTGGATGGTGTGTATGAGTGGCATGCCAAATTTCATTGGTCCTTGCCTCAACTGGCCTCAATTGCATGGATAAGTGAGAGTTTGACAAGCTTATATCTTTTCTTCATGTCTCCATTTTCTCATTAATAAAAATGAGAGGATTTTTACTGTTTTGTCTCTAAGGCCCTTTCCAGTTCTAAATATCTCTAATTCTGTTCTATGAAAAGTATTAGAATTCTATATGCCTATAGCTTAAATGTCAAAATGGAGGGGGGGGGGAGGAGGAGGAGGAGGAGGAGGAGGAGGAGGAGGAGGAGGAGGAGGAGAACGTTAAACTCAAAGGACCCTCAGTGGCTCAGTGGAGACAGCTCTGGACCTGGAGTCAGGAAGACCTAAGTCCAAATCTGGCCTCAGATACTCACTTGCTGGAGGATCCTCAGCAAGTCATTTAAAACCTCTGTGACTCAGTTTCCTCATTTGTAAAATAGGGATAACAATAGCACCTACCTCCCAGGGATGTTAAAAAAGATCATATAACCTTTATTAGCAATAATAACCTTAAAATGCTATAAGATGCTAATAATTATTATTATTAATAAATGAAAATGCAACACATACTATTTGTTCCAATCCATTTTTTTTCTGGGAATCTGAATGTGTGGGTATTCTGAGTGAAATTCTACTAAAAGCATATTCTTAAAGTTTCAGTTTAAGATCTGGCTAGGAAAAAAAACAAAAACAAAAAATAAAATTTGTCAGTGTGGGAGGATGTCTTGGTTCATTAATTCGTTTAGATTCTGATAGTAAATCATAAGAGTCACAACACTTCAAATTTTATTCTGCTCTCAGTTCTCTTCAGCTTTTACTTACTATTGTCTCGCTCATCAATGCATTTTGCTGATTTGTAAAACGGTGCTACCTACCTCAGAGGGTTTCCATAAGGAAAGCTCAGTTTAAAACCCCATGTAAACATGACCTCTCTTTTTATTGCTACTCATCCTCAGAATTTTCTGAGTCATTTGTATGATTTTTCTTTTTATTGGCACTCAAGAATCTTTGGCTCCTCTCTCGTTTCTTGTTCGTTAGGACTTTCTCTGAGATTACTCTTATTATCGGTGCTTGCTTCTTTGGTGATCTTACTGTGTAATGTTTGAAAAAGAAGGAGTCATTATCTCAATTTCATTCTACATTTATTCCCTTCTATTTGCATCAATCCCTAGTAGCTTGTGGCTACCAGTCAATGGTCCTGACCATTCTTCCTGATTGACTTGCTTAGCCACAAGTCTCTTTGGGTCTCCTTTTATTGAAATCCATTACCTTCCTCTTTTTCACGTGCTTTTTTTCTTTAAAGAAGGTAACCATAAAAAGTCTTTTTCTTTGCAACATCCTACCCCTTGTGCTCTTTCCATGTTTCTTTGAATGTCCTTCTTTAATTAGATTTTTAAACTATACTTCTGATTTTTTACCTGCGAAATACCTCGAATGTTACATATGTACCATCCACCACCAGAGGGCACTCTGTGCTAAAGGGCCAAGCTCCCTGTGCCTCTTTCAGGTACCCTGAACAGCTGGCTGTCAGGCACCCCTTCGCTCTTGCCCCTTTGTGGTGAAGGTTAGATTAGTTCAGTCTAGGAGGTCCATCTGCGTCTTCCAATCAGAACTCATGGCTTGTACGCTCTGTCACGTTCTGACCCCACTCACTCATGGGCCACTCCTACTCACTCAACTGATCAATAAATTTTTATGAAGTACCTACTGTGTGCCTGGCATTGTGCTAAGAATTAGAGATACAAATATAAATAAAAACAGACAGCCCCTGCCCTCAAAGAGTTTACAATCCAATGGGGGAAGGTTACACAACACAAAAGGAAACTGAAAAGGAGGGAGTGGGAGAAAGAAGAAAGTACCAGGCCGGGCCTGGAAAATGTTAGACAGTTTCAGGGAAGTTCAAAAGCAGCACAGCTGGTGGGAAATGAGAGATTCCTTCACCCCTTGCTTGTGTTTTATTTAAAATCATTTATAAAGACTTATTCCAAAAAGACATTTAATTAGAAGAGCAGGGAAGCAAATCCTAAGTTATTACCAATCTACCCAGTGTGATTATGTCGAGCTCTTATCCTGCTAGGTCTCAAGTAAGTCCTCCAAGCTGTAGGGGGCATTAAAAAATCTAGACCTTCAGTTCGCCATTGCTTCTGGTTGCAGACAACAGCTTTGGTTCAGAACTTTTTTATTTGCCAATGACTGGGGTGAAACGACTTCACCTGGATGCAATAAAAATGCTCTTTCTAGGAATCTCTCCTGAAGGCGGTAGGGGCTGAGCGAACAAAATAGCATGACCAGTTTTTGCTTCAGAGCACAGGGATTCTTCTTCCCATCTCCAGCTATTAGGTGTTTTCATTTAGTTGTGTCTCTGTCTCTAACACTAGACAAATCCCCCACTATGGGAGTTAAAATGCCAAGGCAGTTGGCAAGGGAAACCAATGGATACTTGCAAAAACTGAAGGGCCATTTCCCCATACTTCCTGATCTCCTCCCTCCAGTTTAAGCTTGATTGCTTATTCAATTCCTTACTCTGGACATTTTTTTTAAATCCCAAGTATGGCCACCAATAGCCACTCCAGAGACATTCTCATTCCCAGTGCTATACAGAAGCTATATGAGCTAACATTTTAGTTACATATACATACTCATCACCTTAGCCCTCCATCCTGCAATTCCCTTCAGGACACTTTGGAATCCAGTTTCTTTGGCTTCAGTCTATTAAGTCTATTCAGTTTATCTCTTACTAAAATAAAAATTCAAATATATGCTTTAAATAGACATTTATTGAGTATCTACTATGTGTAAAGCATTGTGCTAAATCACTAGAAGAGATACTAAGTTTTTCAATTGTTTCAATTGTGTCCAACTCTTTGTGATCCCATTTGAGGGTTTTGTTTTTGTTTTTGTTTTTTTGGTAAGGCATTTGGGGTTAAGTGACTTGCCCAGAGTCACACAGTTAGTGAGTGTTATGTGTCTGAGGGCACATTTGAACTCAGGTCCTTCTGACTCCAGGGCTGGTGCTCTATTCGCTGCACAACCTAGCTGCCCCCATTTGAGGTTTTCTTGGCGGAGACACTACAGTGGTTTGCCATTTCCTTCTCCAGCTCATTTTACAGATGAGGAAACTAAGGCAAATAGGGTTAAGTGATTTGCACAGGGGCACATAGCTAATAAGTGTCTGAGGCCAGGTTTGAACTCAGAAAGATGAGTCTTTCTGACTTCAGGCCCAGTACTCTATCCACGTTACTGCCCCCTTAGATAAGCTATATTCTCTATCCTAATAGGGTGATATGACATATATACAGATGGCTACCATACAAAATGATACCAAAACTTACTTAGAGAGCAAAATGCTTACTTTCTGCCAACTTCAAGAGAGATTGTCACCAATTCCACTTTCAGATATGATGACTACAAACCTTGGTATTCTTTCTCTCTTGATACCTAGAAAAAGTATCTCTCATGGAAGAGAATTCTTCCCTCTGGTTCAGTGAACAACAAAACCCACTAGCTTCCTCTTCTTGAGCTCTCAAATACTGAAGCATTGCCCTTAAACAACAAAGTAAGATTTTCAAATTAAGGAAATACCCAAATCATCTAAAGATGGAAGTACATATGTGGGAGACACCAGACCCCTGCTTCTGGGAGACTGGAGGCCTGGTACAGGTATGAACATACTGGATTACTAAATTATAAGAAGCAGCCTTTTTCCATTGACTCGGTAGCCAGAAATATATTTTAAAAACCAACTGAACAAAGCCACTCTCAGGGCTATCTGGGACTGAAGGAATCATTCACTCAAAGCAGGTGACACTGCACAGTCAGGGGCAGTGGGTGGAGGGAGAAGGGCCTGAGGGACAACTCTCCCTCCCTTTAGGCCACATGGCCCACACAAACAAGTTTGGCGTTTTAGTTTTGTTTCATTTTTCCTTTTCAGTTCTAGATATAGGGAGGGGACCCTGACCCAAGAGCTCCAAACATGGTTATCTTAGAGCCAAGGATTCCAGGCTGAATGTTGCATTAAGCCCAGCAGGGAAGCCCTGAGAAGTGAGGGACCCAGATATTAACCCAGAGGAGTTTAGGACCTGCATTTAGTAAAAAATAAATAAATAAATAAATGCTATGTGTGAACTGAGTTAGCTATAAACCTAATCCCTCTCCTCTCCTCAGAGACTAAGGTGATGCAAGGGATGGGGGAGGGGCAGGGATTATCCCCTCCCCTAAAACTGGGGGAGCACCATCAGTGGAGGCAGCAAGTCTAGCCAATGGCACAGAACAGAGACACCCCTCCCCCCAGCTCTCTCAGGATACTGGAGAACCATGGGGGAGGGGTGAAATATAACAAACCCGGCCTCAGACAGTGGAGCCAAAGCAACCCATGTTGCACAAAATTGTCAGCAGTCTCTATTGCTTGCCAATCCTGCTATAGTCAAAAGTAGGGGGACCTGTGTTTCTCTGAATCCTCAGATATTCACTCCCTTAAAGAACAATGATTCATTTTTTTCCCAGAGGAAAAAAGATGCCAGCACCAGCTAAAAGAAAAGTGTGAAACAAAGTTTGTTTTGTTTTGTGTTTTTGTGAGATCTGATGGCAAAAAATGTCCTTACCAATTGAGGGACAGGGAAAGAGTGGTGAGGGGAAAGAAAAGGGAACAAGAAAAACTTTATGGAGAAAATGGCATTTGAATTGAGGTTTAAAAAATATGTAAGAATTCAGAAGAAAAAGAGGAGGAGGGAGACTATTACAGGGTTAAGGAACAGAGGAGGTAAAAGCACCAAGTAGAACAATACAAGACATGTTTGTGGGACAAAAAGCCACCCAATCTGACTGAAATTTAGAAGTCTTGAGAGACTTCTGGGTCAGATGACCAACAAGAAGAAGGACTAGACATTTTCTCTAATCCTTATAGCCTCTTAATCCTTTCCAAAATAGGAATTAGGTGCTTAGGTAAAGCAATTTCAGTTGTTTCTACAGTCTAGGACACCAAGAACCCTAACAAGGTAAAAATTTGATGAACTAAGATCAGAGGAGGCCAATATTCTCTAACCCCTAATAAGTACCCACTCAGTAGCCCCTCCCCTACCACCCATGCTCCCATCAGCAAGGCTGCACAAGCCAATCCATAGGCTTGCAACAGAACTCAATTCCATACCCCAAACCCATCTCTCTTCTTTGACTGCCTCAGAGATCTAAACTCCAAGCAACAGAAATGTATTCAGATTGAGATAGCCCCATGGCAGCATTCTGTGCCACAGCAGTGCTATAAAGTAAAGGAACAGAGGGAACAGGGTAGGATATGTGTCTGTGCTTGCACTAGAGCTCAGCTCCCCACCTTGACCCCTTCCTCCTCCAAAGGCTGCAGAGATCCTAATTCCAAACTGCAGAAATTTGCTCAGACTTTGAATTGAGGAACAGAGGGAATGGGGTAGGACACATGTATGGAGGGCTATGTGGGGCTCCACTAAGTCTAAGGGCAACAGACCAGTGTATAGCTGGGGCCAGTTCTGTTCCCTCAGAAGCCTGAGGCAAAGACTTAGTCTTGTGAACTGTGACTTACTCCACCTGGGACATTTTGAGATCCAGCTCCCCGGGGAAACTGACTTCAGAGGGGAGGGAGTCAGAAAGTAAGCAATAGGTGAAAATAAGCCAAAAAAAGACTAAAATCATCAAAGATCTCAGAAGGAAGAAAACTCAAAGATTTTGAGCATAAGCAGAAAAGCCAACAGGAAAGACATTAGCAGAAGAAGAAAATATGGCTTCTAGATGTAGTAAAAGAGCTCAGGCATTTATGAATAAATACTGTAAAACAAAGGCAAATGATTTAGCAACTGATAAAGCACAGGATCCTGTGGAATTTGAAGAGAACATGAAGAGAACAAGCAAATTGTTCTTGAATGGTTAAAAAGAGAAATGAGAATTCTGAGAACAGAATTCATGCCTTGCACAGCAGAAATAATGGGCAGAATAGAAAAATTTGAATCTACGATGTCAAGTCTCACCAAAGAAATGAGAGGATAAATGACTGGGAAAGCAAATACACAGAAATAAAGGACAATTTAGAAGAAGAGAAACAAAAAGCAATAACACTAAAAGAAAGCATGGTCTTCATTCAAGCTCAAAATGCCTGACATGGGAATAACATGAGAAGTCTGGAAAGGTATAGTGGTATTATTGCAGAAGGCTTTGAATGCATGATAGAGAAGTTTAAACTTTATTTGGTGAGCAATACAGTATTAGTGGAGATTTTTTAGCAGAAAAGAAGCATAAATAAAACTATGCATAAGTAAAATTAGTCTGGCATTAATTGATTGATTGGCAGCAGTATGAAAGCTAGTTTAGAGAGGGGAGAAAATAGTCTAGGATGGATTTGAGAGATATTTTAGGCATACAATCTATGGGTCTTAGCAACCACTAGGATATTAGAGAGGAGAGAGAGGGAAGAATCAAACCTTGAGTTAAGCATGGTAGAATTGGTGAATAACTACATCACTAACATAAGTATTAAGGTCAGAAAAGAGAGCAAATTTGGTGGAAAAGATAATTAGCTTAGTTCTAGACAGATTTAGTTTGAGGTTTCAGTAGGACGCAGAAAGATTCTCTATAGAAATACAAAGATCTAGGTCTGGAGCCAAAAGAGAGTTCAGAGCTAAAGATACAGATTTAGGAGTCATCTGCATAGAGAGAATAGTTAAAGGAATAAAAATGAAGGAAATTCCCAAGGGAGAGAGCTTGAACAAAAGTGGGCTCAAAACAAAGGCTTGAAAGGATACCTTCTTTAACCATCAGAGAAGGAGCAATTAGAAAGATAAGATGAGAACCCAGAGAAGGGGATGCTTCTAAAGTTCCAAGGGTAAGAGGGTATCTGAGAGGTTTAACAGTTAAATGCCCCAGGTAAATCATCTCTATTGATCTTATTTTGAACAAGCTCAAATTCTTCTTCTTAATATTCATTTTTCATGACTTCTGCCTTTGAAGCTGTGGTTTCTTATTATGGGTTTCTTTTTCATCTGACTTTGTGTGACAGAGTCATTTTATGCTTCTCATACATCCTCACTACTTTTTTCAAATATCTAATTCATACAATCATAGAATCCAGAGCTGGAAGGACCTTAGAGGTTATTTTGTCCTACACTCTGATTTTACAGGTGAAAAAACTGAGGCTGAAATATTAAGTGACTTGTCCAAGGTCATAAGTCAGTATGTGCCATAGTGGAAAGAGAGATGGCCTCAGAGATGGGAAGAACTAGCTTTGAAAACCATCTCAGACCTTTGCTAACTGTCTGACCCTGGGCAAGTCACAACTTCTCTGTGCCTCATTTTTCTTTTTCATAAATGATAGGGTTGGATTCAATGGACTCCAAGGTCCCATCCACATCTAATTCTATGATCCTTTAAATGAGGATTTGAATTCAGGTTCTCTGACCCAGCACTCTTTCCATTGAACCCCATACATGTTCACTACTATTCACTCCTACTCCAATGCTTCTTACTCTTTTCCCTTGCTCCCTTTTATACATGTGTCATTTACTTACTTCCTCATCAACCTAACCTTTCTCAAATCTTTTCCTTTCCATGTTGCTGGGTTATAAAACCAAACTAGTCCATCTGCTGGAGCAAATACTATGAATTATCCCATAAATAGATTTCAATCAATCAACTAATCAATCATTAAACATTTATTAAGCACCTATTATGTGCCAACAATTGTGCTAAGCTAAACAACAAAATCATTACACATGTTTGTATGTAGGTATACACATATTCTATATATATATATATATTCAAATATTTGAACATATATATATATATAATAGCATGTTATAGTAAATAGAAAGCTGACCTCAGAACCAGGAAAATCTTGGTTCAACTCCCATCTCTGACACACCCCTGCTGTGTGACCCTGGGCAAATCACTCAACTTCCCAGAGCTCTAGGCACCTTGCTAAAATTATAGGGAGTTTCCTAAAGCAATGAAATCCCAGGTCTAGTCTAGACACATATACATATATACGTACACACATTTACATACATATTAATGCATTTGGGTATATGAAGGATCAAGGTTAAATGAAAGTGCAGCTTGTTGTTATGATGACCTAGATAGCTGGAGTAATAGGAGGACCTTTCCAGTGCTGTTCAAGGCTAATGCTTATCAGGAGATAGCCTTGATCTTGGCTGCTGGGTCCAGAGTTTGGTCAGCCTCCGTTTATAGCCTTATGGGTTCTGTTGACTTTGAAAGAGTTACAGGCTCTTAGGTGATGATCAAAATGTTTGCTATTTTTGAGCTTCATTACATTGTTTAAAAATGACTCCAACTCATTGCCACATTTGTACTAAATCAGTATTTTTCAGTAATAATAGGCAATTTGATGGCTTTATCTCTCCTTCTGTGTAGCAGATCTTTTCCTGTAAAACTTAGAACAGCTATGTCATTCCAACATAGAACAGAATCATCATGCTGAAGTAGGAAAGAACACTGGATTTGGAATCAGAGTGCCCCTTACTCTCTTCCCTATGGGATGTCACTCCACCTTTCTAGACTTTAGTTTCTTAATCAGTGAAATGAAGAGCTTGGATTAGATGTTCTCTAAGATCCCTTTTCTAGTTCTAAATCTATGATTACATGAAAACCAAAACAAACAAACAAAAAAAAACAAAGAGAAAATTCCTTTCTGACTTAATCTTTATGAAAACAAAGCTAAGGCAAAGATAGGTTACAACTATGGTGTATAGGGCCATGAAAGACTTTGGGACAGCAGAAGAAGTTTCCACTCTCTATTGTAGAAATTTTGAGCAAGGGACTGACTTGGTCAAAGCCATAATTTATGAAGATGAATTTGGCAGCTATTTGCAGTACATAGTGGAGGTGAGAGAATAAGGAAATCTTTTTCAGTAATCCAAGAGAGAAGGAATGAAGCATTTAAATAAAGTGATAGAGGGCACAAAAAGAGGGAAGAAATCCAAGAGATATTGCAGGTATAGGATGGGCAGGACTTGGCAACTACTTGAACATTCAGGAAGAATCAGAGGCTATTTAGAGGTTTCTAACCAGTGATAATAGTGGTGCCATTGACATAAACTGGCAGTGGATAAGACTACCAAAGGAGAGGGTAGAGAGGGAAAAGAAACAAGGACTAAAGATAGAGCCCTGTGTTTACAGTGCTTGCATTTAAGGGATAGAGAGAGAAAGAACAGTTAGGAAAGGAAGAAGAAGAAGAACAGTTCCAGCTAAGAAGCAGACAGAGAGGTAGGAGGAAAATCAGGAAAAGGCAGTGTTGGAAAAGGCAGTGTTAGAAAAGTCATGGGAAGAGAGAGTTTCAAAAGAGAATGTGATTAATAGTGTCAAATGCATCATAAAGTCAAAGAGGAAGAGTACTGAGGAAAGCCCAATGGATTTCATAGAATCACAGATTTAGAGCCAGTAGAGACTTTAGATGCCAGTGGATCCAAACCCCTCATTGTTCAGATGAGGAAACTGAGACAGAGAGAGGTTAAATGATTTGCTGAGGATCACACATCTAGCAAATATCCGAGGCAAGATTTAAACCCAAGTCTTCCTAATTCTAAATCCCTCATCCTGTTCACTTAGAACAGTTTCAATAAAGTGGTGAAGGAGAAACCAGATTAAAAAGGGCTAAAAAGTGAGGGTACAGAGAAGTGGTGGCACAGAGTATTGACCATTCTATGAAGAGACAATTTGATCAGGTAACAAATTGGAGAGAAACTTTGTTTTAGGCTAGATGACACTGGAATACATTTCTAAACAAAGGGGAAGGATGGAGAGGAAGAGATTAAAGATAAATGAGAGAGAGCAGATAATCAATGGATTAGGGTGCTGGAGGTGGTGAAGGAGAAAGTAAATGGGATACACAAGTAGAGGAACTGGACTTGTCAAGGAGCAGATGTTTCTCCAAATCAGACAATCAATCAATCACCAGGCATTTACTCATGCCCACTACGCACCAGGTACTTGGGATAAACATGTGAACATTAAAATGATCCCTGATGGAGGAGACAAAAAGTGTGGATGAATAGAAGAATAGAGAGACAGAGTAATCTCTCTCTGTGTCTCTCTCTGTAGATCTAGATCTATATATGTCTCTATCTTTCTGAATAGATCTAGATCTATCTTTATCTTTCTGTCTCTCTACACATACTTGATTCTTTGAAAACCAAAAAATAAGGAGAAAATTCCCTTCTGATAGGTTACAGCCATGGTGTACAGGGCCGTGAAAGACTTTGGAACAGCGGAAAAAGTTTCCACTTTGTATTGTAGAAATTTTGAGCAAGGGAGTGACTTGGTTAAAGCCATTCTTTTTGAAGATGAATTCGGCAGCTATTTGCATTACATAATGACAACATATCTCTGGTTGCCTTGCACATAGGAGGCATGGATAAATGTTTGTTTGATTGTTCTGATATATATCTATATCTATAACTAGGCCTATACCTATATCTATATGTAAGTGTAACCTCTTATTGACAAGGGGGCTGATGGAAAGCATAGTTTCTCCCAGTTAGAAGAAAGGACTAAAGGATCATGGGAAAGGAACTTTTGCTCTCTGATAAGAGTGGAGGGGCTCCTAATAGAAACGTGCCATCAGTAAACCAGGGGCAAGGAAGGGCATTGCTACTCTGAATTTAATAAATTCATAAGCAATTGGAGCCTTGTTTGGCTCACTGAGCCACTCAAGGAGTTATTCACCTGCACAAAACGTGCAGTTTGCTTGAATGTACCTGTTTGCCATATGTTGGGACATGATAAAGCTATCCCCTCCTCACCCTGTCTTCTTTGCCTCATCACTGTCCTGTTCATCTAGCATTGCCACCCTCGAGTTTCCTGCTCTATTTAAACCTTATTTATTTATTGTCTGTACTTTTATAAGAAGCTTTCTTTCCAGATACAGATAAGATTTTTTTTATGCCTTCTGAGAGAGTGTTTGTGATAACCCCTCTGTAACTTAGTCTTAGAGATTTGCCTGGAGAGCTAAGAGGTAAGTAAATTGCTTATGGTCATTTGACTAGCATGTGTCAGAGGCAAGACTGGAACCCACGTCTTCCTGGATTAGAGTATGGCCAAGCAATAGAGTTCCCAACCATTCTCTATTCACTATACTGCAATGTCTCTCTGTACTTCATTTAAAAAAAATTAGCTCCTTCAGCATTCAAGGGATATCTTCTTCTGATATTTTTAGAATCTGATGAACACACATTTCAACAAGTATAAGAGGCTACGTGCTACCGAGCAAGGAACATTGGCTTTGGAGTCCAGGGATCTGCATTCAAATCCTGTTTCTCCCACTTATTTCCTGTGTAACTTTAAGAAAAGCATTTAACATCATTGGGACTTATTTTCCTCATCTGTAAAATGAAGGGATTGGACCTGATGACCTTTGAGGTCTTTTCATAATCTAGATCTATGGTCTTATGAATATATTTGTCCAATTTATGTCATCCTCCATGATTTTGTAGGTGTGAGTCATATCCTTATTCAACCTTTGAGTTACAGTAATTATTGACTTGATTTTACTTTGTTTTGGAATACTGAAAATCTTAATTTTTCTGCCCTCGTATGGGACTCACTTTATCCCTTTAATTACCTTTCTTTTGATATTTCCAGCTTAAGAATGTTGTTCTTGAAATTCATAACCAAAAGTACATCCAGGTGTAGATGCCTCATGGTTTATACAAGTACATAATTATACTGTCTATTTGCTTTCCCAGTGGTTCTAGACAATTTTTAGGCTTTGATTAGACTTTATGGCTACAGAAGAATAATGAGTTGCCATGATCAAGGAAAAGTTGAGCATTGTCTAAGCATTTCTTTAGATTCCTCATCTGATACTTGGCCATAGAGAATATTTTTTGCCAGTATGCCCAATTTTGTGAAAATGGCATTTAGATGAAGTCCAGAAGACTGAAGATGAATCACACTATCCTCCTCCTCCCAGAGAGGAGATGGATTTAAAATCCAGGATGAGGCATACAATTTTGGATGTGACCGATTTGTTTTGGGGAATTTGTTTTGCTGGATTATATGTGTTTGTTATAAGTTTTTTTTAAAAAATTGCTCAATGTGTATGTGGGGTAGAGAAGTAAAAAATAGAATCATAGATGTTTACAAAAATTCATCTGAAAAAGAAAAAGAAAAACATTTCATACAATATGTACCATCCTATTTGGCATTGAATTCCAGGCCTTAATCTGTATTCTATCTGCAATTGAACAACTCTACTGCTTGGCCAAGGACCAACTCATAAATGCATCCATAACACTTTGTGTTCATAGAACAAAATTTATATGAGAACATAAAGTACTTTGGAAGTCAAAATTCATGAAGGTTACTTCATACTAATTTAAAACAGCAAGGCAGGCACCCTCATGTTATCATCATCAAAGATTATTCTGGATTGGGGTTATGAGCAGTAATAAAAATAATCCACATTTAGCATTTAATTGAAAGCAGAGGAAAAGGAAGGAAAATAGCACAGATATTTTTATCACCATTTTATATCTGGGAAAACCAAGACTCAAAGGTTTGAAATCTTGGCAGACCTGGTAGCTTCTCAAAGGCAAGATTTCAACCCAAGTCTCTCAATACCGAGGTTCTTTCTGCCACTCCATGCTGCCCCTACAAATCAGTAGACAATTTTTGCTTTCAATAAACCAACAGAAATTCAGAGAGTACTTCACAGGATAACTCTATACCCAGTATCTCCCTCTCTTCCCACCCAGATACCTCCAATGGTCTCGAGGACATGAGAACTGTCCCGGATTTTAAGGTGTTTGTCATTCAACAGGCATTCATGAAGCACTTTCTCTGTGCCAGGAACCATGGAGCATAGACCACTTTTACACCAACAATGCCAGGCAACACACTTCAACCTCTTAAAGTATTTTGAAAAATAAAGAAGTTAATTAAGAACCCTTTTTAAACCCTATTTAGGGATAATCCGCTATTCAACTAGTCCTTTGTCAACAAGTAAGAAAATAATGAGAGGAAAGACAGAATTTGCTTTCATCCCTGGTGGTATGCCTTCCAAACCAGAATTGAAGTCCCTTTGAAAGTTAAGCAGAAAAGATGTATCTTCCTGTTTATCCACCCTGAAAGCTAGTCTACTAGAAAAATAATTTTTTAAATAGCTGGTTTCCACAATTTATTTTTTAGCAGAATCACACTGTAGTTATCAAATGAGATAGCATATGTAATGTGTTTACAAATTTTTAAAATGTTACATAAATGTTAGCTACTATTATGATTTTGTAGTGTTATACACTGTCATTGTTCAATAGCATTTGTGATATGTTCAATGTATTTTTTTCCTGTGAAATCTGGAAACCATAATCCAATGCCATCTTCACCCTTAGACCCAGGGAAAGTGTGAGGGCATATTAGCACAAGTCATGAAAGATCCTCAGGGTAGAAGGTACAAAAAATAGCCCCCAAATGTATCTTTTGGCTTTTTTGCCAACAACTGGGAGCCAAAAAATCTTAAACAAGAATTTGATTGGAGGCCCACCAGGAGACATGATCAAGAAAAATCTCAGTCTAGAGGAAGAAACAAGCTGAAAAATAGTCCAGTCTTGGAGCCTAGGGAAAAGGATGATAACGATGGCCTAAAATACAGAGTGCTGGAAGCTGATGGCCTCCAGAGAGGAAAAGGTACAGGGGATGGTCTAGGTCTAGGTCAATAAGTTAGAGAAGTCAACTTCACTATAAATTGCAGGAACAACTATTAGATCTTGTTGTCAACCTAGATAGAATGAACCAGGATGAAAAGACTGGGTCAAGATATTCCAAGGCTGGAATCATTAACAACTTCAGAAAAAAATCTTCTATAGGACAAGCCAGAGAAGACAAAGACAAAGGAAGGAAGTCTTTGTAAGCCAGATAAAGAGAAGATTTACTAATTCAATCCAGTTCAATCCAGCAGAACTTTCTATCTCCTGGGTTTTAGTATAGTTCCGTGCATATAGCAGAAATACTAATAAATATTTGTTAAATTGAAGTGGAATAAGTATAGTATTGGCAACATGGGACAGCCCAGAAAACAAGCATTCGTTAAGTGTATATCATGTGCTAGGCACAGTGCTAAGTGCTGGGAATATAAACAGAATAACAAAGAAAGTCCCTGCCCTTGAGGAGCTTACATGCTAATGGTGGACACATAACATAAAAGGAAACTGAAAATATGAAGTACCCATATGAGGTGCCACGTGGTGGAGAAACAAGTCCAACAAGTCAGAAGTAGGATTGGAGAGGAATGAAAGAGTAAAGAGGGCTAGCCTGAGCCCTTCCTTAAATGGAGGGTATAAGAACTGACCAATCACAGGAAAGGGCTATAGAGTCAGAGGGATCTTCGTGCAGGAGAAGGCTTCAGGGACAGAAGGATCTTCCAGAGTGAGGAGGAGCATGATGGAGAAAAAAGTCCAGAGATTCAAGAGTGGAGCCAGAGAGGAATAAAGCAATGAACATGGCCAGCCTGGCCCTTCCTGACACCTCTCCTGACACCTTTCTAGGGCTATAAGTTGCAGAGAAGTTGCTGATCTTCACTGCTAGGCATTTCCTCACCGGACAGCTTCCTATATCAAAGAAATCACAGGTCTGGTCAAACATGGTATTGGTAGAATGTGTTAAGAAGAGATCTGGACAATATGCTATGAGAAGACAACTTGGACTGGGGGAAGGTAACGTGTTTTAGGGAAAGCTTCATGATGGAGGTAGCATCTGAGCTGAGCCCTATATATCCATTCAACCTACAGAGATGTGAAGTGAGGATACTGCAGGCCTGGAGAATGTTCCTAAGGGTTCATGAAAGAAGGGTATGGAAGGCTAGGACTGGAGAACATCTAACTAGCCAGTTTGGCTAAAAGGTCTTTGAGTGCATGAGAGGCAACATGATATAGCAGATGGAGCACAGGACTTGAAGGCCTGGGTTCAGATCCTAAGCCCAACATTTATTATTAGCTGTGTCATCTTGGGCAAGTCATGTATCCTCTCTAAGCCTTCATTTCCTCATCTGTAAGATGAGGGGACTGAACTAGATGCTCTCTTAACACCTCTTTCAACTCTAGATCTCCAATCCTATGAAAGAGGAGAAAATACAGCTGAAAAGGGAAGTGGGAAATGCATGATGTAGGTCATTAAATTCCATGCTAAAGAGTTTGCATTTTATCCTGAATTCAATGAAGAGCCACTAAAATTTTCTGAGCAAAGGAGTGACTGTCAATTCTGATCTGTGCATTCTGGAAAACTAGAAACCTGTCTGGTAGAAATTAGGTTTAGACCAATATCTCATACTGTATACTACAAGTTCCAAATGGATACATGACCCAAGTATAAAAGGTCATATATCGCAGGGAAAGAGATATCTTTCCTGGCTTTCTATGGAGGAAGAATTCTTGACCAAAGAAATCATAAGGATAAATATAAAAGATAAAATGAACCATTTTGATTACATAAAACTGAAGCGTTTTTGCACAAACAAAATAATGTAATTAGAATGAAAAGGGAAATAAATTGCTGGGGAAATATGCAGTGAATTGCTTTGATAAAAGGTTAATATGCAAAATTTATAAGGAATCAGTACAAATTAATAAGAATAAGAGCCATTCCCCCAACAGATAAATAGTGAAAGGATATGAATGGGTAGTTTTCAAAAAAAGAAATACAAGCTATCAACTATCCTATAAAATGTTCCTATTATAGTGATCTACAATTGTTTTTGCATAATCAGAGAAATGCAAATGAAAACAATTAATATTCCACCTCCTACCCATCATATGGACAAAGATGACAAAAAAGAAAAATGACCATTATTAGGAGTTTAGGGGGGTACAGTAATGCTAATGTACTATAGTTGGAGTCTTGAATTGCTCCAATCACTCTGAAAAGCAAATTGGAGCCATACCCCCAAATTTTGTCACTAAACTGTATACTCTCAGACCCAGTAATACCACAACTAGGCATATAATTCAAAGGAGCAAGACAAAAGGAAGAGACCAACCCATATGGGCAACACTTGTGTGTGTGTGTGTGTGTGTGTGTGTGTGTGTGTGTGTGTGTGTGTAGCAAAGACTTGGAAATAATGTGCGTACCCATCAATTGAGGAATGATTGAACAAATTATGGTACATGAATGTAATGGAATGTTACTGAGACATAAGAAATGGTGAAAAACATAGATTCAGAGAAACCTAAGCACATGTATATGAATTGAAATAGGGTGAAGTGAGCAGAACCAGGAAAATAGTTTATATAATTACTACAATAAGGCAAAGGAAAATCAATTTGAAAGACTTAAGACCAATGCAATGACCAATCATGAGTCCAAAAAATTAATGATGAAACCTTTGACAGAGAGATAATGAACTAGAGAAGAATGAGTCACATATCCAATATGTACATTTATTTTGCTTGACTACATGTATTTATTACAAGGAAGGAGTAATGGAATGGAATGGAATATTACTGATTAAAGGAATATTAACAAAGATGATTAATGCAGAAAAGTATGGAAAGACATGATTTTATGCAAAGCGAAGTTGAGAAAACAAAATGCATAATGACTACAACAATGTAAATGAAAATAACAACAAAACAATGAAAATGAATGTCGTTAAATTACAAAAAAACAAGCTAGGACCCAAAGAAGAGATATTAAAAGATATCTCCCTCCCATTCCACTGT
The DNA here is from genome assembly GCF_900497805.2 of Vombatus ursinus. NCBI lineage: Eukaryota > Metazoa > Chordata > Mammalia > Diprotodontia > Vombatidae > Vombatus > Vombatus ursinus. The sequence goes on from NW_020954590.1 coordinate 3,683,140, forward strand.
AGGGAGCAGGAAAGGGGCTCAACGATATGGAACATTTTAAATAATGTCAGTATTGATCAGTTTTACTGAATTTTTTTTTTTTTAAAAAAGTTCTTTAATATGAGAAATAATTCTGTGAGGGGGGGGGGGGGGTAGGAAGGAAGAAGATACAATTGGAAATCTAGGCTATATAAAACAAAAGATATCAATAAGAGATTTATTTTTAAAAAAAATTTGAAGGGCGGACTTTTATGCTGGGAGGGGAGATTGGGGATGGGAAGTGGGTAGGTAGGAATAGTGATGCAAAAAAAAATGAAGAAGAGAAAGAAAATAGAATCAATAAAACATTTAAAATATACAGAGGAGAACAGAAGGAAATTCATAAGAAGACAGACAAGCAGGGTATTATCATGTTAAATGTAATGTACACTTTGAAAGAAAAAACAAGCTATGTGCAATAACTTCAAGGTTTAACGTATATATTGAAATGCTTGTGTTTGTTGATGTTTTGTGAAGTTCATAATTAAGACTTCTATAGCTTTGTTGTTATTTTAACTGCTGTGTGTTTTTCTATAGTGCTTAGTAGCACTTAAAACACCCTTAAGAAGATCTGTGTGTTATGTTTAGGGATAAAGGGAATATATTTGAGTATATTTGAGTATATGAGTATATGTCTTCTACTCAAAGCAAGCTGAGCCCAAGTTCAGAGAGGATGAGGGATGGCTCCAAAAGTCCAACAAAGGTCTTCAGCAGGCCAAGTTCTGGGGCTTAACAGTAAAAGAAAGAGTAGGGCCATGGGTGTGTCCCACATAGTCACATAACAACAAAAACAGCAACAACAACAATAATAAACTATTTATATAGCACTTGAAGATTCACAATGCATTTCTTCTCTTATTTGACCCTCACAACAACCCTGTGAGGTAAGTGCTATTATGTCTATTTACAGATGAGGAAACTAAGGAGGAAAAAGGATTAAGAGACTGGCCCAATCACACATCTAGTAACTGTCTGAGACAGGATTTGAACTCAGGTCTTCTGGACTCCATGTCTAGCAGTCTATCACTGTGCCCCCTAGATGTCCAATATATTTTTATACATTAAACATAAAGGTTTCAAGGAATCAAGCTGTGGTTTCTAGATATGGGAAGAAGACAGCATTATACCTAATTGTAAAAGAAAGCATGATATAGCTGGGGATAGAATGCTAGATTTGGAGTTGGGAAGCTCTGTGTTGAAATCCCACCTGGGTTATTCAAGAGCTGTGGGACCCTGGGCAAGTCACTTAACATCTGTCTGACTCAGTTTTCCTCATCTATAAAATGAGGAGGTTGAATTGGATAATCTTAAATGTTCCTTTCAGCTATGAATCTATGATCCTGTATGAATCCATTCTTGTGAGCTCCTGTGAAACTAGACTCTCTCTTTGCTCCCCTTGGAATCAAATGTACCCAGAAGTCAGTACATTGCAAGTGTACTAACATATGGAATACTTTCCTGTTGGCTTCAGTTTCAATGTTGCTTCAGGAACCTCATATGAATTTCCCACATGGAAAAACGATTCTTTGTTTTTGAGGAGAAGGCAATGTTATTTCAGGAAAAAAGTCCTTGATATTTATATCTTCGCCCCTCTCCACATGCATACATAATGCTAAAAATAAGTGCTCTTTACATGTATTGGCAGTTGTGTTTTATCTGCATTCATTTCTTAATATTGTTTATCTGGTTTTTTTTCCATATATTCTCTCAGGGTCACAGGACCAACAGCTGGGGACCAGATTGAATTAATCAGCTGTCCTTCAAAGCATAATTTCTGTGAAGTTCAGGGTCTTGCATATAATTCTTACAAATTCCAAAACAGCAAACTAAACACAACTGATCAGTCTTTTAGGGGAACTCCAGGTCACCTAAGCTCTGTGTTGTCACTTTTGGAATCAAGCCACTGCTTGAGGCAATTGTTCTGTGAGTAGGCCCTCTAGTTAGTAAGTCTGTGTTTGTTTTACCTTCCCGGGAGAGGTTCTGGTACGTTGTGATCTTCTCTGTCCATATTTTCTGAAGCTAAAAGTAACCTCAGTGCTGCCAAAATTATCCTAACATCTCTGTACAGCCGTGTTATCAGGAGTAAGGCTCTTAGGATTTAGAAGGCTTGTGGGCTTGAACCTGAGAGGTCATCTAGTTTGGCTCTTTCATTTTTACAAAGAAAGAAACTGAGGTCCAGAGAGATAAAGTGATTTAAGGAAACACAGCTATTAAGTAGCAGACCGTGGCACTATCAAAGTGTTTTTATTTTCCTTTTCTTGATACCCTCATTCAAATGAATGGGTTTGAAGCAGTACAGATTATTTTAAAGTTACATGTTGGTAAAAAAGAAAAGTAAGCTATATATAAAAAAGACTAATCATTTCATGTATAATCCTTGTTTTCTCTTCTACTGTGTATATGTTTGTGCTCACTTTAGAAGGTGTTGGTTAATATAAAAGTTTTATAAATTAGAAAAAAATTAAAATAAAATTAAAAACTAAACTAAAAAACAAATGAATTTGCTATGCAGGCATCAAATATTTCAAAAGGTTTTTCCAATGTGCTATATAAATTAAATAGCAAAAGAACAAGGTGCAGATACTTTTTCATAGATGGAGACCAAAAAAAAGATTGACATATAAATACACTGGAATGTCATAAGGCCATGCCTAAACTACATAATTGGATTTGGTGAAGAAATTAGATACCTTGTTTTATCCAAGGGTGGAAAAGACCAACACTGATGCTATTATAATGTGCTGCTCATGATCTATATCTGAGTTTATTATCTGAGACCTATATCTGAGACTTATACTGGCCTACCCATTTGTCCTGAGTCATACTGTATCTTGGAAATGAGAATATGTCATGCATTATCTATGTTCCCCCCAGCATCCCCCCCTCCTCCAACCCTCAACAAGTCTCTTAGTGGGTCTTTTTCTGTCCTATTCTCATATCATCCAGCAGACTATGCTGAGGTTCAAGACTGGCAAAGGCAGAAAGCTGTTGGGGATGGAGTGGTAAAGGAAGCACCCTTTCTTTTATTCCCATCCTCTCCTGGATCAACCAAGTTTACCTGTCTAAAGTTGTGGTTAACTTCAATCAGATCATGCCTGACTTTTTCTTTGGCTTCAAAGACAAGCTGAATTAAACAAGAACTTATTAAATGAGTACAGGGCACTTCACTAGACCTGTGGATACCAAGGAAAAACCAAAGGTGGTCCCTGCTTTCAAGCATCTTACACTCAAATAGAAGAATGTATGTTTTTAGAAAAGAAAATACAGGCTAATTTGAGGAGGGAGAAAGGGCTTCTTGGATCATCATCCTACTCCCAGGTACTAGGGCCAGCATCTCCCCAGTCTCCTGAGTCCAACCGGGATCAAGAAAGTCACCTGAGGGGGCAAAGGAGATGGGATCTAAACTGATCCCAAAGAAGCAAAGGATCCCAATAGGTCAATGGAGGGAGTGCACTTTAAAAATGGGAGGCAGAAAGGCAGGAGATGGAATGCCAAGTTCAGATAACAGCAAATAGATCAGTTTGACTGAAACATAGAGCACATGAAGGAGAGTAACATGACGTGAATCTAGAAAGGTAAGATGGAATCAAATAGTGAAGGGTTTTTCATTCCAAGATGAGGAATTTATAATCTATGCTAGAGGTAAGAGGAAATCACTTACATTTTTAGAGGAAAAGAGTGATATAATCAGACCTGTGTTTTAGGAAAAGCAGAGAATGGATTGGATCAGGAAGAGACAAGAAATAAGGAGACCAATTAAGATGCAATTACAATAGTCCTGACAAGTGGAGATAAAGGTATGAACAAGAATAGTAGATGTGTGAATGTAGTGAGAGGAATAGAGTTGAGAGATAATATGGAGGTAAAATCAGCAAGAGATGACACCATATTGAATATAGGAGATAAATGAAAATGAATACTCAAGGATAGCTCTAGGGTTATTTCCTCTATTTTATGCCTCAAAATCCGTCTATAGCATTCCCCTCTAATTCTTCTCTATTTGCCCATTTAGACATGCTGGGTTTGAAATGCCTTCAGGATATTCAGGTGACAATGTCCAGTGGACAGCTGCCAACGCAAGACTGTAGCTCAGAGAGATTAGGGATAGAAGTATAGAACTGGGGGTCATCTACAGAGAGATGATTGCATCCACTGTAACTGATGAGATTCCCAAGAGAGAGGGTGGAGAAAGAAACAAGGAGAAAACCTAGGACTGAAGCTTGAGGGATGCTCACCGTAGTATATGGGAGTAGGATGATGAACCAGCAAAGTTGCCTGAGAAGGAATGATCACACGGATGGAGGATCAAGTGAGAGCAATTATAAAAACAGAAAGAAAAGAGTATTCAAGAAGATGAGGATGATCAATAATATCAACAGCTCCAGAGAGGTCAAGAAGAATGAACACTGAGGGAAAGCCATTGGATTTAACAATGAAGACATGACAAGTAACCTTAGAGGAAGCAATTTCAGTAGGGTGTTGGTGTCAGACTACGGTTTGCAAGATAAGAAGAAGGGAGTTGGAGAGAGGAAATGTTTATATGGCTTTCACTTAGTGGGATACCAGTGGGATGTAAAGGATGTTTAAGGGTGGGGAACACCTAAGCATATTTGTAGGCAATGGGGATTTAAATAAAGCAGATAAGGAAATGACAGAGAGGGGATGATCAAAGGGCCACACTTCCAGGGGAGAAGGGAAGAGATGGAATCAATGGCACCAATAGAGAAGTTATCCCTCATCAGGAGAAGGGCCACCAATCTTCGACAGAACTTAGAGCAAAGAAAGAAGAATGGAGGGGTTCTGAAGTATAGACTAGAGGAACTGAGCATGGATGACCTCCATTTTGTCATTAAAGGAGGAGGTGAGATCCTCTGTTAGGAAGAGTGTAGAAGACTTGGAGAGAAAAAGGATATCTGGAACAAATATCATGGTGAGTGCAACAGAGAATAGATCAAGGAAGAATAAAAGAATTTTGTATAGACGAGGAGGGCCCACCTGAAATTAATAACATACATTTGTAGTGGATCCTGTCAGGACAATTGTGAGAAATCCTCCAGTAGTGTTCAGCAGCACACAAGAAGAAGTAGAAAAGGCAAATGGTGATGATATTCCAGGTTTGAGATTTGACAGGCAAAAGAAACAATAGGACAAGGGAGCAAACAAAGTTAGAACTAAGGTGGGACAAGAAGAGCTTTGCCCAGGACACGACATTTAAAGTTCACTGACAGCTTTTGAAGACTACAAGAGATAGAGCTTAGCAGCAAGCTAGCAAGAATGAGTAGTTAAAGTAAGAAGATACTAAAAATTCCTAATCATAACTCTGAGGCAGATTCACAGGTAGAGGACAGTGTATGGTTGGAAGGTTGGACTTCAAAGTGAGTAAAGTGAGTGAAGTGCAAAAGCATTGGACCTTGGGTAAGTCATCTAAGTTTTTCTCTGTTCTACTATTGTCAAGTGAAGGAATTTGACTAGATGACCTCTAAGGTCTCTTTTAGCTCTAAATCTATGATTTATGATTTGAGGGTCAGAGTGGTTAGATGATGAGGTCAGGGTGAGGACAAAGAATAAGTTTAGTTAGAATGGGGTAGTGGAAAGGATAGAAAAACAGAAGGTTGTGATCAGAGAGAAGAAGTTTAATTAATTAACCAGTTTATTTCAGTCAAACATATATTAAATACTTCCTGTGTGCCAGGCATTGAATTCTGAATCATCCAGGTAGAATACTTATGGATAAAGATGAGATCAAGGGTATGACTATCCCTGTGTGTAGCTAAGGTAGAAGGAAAGTTCTTATCATGAAAGTTGAGGAAACTGATGGACTTGGAGGCCAGGATGTTTGAAAGGACATTAACATGTGTGTTGAAGTCCCCAAATATGAGGGCAGGAGCTGAGCTGGAGCAGAATACTATGAGCCAGGGACTGAGCTCCTTGACAGAAGAGGGAGAATGATCTGGGATTTAGGTTGATGACGGTAACAAGGACCAAGATAGGAAAGCAACACCAATGAAGCACATCTCAGAGGAAAGGGTGTTGCATGCTAGCAACAGAGGAAGGGTCTGGGGGAAGGGGGAACAATTACCTTTGCCTTTTATTCCTAGTGGTACCCATCATTGAGTTGATAGTCCTGTGAAGGTACAGAACCCCCTGAAAACAAATGAGGGAGCCACACACACACACACACACACACACACACACACACACACTATTTTTCCCTTGATGTTCCTTCTTCACTCCTTGAATAGCATTTCATTATCAATCCCCTAGCTCTGGTGTTCAGCACCTGGAAAGTTGCCTCTTCTTTTCTATGGTATTTCAATAATTTCTCAAGGTATGGAACCAGTAAAACCTGAGTTCAATTCCAGCTTCAGATACCAGTGCTCCTAGAGGGGGACAATGAGGTCTTCAAAAATGGCCCTGGTAGCCTATATCATATTGCACACTGTCTTGGTGAGGGAGGTAGGGAGGGAGGTGGAGAAAAACTTAAAACTCAAAAGCTTATAGAAGTGATTGTTGATAAATTAAAATAAATTAATAAAAAAAGAAAAAAATGGGCCTGGAAATGGAAGCAAAGGAAATAAGTATTTATTAAATACCTACTATGTGTCAGGCACTATGCTGATATTTTTTAAAAACAAATATTGTCTCATTTGATCCTTAAAGGGGGATAATTACCCTCTTTTTTCAGTTAAGGAAGCTGAGGCAAACAGGGTTAAGTGACTTGCCCAGGGTCACATAGTTAGTAAATGTCTGTGACTAGATTTTAACTCGGATCTTCCTGACATGAGGCCTTGTGCTCTCTCCACTGGGCCACCTAGCTGCCTGTGGCCAACCTAAGACCTCCCTGGAAGGGACATTCTCTAGAGAAAGAGAGGATGAGAGGATTATTACCCTTAATATGATTTTCTCAGTTTGGAGATACAACTGCCTCTCACTAATCCTGAACCTTTCATGACCTGAAAACTGGGGATTGAAACTGATGTTCCCTCCTACAGTGCTATGACCCTCAAATTCCTAAATGGATTGCACAGATCTAAGGACCATAGATCTAAAGCTGGAAGAGTCTTCAGAGGTCCATCTGGCCCAATCTGGCCTGATACAGATGGGGAAAATGAGGCTCAGGGAAGATGGTTTCTTTGAACCCAGGTTTTCCCACTAATCTCATGAATGTGGATTTCCCCTTCCAGGGATATCACTCACAACCCATCCATGCCTATCAATCCTGTGTGACTTTCCTGTGATCTCCCATAAATTCATCACAGGAGGTTCACCCAACACAATGAGAATCTTCCTCAATTTCACCAGACATCTCAAAGACACAAGAGAACAATGGGCTGTCCACCTCCCTTTGTCATGTGACCGGCCCTTCCTTTCCAGTCACAGTTTCTCATTAGACAACCTTAGCTTCAATTCTAAGACTTTTGCAAGAAAAGGATTTATTTAGGCTTTAATAATAAAATAAAGGAGGACAAGGCAGATCTATCTCGTGGTACATGTATTCTCTTGTGTCCCTGTGAGGTGTTGTTCATTCTTTCCAAGAAGCTGGCCTTCTGGATTTCCATATTTTTATACTCTTCCCTGTAGGTAAATGAAAGAAAAACTCACTAGTGACTTTTTTCAGTGCTGCCTCATGTTGTTTTGTCTGGCAGAAACCCAGCCTAGTCCTAGAGTCAATACTGACTTGCAGACATATGTTTGCTTTGATTTAAATCCTCTTGGATTTATGTAAACTGTTGCCTCTTCTCAAATCTAAAGTTTCTATAGGGCCCTTTCCCTCTCTTCTTTTCTTTCAGTTTTCTCATTTGAGAGAGGCTAACAGAACAAAGCTATTTACTTGGAATCTCTAAATTTTTACTTGCAATTCTTAGGAATTATCCTACTGGATCTTCTGTTTCCAGAACTGATACCAAGAGATGCGTCCTCATTTTTCTTCCTTATTTTATCATTAAAGGTTTATATGAAAAGCTTATATATTAAAATATATATCACCTTCTGCTAATACTGAATTTGGAAAAGATTCAGGTCATGTAAAGACCTGAATCTTTTCTTAATTCCTTTCAATACTGTCTTATAGCAATGGGTTCCATGTACCATAGTAGGAAGCACCTCCCTCCCTCCTTCCCCCTACTTTCCCTCCACTCTGTCTCACCTTGTAATTGATATGCTGATGGATATGTTATTTCATGAGTAGAAGAACTCTTTCTGCTAATGCATATCACAACCTTCGCACTCCTTCTCATCGTGTGATTCTTGCCCATCTTTTCTCATAAATACTGAACAGAGGACCCATCTAAAATACTAGAGGCCTTGTCACTCTCTTAATAACTCTAGGGTATCCTATAGCACTTGGGCTGTCCATCTGTTTTCTCTCACCCTCACTATGTGACTCAGCCATCTCCTTGATTCTTTTCTCCCAACACCCTCGCTTAATATCTGTTTAATTGCCAGAACTTGTCAACTCTCCTTCCCCTTATCTCTATTCACATGGCTGCCACCCTAATTCAGTAGTACCTTATCAACCCTCTCTGGATTCATGCCTATTTAGAGTCAGCTAAGTAATACGGTAGGTATGGTGATAGAGTTAGAATCAGGAAGACCTGAGTTCAAATCCTGCTTCAGACATTTAGTAGCTTTATAACTCCGGACAAGTAGCTCTCAATCTCTCTCAACTTCAAGTTCTTTATCTATAAAATGGGGATAATAATAGCACCTACCTCACAGAGTTGTTGTTATGATCAACTGATATAGCGTGTAAAGTGATCTGCAAACCTTCAACAGCTATATATACATGTTAGCTACTGTCCTTCCTGCCTTATCTTTTCCCTCTCCAATCTATTTTCCACAAAGCTACCAAACTGATATTCCTACAGCATAGGTCTGATTATATTACACCCCTTCCCCCAAGTTATGACTCTCCAGTGGCTTCCTGTGGCCTCTAGGATGTGATAGAAACTTCTCCTGTTGGCATCTAAAGTCCTTCACCATCTGGCTTCAGCCTACCTTTTCCAGCTTATTATATGTTATTCTCCTTTGCACACTCTACATTTCAGCCTAGCTAGCCCGAATTGCTATTCTCTGTACACAACATATTACCTCCTCTATTTGTGCTTTTATATAGGTTGTCCCTCATGTTTGGGGTGTACCTCCTCTTCACCTCATCTTTGCCTCTTAAATTCTTTAGTTTCTGTCAAGGCTCCCAAGTGTGCTAGCGCCCCTCCCCCTAACATGACTACTCACACACACACTCACATACACACATACACACACACACACACACACACACACACACACACATCTGTGAAAATGTTTCTCTCCCAGGAGAATATAAGCTTCTTTAGACTAACTCACTTTTCTTTTGGAATCACCAGCATCTAGAATAGTACCCGGCATAAAAGTACTTAATAAATGCTTTCAGAATCAATACTGAAAGGTGGGTGTTACCTGGTCCCAGTGATTTATCTACATTCATTTTAGTACATTTGGTTTATTTTGGTTATTTCATCAGGTTCCCATAATCTCTCTATTTTCCAGGGGACAATATGAGAAGGAGACTCTCTCTAATGCTTTCTTTCCTTAAGAATTCATTCACAGGGGGCAGAGCCAAGATGTTGCAGTAAAAGCAGTGATTTGCTTGAACTCTCCCCCAAACCCCTCCAAATACCTACAAAAAATGGCTCTAAACAAATTCTAAAGCAGCAGAACCCACAAAAAGATAGAGTGAAACAAATGTCCAGCCCAAGACAACCTGGATGGGTGATTTGAAAGGTATATCGAGGGGGCAGCTAGGTGGTGTAGTGAATAGAGCACAGGCCCTGAAGTCAAGAGGACCTGAGTTCAAATCTGGCCTCTGACCAAACACTTGACACTTACTAGCTGTGTGACTCCAGGCAAGTCACTTAACCCCAATTGCCTATAAAATTAAAAAAAAAAAAAAAGAAAATTATATCTCGCCAGGCTGGGAGAGGAACACAGTTTGGCATGGGTGCATAGGCCGCAGCGAACCTGGAGCAGGCCTCAGAGGACTGAATCATGGGCAGCTGTGGTGGTTTCCAGACTTCTCAACTCACAAACGCCAAAGACAACTAAGAAGGCCGGGGGAAAGGGTCGGGTTTGGCAGGGGGGGGGGGGGGCCAGCCCCAGTCCCCGAGCGTAGCCCTGGGGCGGCGGTTGCCTCCAGAGCTTCTGGCCCACAGACTAAGGAGGAATCTAGTGGCTGATCAGAGGGGGATTGCAGGAATCTCTTTGCTGTTGCTGAGGCAGGATTCCCTTGCTTTGCCCATGGTTAGATCTGGGTCACAGTTCTGCGTGGCGGTCCTGGGGGGAGGAGGAGTGCTGGTATGGTGGATCTTGTAGTGGCTGTGGAGAGGGAATCCTCCTCACAGTTCCAAGGCAGAAAAGAGTGCTTGTGGTCACTCATAGACCAGAGCATAGGCCAGGAAAGGAGTAAACACCTCTCCCTTGATCATAGCACCTTGGAAGAACTGAAAATTTATAGGTCCCTAGAAGTATCTCTGAAAACAGCTGTACAAACCCATGATGCTTGGGACAGTATATTCTCTGCACTGGAAGCAGACCCCTACCTTAACAAAGACTTTAAAACTCAAGTAATTGGCTGGGAGCATGATCAAACCTCGAAAAAAAAAAAAAGTCAGACCATAAAATCTTTCTTTGGTAACAAAGAAGATCAAAACATACAACCAAAAGACAACAAAATCAAAGCTCCTACATTCAAAGCCTCCAAGTAAAAGATGAATCAGTCCCAGGCCATGAAAGAGCTCAAAAAGGAGTCTGAGAAACAAGAGAAGTAGAGGAAAAACTGGTAAGAGAAATGAGAATGATGTAAGAAAATCATGAAAAAAAAAATCAACAGCTTACTAAAAGAGACCCAAAAAAATACTGAAGAAAATAACACCTTAAAAAATCGCCTAACCTAAATGGCAAAAGAGGTTCAAAAAGCCAAAGAGGAGAAGAATGCCTTAAAAAGCAGAATTGGCCAAATGGAAAAAGAAGTCCAAAAGATTACTGAAGAAAATACTTCCTTAAAAATTAGAATGGAGCAATTGTAAGCTAATAACTTTATGAGAAATCAAGACACTGTAAAACAAATCCAAAAGAATGAAAAATTAGAAAACAGTGTGAAATATCTCATTGGAAAAACAACTGACCTGGAAGATAGATCCAGGAGAGAGACTTTAAAAATTATTGAACTATCCGAAAGCCATGATCAAAAAAAGAGCCTAGACATCATCTTTCAAGAAATTATCAAGGAAAACTGCCCTGATATTTTAGAACCAGAGGGCAAAATAGAAGCTGAAAGAATCCACATATCACCTCCTAAAAGAGATCCCCAAAGGAAAACTCCTAGGAATACTGTAGCCAAATTCCAGGGTTTCCAGGTCAAGGAGAAAATATTGCAAGCAGTCAGGAAGAAACAATTCAAGTATTGTGGAAACACAATCAGGATAACACAAGATTTAGCAGCTTCTACATTAAGGGACTGCAGGGCATGGAATATAATATTCCAGAGGACAAAGGAGATAGAATTACAACCAAGAATCACCTACCCAGCAAAACTGAGTATAATCCTGCAGGGGAAAAAAATAGTCATTCAGTGAAATACAAGACTTTCAAGCATTCTTGATGAAAAGACCCAAGTTGAATAGAAAATTTGACTTTCAAATACAAGACTCAAGTGAAACATGAAGAGGTAAACAGGAAAGAGAAATCATGAGACTTATTAAGGTTGAACCGTTTACATTCCTGCATGGAAAGATAATATTTGTAACTCATGAGACCTTTGTCAGTATTAGGGTAGTTGGAGGAAAAAATTATATGCATGTAGATAGATAGATAGATGGATAGATGGATGGATGGATAGATAGATAGATAGATAGAGGGCATAGGGTGAGTTGAAGATGAAAGAGTGATATCTGGAGAATAAAATTAAGGGGTGAGAGGATTATACTAGGAGGAGAAAGGGAGAGGTAGAATGGGGTAAATAATCTCACATAAAACAGACAAGAAAAGGCTTTTACAGTGGAGAGGAAGTGGGAGAAGGTGAGAGGGAACGAGTGAATCATTCTCATAAGATTTGGCTTAAGGAGGGAATAATATACACACTCAATGGGGTATGGAAATCTATCTTACCCTACAGGAAAATAGGGAGGGAAGGGGAGAAGAGAGCAGGAGGATGACAGAGGGGAGGGCAGATTGGGGGAGAGGGTAATCAAAAGCAAACACTTCTGAGGAGAGACAGGGTCAAAGAGAGAATAGAATAAATGGGGGGCGGGATAGGATTAAGGGAAATATAATTAGTTTTTCTCAACATGAAAAAAAAAAGAATTCTTTCAACCTTTTTGTTAGTTTTTCACAACATGAAAAAAATTCATTCAACCTTTTTGTGACCACCTTTCAGTGATCTTTCTCCCAAGAGCATTCTTGTTTCTACAGTCAGCAAGAGGCCCAACAGAGTCTTTAACTGGCTTTTTCCTTTTGGTATATTTAAAAGAGGCATGAGAGGGGACAGCTAAGTGGCACAGTGGATAGAACACTGGCCCTGGAGTTAGGAGGACCTGAGTTCAAATCCAGCCTTACACCAGACACTTGACACTTACTAGCTATGTGGCCCTGGGTAAGTCACTTAACCCCAATTGTCTCACCAAAAAAAAAAAAAAAAGGCATGAGAGGAAGCTGCTGGACAAAGAGTCAGCCTCAAAGGTAAGAACACCTTGGCTTCAAGTTCCATCTCTGACATATACTGGTAGTGTGTCCCCAAACAAGTTACTTAACCTTTCTGTGGCCTAGGAAACTCTGTAAGACTAGACATTGCAGATTATGTGCTGAACTGCATTGACTCAGAGTTTCCTGAGAATTCCTTATCCCAGTGAAATCATAGGTCTGGCCTGGGCCAAAGAAAAGAATCAAGCATTTATTAAGTGATTCTGGTCTACCAGGTACTTTGTAAAGTACTGGTGATTCAAGAGAAAAATGAAATAATTCCTTCCTTCAAAGAGACAATGTTCTATGGGAGAGACAACATATACACCTTTTAAAAAAAAACAAATATAAATATATTTGTAGCATCTTGAAAGATAAATATATATATACATAAAAATGTTTCTCTGTGTGTATATATATATATATAATATACATATATACTTAATTGATAGTTTACACCAAATCTGTCATAATTTCTGGGTTTCCTGGTCTCTTTGTATTCCTCATCATTCTGGTATGGGTTTGTTTGTTTGTTTTTTCAAGATTTTTTTCCCTGCGCTTTTTCTCATGTAACTGGGATTATTTATACAACATTGCATTCACTTGCTCTTTGGCCTTTTTGTGTTTAGGAAAATGTCCAATTTTGAAGAATTCCACTATCAGCACTGCCCCTAAGTGACTCGAGATTTACCAGTTGTTCACTTTATCCTTGGATAGAACTAAGTTACATCATTTCAGCAGAGCTAACCAAGGTGAACACTTAGCAAATCATTATTGACTTACAGTCTCTTGCCAAAATCACAAACACCATGAGACAGCACTTCAAAATGGTCCAATGAGATTCTTTTTAGTTGGTTGTGCTGGGGTGGGGAGGGGGAGGAAGAGTTTCTTGTACACGATTTGGTTGACTGACAGTAGAGAGATGTGCTAATTGTATTGAAAATCTGTAATAATCTTCATCTATAAAGTGATAAGAGTGGACTTGAAGGTTTCTAAGGTCCCTTCCAGCTCTCAGTCCCATAATTTTATTATTCGATGGTCTGACCAAAGAGGAGTAAGCAGAGATGCATAGATTTAGAACTGGGAGAGGCTTCAGAAGGCATCAAGTCCTCTGCCCTCATTCTATAGATGAGAAAACTTTGGCTCAATGAGGTTAAGCAATTGCCACACTTTTACTAGGCAACAGAACTTGAATCTGAACCCTGCTCCTCTGCCTCTCATTCCAGCACTCCTTCCATCACACGCCAATACCTTTTTGCTCGAGTAAATAAGAAGGAAGGCTTCCTAAGACAAAAGCCTCTCTAAGTGCAGATTTCACAGTAGGGATGGTACTGGTCACCTACAAAGGGGAGAGAGAACACATCAAAAAGAAGTGGGGGAAGGATGGAAGTGGCACAGTGGAGGCACCACGGACTCATTTTATAATTGTGCCAATGTCAAGATTTGTTGTGAAATGTCAGCCTAAAAAAACATTGGATTTAGTCCAAAAGCACAACGTTGCTGTAGTGCCACCTGTTTTGAAAGTCTTTGAAAGTCAGCCCAAACATGATGTAAATCTGGGCAGTTCTATGAAAAAGAAACCTTAGTCTCTGCTTTGAGCCTCCTTGGGTACCAAGGTATCCCCTGCAAGGGCTCATATGTACTCACATTTAAGCTTAATAACCTAACTGCCAATGAAAGAGACAGTTTGGGATGTAACTACAACTCTTCCTTTTTCCTAGGCAGCCAGACAGAATGTGCTGGCCGCTACAGCTGGGACAGATTCTGTTAGGGCAGAGTTTCATGGCTTCCTATTCCATTACCTAACAACACTGTGTGTGTGTGTGTGTGTGTGTGTGTGTGTGTGTGTGTGTGTGTGT
>NW_020954590.1:3697740-3703561 GCF_900497805.2 Vombatus ursinus
TGTGTGTGTGTGTGTGTGTGTGTGTGTGTGTGTGTGTGTGTGTGTGTGTGTGTGTGCGCGCGCGCACACGTGCATGTGTAGGGTTGAACTTGTTATGAGAAATCATAAGGATACACCAGACAGTCTTACTCTCAGGGACAAGCTATTTCCGCAGGGTAGACCTATCTAATTTTCATGAAGGCAGGCCAAACTAACAGGCAAAATTTTGAAACCCATCCACCTTGCCTTTAAAAGTGCAGGCTAATTCATAGATGTGGCATTTTAAAAAGTTTGAGACATAGTTTCTGGGTAATTTAATCATTTTATTAACAATGCCAGCATGTTTATTAATAAAAGGATGGTCATTTGGCTGTCTCTCTCAAACCAAAAATCCCTCCTGGTGGTGAGCTCACAGTTTATATGCTCTTGGAACAGCAGATGTTCCTGAGGGTGCAATTAACTCTGATTGGTTAACAATTAATGAGAGGATGAATATTACAATGAAAGACTGGGCTATATCACAACGAGGGTCTGTGATACATAACTTGGGTCTCCCAAAGGAGTCTGGTCAAAGAAATCTATCAATTTCTATATCACCTGTCTGGTGAAAGGGAGAATCAGCATGTTCCCCGGACCTGTCTGAGTAAACACAATAAGAATCCTCCCATTAGCCCAAACTTTCTTTTATTGTCTGATTAGATTTTGGTCTGAGTAAATCTTTGAGAAAGATTTCCCACACTTGTTGATTTCT
This sequence comes from Vombatus ursinus, assembly GCF_900497805.2. Classification (NCBI taxonomy): domain Eukaryota; kingdom Metazoa; phylum Chordata; class Mammalia; order Diprotodontia; family Vombatidae; genus Vombatus; species Vombatus ursinus. Next base: position 3,698,471 of record NW_020954590.1, read on the forward strand.
GGATGAGGAAGTAGAAAGGAGGAAAAATCTTGGTTCTGATTCAATAATTAGTTATTAATACAAGAGAGAAATAATAATTTCTTTCATAGGTTATGACCAGAATGCTCACATGCCCATCTTTATAAATCCTATAACAATAGTCATATACCCATGTCTAGTTATGGCCGAAGACTAGACAATCTGGCCCCCTCTTTCATGTGAAAGTGGCCTTCAATCAATCAGCTTTGCAGATGGGTTCCCAAAGTCCTGAGGCCCATAGTAACTGTGGTTGCCATGAGGAATTCTCTCATCCATCCTAAACTTTTAGGTGTTGCAGTCGTGCTATTTCTGAACACCGTCAGAAAGTATCAATATTCTGAGAATAAAATAAAACAAAAGGTATTATTAGAACTGCAAGATCTACTTGCAATCTGCTAACTAATTCTTATACACAGACTAGTTTTCTTTGCCCTGGTCATATGTGTAGACCAGTGCCTATGGACAAACGAATTAACTGAATTACAGTCTTTTTCAATTCAACACCCTAACATTGCACATCTATCTATTTGCCTATTTGTTTGTTCTATAGTACCTTAGAACTTTGCTTGACTTTGACCAAATTCAGTTAGTTAAAAGACGTACTTTCTTGATTTGTAGGAAAATCTACCACCTTGAAATAAAACTGAAGTGGATAAGAATTTTCACATGTAGAAATGTTCTGTTATATCATTAAGTAGTCTCTAATTCGTTGAACCAGTAGATTAAAATGTGAAACTAGAGATATGCTTATCATCAAATCTATTGTAAAAGGGATCTATTATAAAAGGGAACCAACATCTAACCATTCTGAAATTCAATTTGGAATTATGCTAAGAAAGTTGACTAAAATGTTCATACCTTCTGACCAAGGGATTCTACCAGTAGATATCTACTGGATGGAGGTCAATGATAAAAAAAAGAAAGGAAACATATCCACTAAAATATTCATAGCAGCACTCTTTTTTGTAGCAGCAAAGAATTGAAAAGAGAGTATATGTCTATCATTTGGGGAATAGCTAAACAAATTGTGGTACATGATTGTAAAATAACATTATTGTACCTACAAGAAATGATTAAGAATTCATGAAGAATTCAGAGAAGCATGGTAAGACATATGAATTGATGCAAAGTGAAATAAAAATGACTAAGCAAATAATATATACTACAGCAGCGCAAATGGAAAGAAGGAAAACAACTACAAAACTGAAACTGAATGTAGTATAAGTACAAAGATCAAGCTTAGGCCTAAAGAAAATTTAAGAAAATCTTCTCTCCTTTCTTTGTAGGGGTGTATAGCTATAGGTATGGAACATTTCATATACTGTCAGACTAAATTTATATATTGTTTAATTTTGCTGAACTACTTATTTTCTGTTTTCGAATTTTTTTACAAGGAATAACTCTCTGGGTATAGGAGCAAGAAAGGTATATCAAGAAATGAAGGTGCTTTAAAAAGAAGAGAAATCAATGTTTTTCAAAGAGGAACCCCATAATATAGACTTTTTTTCTCCCTCCAAAATATTTTTCATTCTCAACTTAAAACACTCTCCCATAAAAACAAAACAAAACAAAGACATTTCCATATATGTAGCAGAACATAGAAAGCTTTCTCTATGAAATTGTGGATCTCCATCTCAAAGCATGTGATAAATTCTATATATTATTTTCAAAACTGTCTTCCTTGACTGTGCTTCCTTTTGAATTGCCCTTTATTTTCTTCTGTTCATTTAAAAAAAAAAGTCTCAATAGACCCTTTTTTTAAAATTATGATCCCCCAAGGTAGATTTAAGTTAGCTAGTTGAGCTCCATTGACCTCTGATGCCTAGGTTTTTAAGACAAACAGTGGTTTAGGGTGGCAGCATTTGCTAATCCTGGTTCCCATCTTATCCTAGCCTCTCCTCTGGATGCAAATGTACCGGCTCCAGGACAAAGGGCAGTGTTACCAAAAGCTGCCTAGACACCAAGAGTTCCCTAAAGCCCTTCCCAAAGGTGTCATACCCTACAAGTGGGACATGCCCAGGGGTCCTGACAGCTATGCTACACGACCACATCCACAGCCTCACCTGGAAACTAACTGCCTCATTCTGTCCTCACCTTCAAGCTCTCTGCAACCTACCTGCACACTTCCCATTCTGTTTCCCCATAAGTCTCTGAGGCAACCTCTTTGGATAGAAAGGTGGAAACAATTAGCTGGCTTTTATGGAAGTTCCTTGCATTAACCTCAGTATAGGGGAAGCTTATTAGAGGCAACCTGTCCCCCACCCCCTATGTTCTCCTGCCTCTCATTTTGCTATTTCCTGCTATGCTGCCATTAGCTGTATGTTTCTAAAGAAATGAAATCATCTTACAAATATAGGAGTATGTAGTGCTGTGTTTTGCCCATGTAGGTTATATGTGTCCACCTGGGTCTCTAGCTATGGTTCACAGGGAGGCAAGAATAGATAGCCTCTTGAATCTCTTCCCCCCAACCCTTCTCCAAGGGAGACTGATTTCTGCCAGGAGGGAAAGCAGGAAGTTGGAGCCAGAAGTTGGCTACTCTACTTTCCTCAGAGATAGAGAGTAGTAGGCTAGAATTATATCTATCTGCTCCCTTAACTATTGTTAGTCTAGAAGAAGTAATTTTTAGGTTCAAACTATGCTCCTGATCACTATTCCTTAATGGAGAAGGAGTGTCCAGAGCTTTATACCCAAGCCTTGACCCTCTTCCCACCAAATGCCAATTCCACAATGAACATCCATTCAAAATAATAAACCCACTTATCCAAATAAATGGCAAACAGAAATCAGAGGAATAATCACATGAGCAATAATACTAGATAATACACAGAGTGAATGAGCCCTCCCGTTGGTTCCAATAGAACTCAGCTCAGCCAAGAGACAGAGTCTCAAACCTCACCCACAGAGACTTGAAGAGAAGGTGAAACTGTATGTCTTGTCTATCAAAGCCTGAAGCTAGAGGACCAGGATCTCTCTTTCCTTCAACTCTCATGAATGCTGCACCTCACAAGTATAAAGCATCAAGCAATCAATTTCCACTTAAATAAATAGTTTTCAGTACCAAGGAAAGTGGGAAAGATCTTCCCTGCAGTTAGGAGGCAACTGTCAAAAGAGTGAAATTGCAATCAATTGCATAGGTAACCAAAAATAAAAGATTTTCTTTATCACTTAAATAGCTTTTCAATGCCAAGGAAAATGGCTCTGAGACATGGTCTTAGAAGGATAACAAAAGAGACTTTGATCAGAAGAGTCTACAAGTGGCCAGCAGTATTTTCACTTTAATGCTTCTTTAAAGAAGGAGGGGGAGGGACAAGGAACTTTACCAGAATTCTAAAGTTAGGGGGAAAGACCTTGATTTACCACAATAACTTCCTATAGATGCATATGCATGTATATGTTCTCCGGCAAGCAGTGGTAATTCAATTATATTCACTGGGGAAGGCCACATCCTTCTTGCAATCAGCTGCATGATCTACAGGATGTTTGTAAGTTGCCTTCTAGACACTCCTCAGTGTACTTGGGGAAAGGCTATGTAGTTCCTTCTCTTCCACTTACAGCCATGAAGTTGGAGGTAGCGCTGGAAACCTTTGTCCTTCGGGAAGTTGTTTCTCTCCTGGGGCCCTGAAGTTCGAGTCTTCTCCCCATTAACAACCTATGCATTATTTCACTGTCTGTAGTAAAGGGGCAGCTAAGTGATGCAATACTGTAAGTCAGGTGAATTTTAGTTTGTGTGGAGTGGACTTTCTGTTATTCTTTCTTAGAGTTTTCTTCCCAGGATCCATAGCCATAACAATCTCTGCTTCCCAGATGTTAGATATGAGTTCTCATGATCATGGTTCTAAACAGTTTCTACCACACTTGCGCAGTAGATACAGGGATGAAGTGATGTAAAATTGTGAGGCTATTGCTGGCGATATCCCTTCTTTGTCTTTTGCCCTATAAAGCAAGTGGGCATTGGTCAGTGACTGGGGATCCCCACAGGGGTGAATGTGCAGGCTGAATGCTGTGCGTGCCTTGATTGGCCCCCATCAAGGCTTGGGAAGGGAATTTGCTGTTTGCCTCAACCGGCCCCCATTGAGGTTTGAGGGGATTAAGGGGAGTGCACAAGTTGTGCCTGTCTCGATTGACCGCATCGAGATGAGGGGTAGTTGCCCTGCCTTTACACCGGCCCCTGTGAGAAAGGTTGGTAGGGAATGCTGTAGGAGCTGATGCTCCCATGATCAGCAAATTCCCTTTGGGAATACTAGACTAGAATAAAGTAAGCTTATTTAACCCCTTATTATGACTCCATTCCTGTTTTCCTGTCTGATCAGATCAAAAGCAAACTTGCTAGTGAGAGAGGTGATAGAAGCCCACCTGTGTCTCCTTCCTAAGAAATGGCATAGTCTGTGTGTTTACTTGTTCAACAAGTACATAGATAGAATACTAGCCTTAAAGTCAAGAAAACCTAAGTTTGAACCTTGCCCCAGGTACTTGCTAGCAGTGTGGGCATGCACTGAACTTCTCTCAATCTCTGTTTTCTCATCTATAAAATGGAGATAATAATTATCTATATTTACATAATGAGTGGAGATTCTAGGCTCCATCTAAGGAATCTTAATACAAAATTTCACATATAAAGTATTTTCTTGTCTAGTAATAAAACAACTTTTAAAATTAATCCACAGGGTTATTGTGAGGATTAAATAAGATAACATGCAAAGCACTATGAAAATCTTAAAAGTAGTATATAAATGCTACTTATTATTGTTAATATTATTATATTGGAGGCAACTAGGTGGCACAATGTATGGGCACACTGGCCTAGAGTCAAGAAGACCTGAGTTCAAATTTGGCATCAGATACTTATTACCTGTGCGACCCTGGTCAAGTCACTTAACCTCTGTGTGCCTCAGTTTCCTCACCTGTAAAATGGGTATAATAATAGCATCTACCTCCCATTGTTGTTGTGAGGATCAAATGAACTAATAATTGTAAAACACTTAGCCCAGTACCTGACACATAGTAGGTATTATATAAATATTAGCTACTACTACTACTACTACTACTACTACTACTACTACTACTACTACTACT
>NW_020954590.1:3703571-3874481 GCF_900497805.2 Vombatus ursinus
CTACTACTACTACTACTACTACTACTACTACTACTACTACTACTACTGCTGCTGTTACTGCTATTACTACTGATGTGGATACAAATGATGCCCTAAGGATTAAAAAGAATATTAAGTGTTGCTCTTCCCCAAACTGAAGATTTTGTGATTTAGTTTCAGCAATTAACAGAATAACAGCTAGATCCCTCAATCAATCGTACCAATATTCAATTATTCTTATTGAGGTCAGATTTGGGAGCGTGGTTCAGGTATGAAAGAATTCACTTGGACCTTCTTTGAAGTCATTGGGAGCTTTATTATGTGAGAAAACTCCACGGGTCTCCTTAGCAAGAAAGCTAAATGGGGCCCTGATTTTGGGGGGAATTCTGCTTATATAGAGGTTTCAGAATGATGTGTAGTTTTAGAGGGTTTTATGGGGTTAAAAATTAAAGACAGGACAAGAAAACATTTTATGACATGGGATAAGGGAGACAAAGGGAATTCTTTATGGTTTAAGGATTTAAGGACAGGGCAGTAGGACACAGGTTAAAAATTAAAGGACAGGGGGAACATAGAATAAGAGACACAAAAGCATTACTATTGCTTGCCAGAAAACATCGATATGTATACACATCTATAGCAAGCTATAGTGGTAAATCAAGATCTTTTCTCCCTAACCTTAGATTTCTAGTAAAGCTCATCATCCTTCCCCATCCCCCTTTAAAAAAAGCATTAAAGTGAAAATACAACCAGCAATTTGTAAACTCTTCTGATCAAAGTCTCTTTTGTTATGCTTCTGGGAACATGCCTCAGAGCCATTTTCTCTGACATTGAAAAGCTATTTAAGTGATAAAGAAAATCTTTTCTCTTTGGTTACCTATACAATTTATTGCAGTTTCACTCTTTTGACTTAGATCTCTCAATAGCAGAAAAGATCTTTCCCAGTTTCCTAAACTTTCATAATATTCAGCCTGTTATCTTGATCCTAGAGAAATTGGTTTTTGTAGTACACTATAGATAACTGCTTAAGTAAAAATGAGCCAGTTACTACTTTGGAAACCCCTAGAAGTAGAAAACGGAAACATCCTTAATAAATGTCAGTAATGGGATGATTTTGCAGAAGCCATCTTTGGTACCAACACTTAAAGGTAATGTGGGTATCAATATCTCCTTGTCCACTCCTCATTTTGAGACCTGAGACTTCAGGCCCCTGTTCTATCTGGCTACCTGGATGGAAAGCCATATTTGGTGCTGCTCCACTTCTGAGAGCCTTGAGAGATGCTGCCATACAACCTATTCCCATTAGCCATTTGAGAATTGTAACTCTCTTCCCTCTCCTTTCTGTACTAATTCATCTGTGATAACTGACTTCTATGCTATTCTGAGAGTTGGTGGAGAACCAACTTATGACATAAAGCTAAGGAGTATCCAATCTTATCTCTAGCTTTTCTGAAACCTCTAATGGCTATAGAAAAATATACTTCAATAAATCTCATTAGGATTCCTAAATTCTGTGCACATGGCCTGTTTCTTTCTTCTCTGAACATGATGCTAGTGTAGAGGACAATTGTAGCTTGGAAAAATATAGAAGTTGGACCATCCTGAAAGAGAATAATATTTCCCACAATGCATAGATGCCACTTTTCAAGCACTTCATTCAAATAGACCATAAGAAAATACTAATAGACAGAGCCAAGATGGCAGAGGGAAAGCAGTGACTGTCTTAAGCTCTCTTCCAAAGCCCTCCAAATACCTAAAAAAATGGCTCTAAACAAATTTTAAAGCAGTAGAACCCACAAAAGACAGAGTGAAACAAATTTCCAGCCAAAGACAGCCTGGATGGTTGATCAGAAAGGTATATTGCGCCGGGCAGGGAGAGGAGGGCAGTTCGGCATGGGCACGCAGGCCGCAGCAACCCTGGAGCAGGCCTCAGAGGACTGAATCTCAGGCAGCTGTGGTGGTTTCCAGACTTCTCAACCCCTGAATGCCAAGACAACTTAGAAGGTCAGTGGGAAAAGTCTGTGACTGTGGTGAAAGAGGAGCTAGGTCTCAGCTGCAAGTCTCAAGTGTGGCCCAGGGCCGCAGCTTTTTCCTGAGCTTCCAGCCCACAGACTGAGGGGGAATCAAGTGGCTGATCAGAGGGGGATTGCAGGGATCTCTTTGCCAGTGCTGAGGCAGGAATCTCTTGCTTTACCTGTGCTTGGATCTGGGTCACAGTTCTGAGGGGTGGTCCTGGGGCAAGGAAGAATGCTGGTGCAGTGGAGCTTGTTGTGGTGGTGGAGAGAAAACATCTTGCCCCTTATCATAGCACCTTGGAAGAAATGAAAATTTACAGGTCCCTAGAAGTACCTCTAAAAACAGCTATACAAACCCCTGAAGCTTGGGACAGTATACTCTTCACATTGGAAGCAGACTTTTACCTTAACAAAGAGTTTAAAACTCAAGTAATTGGCCGGGATCATGAGTAAGCAGCGCAAAAAGAGTCAGACTATATTTTCTTACTTTAGTGACAAAGAAGATCAAAACATACAACCAGAAGAAGACAACAAAGCCAAAGCTCCTACATCCAAAGCCTCCAAGAAAAATATGAATCAGTCCCAGGCCTTGGAAGAGCTCAAAAGGGATTTTGAGAAGCCAGTAAGAGAAATAGAGGAAAAACTGAGAGTGATGCAAGAAAATCATGAAAAACAAGTCAACAGCTTGCTAAAGGAGACCCAAAAAAATACTGAAGAAGATAACACCTTAAAAAACAGCCTAACCCAAATGGCAAAAGAGGTCCAAAAAGCCTACAAGGAGAAGAATGCCTTAAAAAGCAAAATTGGCCAAATGGAAAAGGAAGTCCAAAAGATTACTGAAGAAAATACTTCCTTAAAAATTAGAATAGAGCAATTGGAAGCTAGTGACTTTATGAGAAATCAAGACACTGTAAAACAAATCTAAAAGAATGAAAAATTAGAAAACAATGTGAAATATCTCATTGGAAAAACAACTGACCTGGAAAATAGATCCAGGAGAGAGAATTTAAAAATTATTGGACTATCTGAAAGCCATGATCAAAAAAAAGAGCTCAGACATCATCTTTCAAGAAATTATCAAGGAAAACTGTCCTGATAGTTTAGAACCAGAGGGCAAAATAGAAACTGAAAGAATCCACCAATCTCCTCCTGAAAGAGATCCCCAAAGGAAAACTCCTAGGAATATTGTAGCCAAATTCCAGAGTTCCCAGGTCAAGGAGAAAATATTGCAAGCAGCCAGAAAGAAACAATTCAAGTATTGTGGAAACACAATCAGGATAACACAAGATTTAGCTGCTTCTACATTAAGGGACTGCAGGTCATGGAATATAATATTCCGGAGAGCAAAGGAGATAGGATTACAACCAAGAATCACCTACCCAGCAAAACTGAGTATAATCCTTCAGGGGAAAAAATGGTCATTCAGTGAAACAGAGGACTTTCAAACATTCTTGATGAAAAGACCAGAGTTGAATAGAAAATTTGATTTTTAAAATACAAGACTCGAGTGGAACATGAAGAAGTAAACAGGAAAGAGACAATCATAAGAGACTTACTAAGGTTGAACTGTTTACATTCCTGCATGGAAGGATGATATTTGTTACTCATGAGACCTTTGTCAGTATTAGGGTAGTTGGAAGGGAAAAAATTATATGTAAGTATACATAGATATAGATAGATAGAGAGCACAGGGTGAGTTGAAAATGAAGAGGTCATATCTGGAGAATAAAATTAAGGGGTGAGAGAAGAATATACTAGGAGAAGGAGAAAGGGAGAGGTAGAATGGGGTAAATTATCCCACAAAAAAAAAACAGAAAAGAAAAGGCTCTTACAGTGGAGGGGAAACAGGGGAAGGTGAGAGGGAATGAGTGAATCTTATTCTCATAGGATTTGACTTAAGGAGGGAATAACATACACACTCAACTGGGTATGGAAATCTGTCTTACCCCACAGGAAAATGGGGGGGGGGAAGGGGACAGGAGACAGGGTCAAAAGAAAGAATAGAATAAATGGGTGGGTGGGATAGGATTAAGGGAAATAGAGTTAGTTTTTCACAGCATGTCTACTATGGAAGTGTTTTGCATAACTGCACAGGTATAACCTATATTTAGTTGCTTGCCTTATCAATGAAGGTGAGTGGGGAGGGAGGAAGGGAGAAAATTTGGAACCCAAAGTTTTAAAAACACATGTTTAAAAAAATGTTTTCACATGCAATTGGTAAATAAGAAACACAGCAAATGGGGTACAGAAATCCATCCTGCCCTACAGGAAAATTGAAGGGGAAGGGGATAAGAGAAGGGGGGGTAGAAATAGAAGGGAAGGCAGACTAGGGGAAGGGGTATTTAGAATGCATGCCATCTTGGGGTGGGGGGAGAGGCAAGATGGGGTGAAAATTTGGAACTCAAAATCTTGTGGAAGTAAATGTTGAAAACAAAAAAATAAATAAATAAATTACCATAAAAAAAAGAAAATAGTAATAAACAAAATAGAGAACATGGTCCACATGCTCCTGTTTTACTTTCTATTACTTGAAATCCCAGGTTGCAAAGTTAATCAAGTGTTCCATTTAGTAAAGTTTGACAAAATGTCTTTCTGAAAAAAAATCCAGCCTCAGGAATATAATTCAGCATGGGAAAAGAAAGAATATCCTAAAGTTTATCAAGCAAATCCAAAAGTAAACAGGGAGGAAAACCACCAATGAAAGAGGATGGTGGGATAGATAGAAGAGTTCTTAGAAGGGAATGAACAAAGTAGTATTTATTATATAGCATAGGAACTTTTTCAAATTCAGGATGTCATCTTATTACTTCTGAAGAATTTATTAACGCTTCTGCCCAAGTTACCCCTAAAAGAAAACTCACAGTATACATGGAATTATAAACAGATTGTAGTTGAGTTAAGCTATTTAAAACCATATCTTATGAATTTTAGACTATAGAAATCAGAAATATTAACTAAGCAAAATCCATAACAGAATGGACTTAGCATGGTTTATGTTTGCTATCTTTCTCAATTCACTAAGAAGGGGATATAGCAAAAAAAACAAACAAACAAACCAGAATGTAACTTATTTACTGTTTAATTTTAAAAGGATTTAAAGGTTCCATAGAATGCTCTTTCATAACTATACATTCCAGATCTAGCCTATTCTAGCCTACCTTTAAAATTCACCATCTAGAAACCTCATTCTATTGTAACTGAACTTTCCTTCATTTTATATGAATTTTCTTCCCAGAAACTATTTTTTGATATATTTTGTATTTAATTTTCTGTGTGCAAGATATTTCCCCCTAATAAAATATAAACTCCTTGAGGAAAGGTACGATTTCATTTTAGTTTTTGTATTCCCAGCATCTAGCACAGTACATGGCACATGGTAGATGCTTAATAAATGATTGTTATTTTTTCCAACTTTATTTTTAATGAAATTTCTTTCTTTCAATCAATAATAATCCATTTTCTTTTTTTTCAAAGCACAGAGACTTTTTTCATTATTTTTTTCAATTCCAAATCCCGTCCCTACCATTACCCCTACCCCACTCAATGAGAAGATGAAAAAAACAAAATTCATTATACATATGTATGGTCATGCAAGATAAATGTCTGCATTAACCATTTTACATAAAAAAGAAAGAAAAGAGGAAAGAAAGGAAGGTACAAAAAAAGAAAGGAAAGAAGGAAGGAAGAAAGGAAGGAAGGAAGGAAGGAAGGTAGGAAGGAAGGAAGGAAGGAAGGAAGGAAGGAAGGAAGGAAGGAAGGAAGGAAGGAAGGAAGGAAGGAAGGAAGGAAGGAAGGAAGGAAGGAAGAGAAAAAATATGCTTCAGTTTGGACTCTGAGTCCATCAGTTCTCTATCTGGAGGTAAGTAGCATGTTTTATCATGAGTCCTTTCAAATCATAGGAGGTCATTGTATTGACCAGAATTACTAAGTTTTTCAAAGTTCATTATATTTACAATATTTATGTTATTGTATAAAGTGTTCTTTTTGTTCTACTCACTTCACTTTGCATTAGTTCATACAGGTTTTCCTAGGTTTTATTGAAACCATTGCTTTCATCATTTCTTATGCCACAAGATCATTCTATTGATTACATATACCAGAATTTGCTCATCCATTCTTCAATTGATGGGTGTCCCCTCAGTCTCCAATTCCTTGCCACCACAAAAAAAATCTACTGTAAATGTTTTTGTACACATGGATCATTTTCCTCTTTCTGCGACTTCTTTGGGGTATAGTCCTAGTAGCAGTATTACTGAGTCAAAAGGTATTCTTAGCCCTTTGGGCATAATTCCAAATTGATTTCTTGAATGGTTGGACTAGTTCACAGCTCCACCAATAGTGCATTAGTGTTACCCATTTTCCCACATCCTCTCCAGCATTTGTCATTTTCCATTTTTGTCATCCCAGTCAATCTTATTAGTGTGAGTTGGTAACATAGAGTTGTTTTAATTTGAATTTCTCTAACGATTAGTGATTTAGAGAATTTTTTTCATATGGCTCTTGATAGCTTCGATTTTTTTTTTATTCTGAAAACTGCTTTTTCATATCCTGTGACAATTTATCAATTGGGGAATGGCTCTTATTCTTCTAAATTTAACTCAGTTCCCTATATATTTTAGAGATTAGACCTTTACCAGAGAAACTTGCTGCAAAAAATTTCTCCCAGTTTCATGCTATTCTTATACTTTTAGCTGCATTGGTTTTGTTTTTGCAAATTTTTTTTAATTTTGTGAAATCAAAATTATGCATTTTACCTCCCATGAACTTCTCTATCTTGTGTAGTCATGAACTATTCCCTTATCCATAGATTTGACAGGTAATTTCTTCCCTGCTCCACTAATTTGCTTATGATATCACTCTTTATTTCTAAAGTATGCACCCATTTTGAGCTTATCTTGGTATATAGTATGAGACGTTGTTCTGTGAATAGTTTCTGCCAGACTTCTTTCCAGTTGTCCCAACAGTTTTTGTCAAATAGTTAGTTCTTATCCCAATAACTGGTATCTTTGGGTTTATCAAACACTAAGTTACTGTGCTCATTTGCTTCTTTCAATCAACTTCTATTTCTTACCTAGTACAAAATTGTTTTGATGATTATAGCTTTATACTACAGTTGAGACCTGGTACTGATAGGTCCCCTCCAGCCTATTTTTTTCCACTGATTCCCTTAATATTCTTAACTTTTCATTCCTCCAGATAAATTCTATTATTTTCTTTCTAGCTCTACAAAGCAATTCTTTGGAAGTTTAATGGGTATGACACTGAATAAATAAGTTAAATTACATAGTATTGTCATTTGTATTTATTGATTTGGCCCTACCTACCCATGAGTAATTATTATTTCTCCAATTATTTAGATCTATCTTTATTTATATAATAAGTATTCTGTAATTATGTTCATTTAGTTTCTTTATATGTCTTGGCAGGTAGACTCCCAAGTATTTTTTTCTCTGTTTACAGTTATTTTAAATAGAATTTCTCTTTCTATCTCTTCTTGCTAGATTTTTTTAAGTAATATGCAGAAATACTACTGATTTATGTGGATTTATTTTATATCCTAAAACTTTGCTGAAGTTGTTAATTTTTAAATTAGCTTTTTAGTTAATTCTTTAGGGTTTTCTTGGTAAAAACAACAATAATAACAACAACAAAAACAATCTGCTTTCTCTCTATCTACCTCCCTCCTCCCAATTTAGAAAGTAAGAAAGACAAAACCTATATTATAAACATATATAGGCATATTTTTTTATATTTATATTATTTTATTTTTAAAAATAAAAATATTAAAATATTTAAAATATTATAATTTATAATTTATATTTCAAGCAAAACAAACTTTCATGTTGGCCACACACACGCACACACACACACACACGCACACACACACACATGCTCAATCTGCATTCTGATTCTATTACCTCTCTGTCAGGAGGTGGGTAGTATATCATGATTTTAGATAGTATATTCTTAATTAGTCATTGTGTTGATTGAATTTCCAAGTCTTTCAGAGTTGTTTTTACAATACTGTTGTCATTGCATAAATTGTCTTCCTGGTCCTGCTCAATTGACTCTCCATCACTTCATACAAGTCTTCCCATCTTTGTCCTCTGACTCTGAAAACATCCCCTTCATAATTTCTTATAGTGCAATAGCATTGTGTCACTTTTATGTACCATAATTTGTTCAGCTATTCATCAATTGGCTGACACTCTTTTATCTAATTATTTATCCCTGCAGAGAGCTGTTCTTTATATTTTTCTACATCCTTAGAGATTATTTTGTTTACTACTAATCTCTCCCTTAATCTATCTTCCCTCTAAGTGTCCTCTTTCCCTCCTCTCCTTTGCCTGTTTTCTCTGTTGAGTGAACATATGTTTCTGTACCCAGCTCTGTGTTTGTGTGTATTTTTTTTCTCCTTTGACCACCAGTTCAGATGAGAGTTGAGATTTGAGTGTCACCAGCTCCCTTCCCAATTCCTTCCTTCTTGCTTGTGTAAACATCTATGCGCATGCTTTGGTCACGTGAAACAATTTTCCCCATCTTGTCTCTCCTTTCTCCCCCTCAGCCAGTATATTTTTATTCTCTTTCCTTTCCATTCTTCTTTTAAGGTCACCAAAACATAATAGAACCACTCCCAGGCTCTTAGTCTAATTATTCTCTCTCTATGACTCCTGAGGATGATAGAGTTCTAATGAGATACTTGTATCATCTCCCCACATTAGAATGTAAACAGTTTATCTTTTTTTAGTCCCTCATAATTGTTCACTCATGTTTACCTTTTTATATTTTTCTTGACTCCTGTGTTTGCATTTCAAAGTTTTTAACTCAGCCCTGCTTTTTTCATCAAAAGTTCTTTGAGTTCCTCTATTTCATTAAAAATCCATTTTTTTTCCCTGCTAGGATTTTACTCAGTTTTGCTGAGTAAATTATTCTTGGTTGTAAGTTTATAACTTTTGCTTTCTGGAATATTCTATTCCAAGCTCTCCATTCTCTTATATGTGTAGCTACTGAATCATATGTAATATTGACTGTGATTCTTTGGTAATTGACTTATTTCTCTCTAGCTGCTTGAAATATATTTTGCAGTATAATATTCCTGGAAGCTCTGTGTTTTGGCTATGTTTGCGAGCATTTTTTTTTGGTGGTTTCTTTCTGAAGGTGACCAGTGGATTCTCTTTATTTCCTATTTGTCATCTGGCTGTTAAGAGATCCAGGCAGTTTTCTTTTATGATTTGTTCAAATGTGATGTCTAGGTTGCTGTTTGTTGTTGTTGTTGTTGTTGTTGTTGTAGCTTTCAGGCATTCTGATGTAAATTATATTTACATCAAATTATATTTACAGTAAATTATATTTCTTCTTGATCTATTTTTCAGGTCAATTGTTTTCATAATGAGACAACTTTCATTTAATTATATTTTTCTTTAGTACTTTTTGTTTTAATTAATTGTTTGATTTTTGTTTTAATATTTCTTGTTGACTCATGCAATAAGTACCTTATGTTTGGTCCATTCTAATTTCCAGGGAGTTTGTCACTTGGATAAGTCTTATGCCTCGTTGACCAAGCTGTTAATTCCCTTTTCAATTCTCTCTTCCATAGCTCTCATTACTTTCCCAATTTTTTCCTCTAATATTCTCATTTATTTATGAAAAGATTTTTAAAATCTTGAGTCATCTCTTCCAGGAATTCTAATTTAACTTATGCCTAAGCTATGTTTTTCTATGTGGTTTTCCTTGTAGATATTTTAGAGCTATTCTCTTCTTCTGGGTTTGTATATTGAGCATCCCTGTCACCATAATAGCTTTTATGATGAGATTCCTTTTTTATTTGTCATTCTACCAGCCTACTTCCTGACTTCCAACATGATATGAGGGCCAGGTTCTACATACTTCTGAAGAGAAGATCTGGACTGGTCCTGCTGCTACTTTCTTAGGATATTGAGTATTGTGTTATTCTTGGATCCACGGACAGCTCAGGCTATGACTTGCAAGTTTTTAGCATTCTCAAAGTGGTCTGATCCAGTGAAAAGTCTGATTTCTGCCCTCCTAGTCTCAGCTCTACAACTTCTTGACATGGGTTTGAGCATAAGTCATGTTTGTGGGCATGTCCCTTTTGGAGTTCTAGCTGCAGCTATGATCCACCACTATCAGCCAGCTGGAAAGCTCTGCAGGATCAGTGACAGAACAGCAGACTTTCCCTTTGGTCTGGGATTCCTGACCTGGTTATTTTGTTCTAAGCTTCAGATTGTGCTGAATGCTCAAACTAAGACCCTCTTTGGTCCTGGGGTCAGAGTCATCTGACTGCTGGTTGCTTCTGGACTTGTTCTTTGCTTGACATACTACCTCGGGCCTGGGATTGCTCTTCACCCTAGCATGCCATCCCTAGTCCCAGGTCCCCTCCTTAGTCTTCCCTGGATCTATGACCTAGAACTGGATAGTGAGCAACAAAGCTCCCATTTGACAGATATTCCTGCATCCTGCAGCAATATAGGCCCCTCTGTGCTGGATTTGGGAACCTCTCTTTGCCCAGTTGAATAGTCCCTCCCTACACTGGCATGCTCTGCACAGCTGTTCTTGGCTAGACCCTATTCTTAGTGTTCACAGACCTTTGTATCTCCCCGTGCTGACCTGGCTTGAAAAAATGACTTTTACTCTGATCCCCGCCCCCTCCCAGATTGCACAATCAAGACTCATTCTGGTATTTTAGAGCTATTTGGAGGAGTTATGGGTTAGAGCTCAATTAGACTTTTTTCCTGCCACTCTTCCACCTAACAAATGCTTGCTAAATTGACCTGCACTGAAATGAATTGGATTAACTTAAATAGAAAAATGTGAAACCCTGAATCACTGAGGAAAAGGAATAAGGCACTAAAACACCACCCCACAATCATCTCATTTGTGGACAACAACAACAAAAATGACTGATAAATTTCAGACCAGTACTACATCTGTATCAGGAAAAACAGAGGTCATCATTTTTTGAAATAATAAAGAATTAATAAATTCCTTCAAAATGTGCAGAAATACCCTTCATGAACTCGACAGAATTCTCAAACTTCCCATTCACCTCTTACTAAGTTTTTATCTCAAGCACCAATATTTGTAGAATTTTTTGATTAATAATAAAAATAAAAGAGATTTGTTATTTAATGTTATTGTTTTCCTGTTTTGTTTCATTTCTAATATTGCAACAGTATTTTTTGTTTTTCACTGCCAGGGCCCAGTACTTCAAAAATACTATAGTCTTTCTGTGAATCTGTGATCTCATCAGTGGTGTATAATGAAACCATCCACACTTCATCCAGAGCAAGTTTTTCACATCTTCCCAAGAAATTCTTTATTGGTGATCTACCTAACATTTTGGGGGCCTTCCTCTATATCTTTTAACATTATACAGGTACCAGTACTTGGGCTCTCAACCTACTGTCACTCACACTTATTATTTGTCTGGCTCTATTTCTTTTATCATCATAAATTTCCTGGATCATATAATTTCTGCCATTTCTTTCTTTCTTTTTTTTTTTTTTTGGCTAGGCAATGGGGTTAAGAGACTTGCCCAGGATCACACAGCTAGTAAGTGTTATGTATCTGAGGCTGGATTTGAACTCAAGTCCTCCTGAATCCAGGGCCAGTGCTCTATCCGCTGCATTACCTAGCTGCCCCTGCCATTTCTTGAATGTAAGTTTTCAGTGGTAATATGCTAAGGTCTACTCACACCCACCGTATATCTCTCACTATTGTCCTTTGGATGACGTGCAATTTGGATTCTTTGGTTATTGCGGTATTCTATTACTTATACCCAGATAACATCCAGGAAAAACATGAAAAATACAACGTGGCAAAGGTAGAATGATCTAACATCCCAATGGATCTGTCATTTCAGCCAAGTGGATATTCTATCCAATCAAATAGATCATAATCCATAGGTAGCTGCCCCTCTTGTTTAATTTCAGTTTATACTTTGCAATATAGTATGAGTTTGCTTAAAAAACCCATAGTTATTGTCATAGGATTGCTTTTTTTAAATTAAAAAAATGTAACCTGAGTTTCAAATAACTGATTTACCAGCAAACTTTTGGCACATGAGCATTTGTTAATTTGTAGATAGTTGAGGGACTAAGAGACTCCAAACATACTAGAGAACATCCATACTATTGCAATAAACTCAGATCATTCAGGGTTTATAACTCCTTGAGGCATTCTGGGCTACTCCCACATGAAACAAAATTAGTAGGGAGAGTTCTCAGGGGTGAGCAGCCATTGCTGTTATTACTCGACATAAAATTACAAGAGAACTGGTTAGCTCCCTTTGCCACAAAGCAAATAACTGATGGTAGTCTGGAATAGTCCTACTCCTTTGTCCAGATCAAAAAATCCAAAGCTGGTGGAGTAACAGAGAAGTTAAATGACTAGCCCAAAGCTATTCAGTGAGTCAGTGACAGAAAAGCAATACTAAGAGAAAACTCTGACCTCACCGTACTCCCATCCCCTTTGCCACATTGTCTCTCTAGTACAACTTAGAACCTTGTAACATTATTGACCTAATCAAAATATCTTTATCTTTTCTTTGGACAGTCAACAATTTACCTTGCCAGGCACAGTCTATGAACGCCTCCACCCTCTGGTAGGTTTTAACAAATAAGAAACCCTGCCACATCACGCAATTTGGTGCTGGTCATAAGCGAGCCATGTACGCTAGTTTCCATGTGTAGTTGTTTCTCAATATTTTAGGACAAGGGAGACCAAAGTGATCAAGAGGAGATGGATTGGTTGGAGAGCATGCAGAAGGGACTGCTTATTTACAGGAATCCACAAATATTAAATCATTTTGGTTATCTCCCTTCACTGTCCCACAGGTCAGACAAAGAAAACACCAACCTGAGGTCCAGACTTGTACATCCATCTACCTGCAGGGTATATCTATCTGGATGTCCTAGCAGCACCTCAGACTCATATAGAATTGTGCTTCTACAAAGAATAGTTTAAAATTATTTCTTTATTTAAATTAATGGATCAACTTTCTTTGAACCAAAGAGGTTGATTATGTTGTCATAGAATTTTTGATGCAGGTTGAGCTTGGAGTATATGATCTCTGAGAGCCTTCCATCTCAAAGTCTGTGAGTCTATGACCCTTTGAAAACCTAGTCCTTCTAATTTCAGAATCAGTTGAATGAGCTTAGAACGTTTATCCTGGAGGAGAGGTTACTTAGTTGTCTTAAAGTATTTGGAGGACTGTCCTGCAGAAGGTTTGACTTCAGCTTAGTCTCGGGAGGCAGAACCAGGAGCAAGGGTGTAAAAGTTACGGAGATACAATTTTCATCTCTATATAAGGAAAAACTTCCTAACAGTTAGAGCCCTCCCAAAATGGAATGGGCTGTCTCCCAGAGGCAGTGCATTCTCCTCTTACTTGAGATCTTCAAGTAAACAGTAGCTGATCATCTGTTGAGAATGCTTTACGGGGGATTCCTGTTTATGTATGGGATGCACTAGAAGGCTTCTGACATCCCTTCTAAACCCAAGATTCTGTGAAGTAGGAAACTAAGATATCTACTGAAAAGGAGGCAGGAGGTAGTGGAGTAGGTGAGGTCCTAAAGTGAGTAAAACAGTTGGAATGGTCACGGTGATTACTGAGATAAGGGCTCTAGCAGAGAAGAACAAAGGAGTTGTTGAATAGCAGCAAGGATCCAGCAAAGATTATATACCAACAATTTTGAAGTGGATGAAATCAGCTCAATTTTGTGACTTTCTCCAGTGATGCTCAGCAAACCCAAGGAAAGAAAGGCAAAACTAGATTGGGGGGAGAAGGTGTTGCCCACAAATTAGAATTTGTAGGTCAGGAACAGTAGGATGGGGGCCAAGGAATTTATTAGTAGTAACTAATAAAACATGAAAGTGGCAGACCATTTTAAAGTAATGGCAAGGCTTCATATAGAAACAAATGAAGTGAACATGGAAAGATGAACTAGGAGAATATGGAAAGGCCAAGGAATTTGAAGAATCATCCCTTTTTCCTGGCTGGACACCACTTGGAGTATTTACAGCTACCTCAAAGTTGTTAGGAGTATTGAATGAGATAATATATGTGCTTTGCAAACCTTCAAGTGTTATATAAATGTTAACTTTACTATTATTATTATTATGGGCATCACATTTTAAGAGGTTTGTTGGTTTTTGTGGTTTGCAAATCTTCAAATGTTACATAAATGTTAGCTTTACTATTATTATTCAGGGTACCACATTTTAAGAGGTTTGTTAAAAAGTTCAGGTGTGTTCAAAGGAGAATGACCAGAATGGTAAGTAGTACTGGAAACGATGTCATACAATGGTCAGTTGAAATGCTTGGTGACATTTAGCCTCAAAAATAGGATATTTAGAAGGAGACTATGATCTTTGTCTTCATTTAAAGAAGTGCCCCCAATCAGTAAATGGTCAAAGGATATAAACAGGCAGTTTTCAGATGAAGAAATTAAAGGTATCTATAGTCATATGAAAAAAATGCTCTAACTCACTATTTATTGGAGAAATGCAAATTAAAACAACTCTGAGGTACCACTTCACATCTATCAGATTGGATAATATGACAGAAAAGGAAAATGATAAATGTTGGAGAAGATGTGGGAAAATTGGAACACTAATGCATTGTTGGTGGAGTTGTAAACTGATCTAACCATTCTGGACAACAATTTGGAACTATGCACAAAGGGCTATAAAACTGTGCATACCCTTTGATCCAGTGGCACAGTAGATAGAGCACTGGCCCTGAAGTCAGGAGGACCTGAGTTCAAATCTGGCCTCAGACCAAACACTTGACACTTATTAGCTGTGTGACCCTGGGCAAGTCACTTAACCCCAATTGCCTTAAAAAAAATTATGCACCATGTAGGGGCATTATTTTTTTTTACTGAATTCTCTTAGTGTAGAGGAAAAGCAAGGTAGCATAGTGGATAGGGTGCTCTGCCTGAATTCAGGAAGAACTAAGTTCAAATCCAGGTTCACACTTACAAACTGTGTGACCCTGGCCAAGTCATTTAACCTGTTTGTCCATTTCCTCATTTGCAAAATAAGGAAAATAGTAGCTTCGACAGGATCAAATGAGATAATAATTATGAAGTGCTTAGCACAGTGCCTGGCACATAGTAAGCACTATATAAATGTTTATTATTATTAGTCAACTTATTTTGCTTTTTATTTTGACATGCCTTTTCTTTTGTGAACAGTCATTGTTTTTGCAGATCTATAGCTACCTATTTTAAATATTTAAATCAATATAACGATACTAATATAATATTCTGAGTATAAAATGATCCAAGACAACTTGGAAAGACTTATGATTAAACATGCTGTCTATCCCCAGAGAAAGAACTTACGGTGTCTGAATATAGATTGAAAGATACTTTTTTTTACTTTATTTTTCTTGAGGGTTTTTTTTGGGGGGGGTCTATGTTTTTTTTTACAACACGACTATTATGGAAAGTTTTGCATGACTATACATATGTAATCTATATTGAATTGCTTGCCTTCTCAATGGGGTGGGGATGGGAAGGGAGGAATGGAGAGAATTTGAACCTCAAAGTTTTAAAAATGAATGTTAAAAATTGTTTTTATGTGTCACTGGGAGACTGGGAGAAAGTGAAATACTATACAAATAAAAAAAACATTAAAAGAATTCTGTGTATAAGATATGTTTTTAAAAAACACTCCTGAAGTAGTTTTTATTTTTAATGAACTAATGCCAGTTAAAATGAATAAGCCCTTTCAGAAAAATAGTTACACTCTTGTCATTTTCTTAATATTTTCTATACAATATACAAAAAATATACTAAATATACATTATACTTAGATATACACACATATATGAATAACACCATCATAGATAATAACTGATACATAAAATATTAAATCAAATCTAGGTTATTCACAATAGTTAAAACACTATTATACATAGTCATAAATTATTGTTTTTTATTTGTACTACATTTCATTTAGCAGTAGAAAATAACAAAATAAAATCTGAAAGCTAAGTGTTTGAAAATAAATGATTGCAAGCTTCACAGTATTTTTATAACCATAGGTTTAAAGTGGCAGGTTTTGACTGACACCTTCAAAAAACACTATTTAAATGCCACATGCTTTTCATTGAAGAGAAAAATGAAATTGTCTTTTGTTTTCTAAAAATCTCTTCTTACCAAGACTGGTTCAAATACAAGAATAAGTGAAATGTAATCACTTATACCCATAGTTAGACTGCAGGACATTCCTGAGACAATAAATTAATACATAATAAAAGAAAATATATTACAACAAAGTTCAATGTTATTAGTACATTGAAATCACCTTTTAAAATTGGAAAATTAGGTTGTCTTAATTATCTAAGATTCAAAGACAGTTGAAAGACATTCCCTCACTTAGCTTTAACATCTGAATTGTTAAGTCTTTATAAAACTATTTTCACAGCTGAAGAAGCCACCAGTGTGCCAGATTGGCAGTTTCACTAAAACGTGAATTGCTTTTTATGTTTGTTGTTTATTTTTCTAAATAATGGTTGGCTGATTTTTGTAAAAATAAAAAGGAGTTTCCTTAGGAAAAAAAAAATTCTCAACTAACTGCAACCCTTCCCTCCTGAAAAAGTACCAATTCCCTGCCCCTTCTCCCTAGAATAAAATGTAGGCTTTAGCTGAAAGAAAGTTGATAACGTTAATTTAAACAAAGAATAATTTTAAACTATTCTTTGCAGAAGCACAATTTTATATGGTATCTAAAATTATTCCTAAGATGTCATACTTTATTAGCAAGTACTAGTAAATAAAAACAGAACTAGTGAAACCCTTGAGGCCACCTTGTGGCACAAATCTAAAGTGAGAAGGGAACTTTGAAATCATTTAGTGCAATATCCCTTCCCCATTTTGCAAATGAGGAAATTGAGTCCTATAGTGATTAATCAACTTGCTAATGGTCAAACAAGTAGTAAAAAGCAGAACTGAGGCTCAAATACAGATCCAGCTCCAAAGCCTGTGCTCTTCCTACTGTAACCTAGCATTGTTCATTCTGCCTGCCATCAGGCTTGTTGGGGGCAGTGGCTTTCTTTGGACATGTAAGATTACCCAGTGCTCCCTTCTTCTATCAGTAATACAATCATCAGTGTTTTAGTTTGTATTTGAAATCAATATCATTTGTTGGTGGTAAAATGCCCAAACCCACACGAGACTGGTCTAGAGGAGGGCATTTAACTTGACTATCAATAAGCTGCATTTCAAAGTACGAAAACATCAGAATTAAAAATTGCTTCATTTCATGGACAGCAAACAATCTTCCAGGACACAATGTCAGTCCTGATCCAAAAGGCATATAGTAATATTTTAACTTGATGCCATTACAATAGAAGCTGGTCTTTGGTTTTCCATTTTCATTGAGGAAACGGTCATATTTGAAAACCTGCAATCACAATAGAGAAAAAATACCTCAAGAACTAGTTTGAAATAACTTTAGATTATCTTTAATGACACTTTGTTGACCTGAATTTTAAAGTTGGGAATTCTGTTTATCTCTTATTTCACAATAGTAATTTAGTTACTTAAGGATTTTATAATGGAGTCGAACTTATCCAAGGACAAGGGACGTATGAGAAAAGATTAAGTAATGAAGACTTTTTAGTCCCTCTCTTGTCCTTTCCTAGAAGACTGGCTTTCTGAGTTGGACTGAATTCAAAGTTAGAAATCATGACCAGAAACAAAATGATGCTATTATAGCAGGCACAGTTTCCTGGATTTTGGGAATCTGGATGAGAAGAAAAATACAAGATTGGTGTTTCCCATTTTGAACTGTTTTAAGAAGAAAGCAAACTAGTGTCAACCTTATCACCAATACTGTGCCTATGATGGAGTTATATTTATTTGCAGAATGCTAAATGTCAGGAAGAAAATCCAAAAAAAAAATCATCCAGATGTTTCCACACATCCAAACTTTTATCATCACACAAACCAAATATCCTGAAGAAACACCTATGCAATGGTATATTCTCGATTTACTTTGGCCAAGTGTCCAGTTTTGATAGTGGCTTTGATGAAAAATTACTTACCAAGGGGTCGGGGTAGATTTCTGGATCTAAGTGCAGCAGCTGGGGATAAAGAGCTACTATATCATCCTTTCGGATATTATAGGATCCCTCCTCTAAGTGCAAAGTGAAATCCTCTTTAGCAGCTCGGATGTTCAAGGATGCACTAGAAAGTCGTAAAGCCTCCTTGATTATACTATCTGCATAATGAAGAAAAAACCAAGTCTTTAAAGAACTTACAAGGTATAATCATCTCATATAATAAACAATTCAATTCAAATGTTTTATAGTGACAATAGTGCTGGTTTTGGAGAAAGATTATTTGGTTGATTTGACACTTAATATTTATGCAGCTATAGACAAGTCACTCAATTTCCCTGGGCCTCAGTTTACTCATCTATAAAAGGAGGGAATTGGACTAGATAACCTTTAAAGTCCTTTCCAACTATACTTCTACAGCCTTATAAAATATTTATTTAGGTCCCATCATCTGCAAGTTCATAACAAAACTTAGACAAAATAAAAAGCAGATGAACTTAAAAGATTGGAGCTAAAAAACAGAATATGACAAGATAGTCAGATAAGCTTTTCCTCAGACTTTTCTGACTCCTCTTTGTTGTTGCTCTGTTACTGATTATTGTACAACATCATTTGGATGGATTTTTGAATCTGAAAGTCAAGGTCCAATGTGATCTTTTGATCTTTAAAGACAAAATTCCAAATAGTCAATAGGAATTTGGACTTCATAATCCTATGGAATAATACTGCGTGGCTACATGTACATTATACCAAACATCTGGATAAAAAAAATTTTAAGTTCAGCTAATCATTTGTGAATGTTTATAAACATCCATATGTTTGGCACTGGATAAACAAAACAAACTGAACGTTTCCATTTTTATACAGATGGATATTTTGGCATATGTTAACTAAAGCTTGGACCTCTGATATGTTTCTGGTTTTACCAATGAATTTTTGGAGTCATATATGAATTCTTTCTGCCTAAAGAAAGAAATAAAAGAAGCAAGAAGAAATGGGTAATAAAAAGGTAAAGGTTGTCCTAGATTAAGTGGAAAAAGTAAGGTCTGACAGACAATTCCTTGCTCTCATTTCATCTGTTTGTTGCCTTTTGATTGCTTTTGGTTGAAAGTCAAAAGACTTGTCCTTTGAAGAATTTTTGTTATTGTCCAGATCACTGAGCTGAATAAGATAGAAAATGAAACTGGGAAAGTGTTCTGTGGCAGCGCAAGCAGTCAGCATACCTAGCACTGGCATGTCATTTAGTTGCATTTGAGTCAGGCTTATAGGTTTGCCTTCAAAGCTAATTTTTTGGCCAGAATTTTCTAAAGCTTTTCTGACTTCTTCTGTAGCTGTCTTCATTGCTTCTGGACTCCTATTAAAAGCCAAAAGAAAAGATGCGTAGAATGTTATTTTTCATCATACCAAATTGTTTTGTAGATTTAAATTGGGTTTTTTTTTGCCTACTCTTAAATATTTGGTCAAAACTAAGTGAATCTTGGGAAAATATGTAGTATTCCAATTTAGTTTTCATTGACTAGAAGTAAATTTGTGACTAGATATGCTTGTAGTAAATATGTAATGTAGTATCGTCATTGTAAAGTATTGTCTCTCATAAGGGGGCGGGAAAGCTAAATAGTTTAGGAAAAGGTCTCACTTAAGATTTTAAAAAAACCTGTAAGAATATCATTCTTTATGTGCTGTATCATCCTGGTCAAACTTCAAATAGAAAAAAGCATTCATTTTTTAAATCCTTATTTTCATCTTTTTAACATGAAAGAAACTAGGCTAGATGATCTTGAAATCTTTAAGTTTTTTTTTCTCCTTTGTAGAAGTCTATGAGTAAAATAACAGATATCCATATAACATTTTAAGATTTGTAACACACTTTATACACATTATCTCAGTTGACCCTCACAACAATCCTGAACTAGGTACTGCAGTTTGTCGTTGTTGTTGTTGTTGTTGTTGTTTTTTTAAAGATGAGGAAACAGAGGATTAGGAACATTAATGATTTGCCTATGAAGTGTTAAAGGGAGGATTTAAACACAGGTCTTAGAGCTCCATATCTAGAACTAAATCCACGATGCCTCACTGCCTCTCAAAATCTATGATTCTAAGATTTCATCCAGAATAGGAAACTTTTTGCTATGTCACAAAATTATTATGCAGCATTCTGAATTGCCAAATGGTGACTAACACAAAAAAGTTCTCATGTGGCTACATTTTATGCATGAGTGCCATGTCAAGAGATGTGTGCTATAAAATAGAAGTTAGTTGGTGGGAAATATTTGGCTGAAGAATGTTGCCTACATGTTGGTTTTATGATTGTAATTAACTGCAGAGTGGTCAAGAGCAAAGAATAATGGATTTGGAGTCAGGAGAGCTGGATGAAAGCTTCACTGTGGCACCCAGTAGCTATGGACCCTGGAGCAAGCCACTTAATTTCTTGGAGCCCATTTTCTGTGTCCTAATATGGAGACAATCAATATAAAGTCTGTTGTCAGGAAAGCACTTTGTGAATTTCAAGGTGCCACATGAATGTAAGTTGTTACTTGTATTAATTATACAATATTCATTCCATGATTTTACCGTAAAGTCAGTTCTTCTCTCTGACATGAACATGGAATATTTTCATAGAATTGTTTAGGGAGACTCTGCCAATTTCCTTGGCCAGTAAACAATTATATATGTAAAAATATATGATTAATATATTTTAAATATAAATATGTCATATATAAACATATAAAGGAATAATGTATAATATAATAAATACGTAAGGGGATACATGTGTATATACATATATGTACATATATTTAAATGTATAAAGGGGAAAGTTTAGCTTCTACAGGACTGACTGAAGGATGATGAGTTATGATAATTATCAGAATGAATGGTAAGATCGCAGTAGATATTTGAAGGGGAAAAAAGTGAAAGGCTACAAAAATGAAACATGACCCCAGCACCTGTCTTAAACAGTCAATTAATACTTTTGGCTGCTGCTATAGAATGCATCATGGACTTAAGTAGGCACTCCTATTTAGTTTATGGCTCTCAGTCCCTGACTGAGACATGACAAGAACTCTAAGTACAAGGCTAGCTACTGAAAAGATCAGTTTCCTTCTTTTTGCACCAATGATGTTATTGTACCTAATTGTGTGAAATAAGCACCAGAAAGTGGCAGGGAGTGTATTAGCTTGAGCTGCCCAAAGTAAAGCCAGGTGAGTTTTCGCCTTCTCCTTGTCATCAAAAGTTGAGAGGGTGTCATTCAGGAACATACGAGTAGTGATCAGTTCTGAGATATTATCTCTCTTCTGTAGATTTTCATGCTTCAGAGCTTCAGCCAATTTCTCCCTTGCATTGTGAGCATTTTTAAACATGTGAATTGGAATCCCTGCTACCAAGGCTGGGAAGATCTTGTCAAATTGCTTGAAGTTATTAAGGTTATTTAGGATGAATGTTCTCTGTGCTTCTTGCCTTGTAAGATCTTTGCCAAAGAGAGTCAAATAACCAGCCTCAAACATCACTCTGTAGCAGAAGGAATACATGCCTTCTGTTACCCAGCTATCAGAATTTGTTTTGGAAAGAACTGGTGGCCTCAGGACATACTGTAGATTTTCCATCATGGCTTCAGTGAGGGAATTCAAGGCATCCCCCTGCAAGGTTTTAGTGAAAGTCTCATGTACATTTTCAGTAGTATTTCCATCACTGGGATCAATGCTTCTGTGGCCAAATGCCTGTGATCAAACAAATATGTGTGAGAAAATGAAAGCCTAACATAATACCAGTGAATAAATTAAAACAAAAATCATAGCCGCGGGTATTTTGCACACCAAGCATGAAAAGCATAAAGTTTCCTAGGTTACAATATCTTGAAGGGAAGTCTTTAAATCAAGAATCCCCAAATACTCTATAGTC
Organism: Vombatus ursinus; assembly: GCF_900497805.2. Lineage (NCBI taxonomy): Eukaryota > Metazoa > Chordata > Mammalia > Diprotodontia > Vombatidae > Vombatus > Vombatus ursinus. The sequence continues at coordinate 3,725,550 of NW_020954590.1, forward strand.
AAATTGATTCTTTTATGAAAGTAAATTATTCCCTGAACGTGCAAGGCATATATTTTGTATAGGTCACAGAATCTGTAAATTCTGATTTTAATTTAGTTAATTATTATTAATATTAATTAAAGAATTTAATAAATTACAATTCAAAAGGCATTACCTTTACAACTTTAATTCTTTTACTTTGTGCAACACAGTCTACTACAGTTATACTGCTCTACCTTCTGCTTCTTAGACATGCTTTATGCTGGTGTCCTTGTTGCCCATGATTTCCTGTTCCCTTGGATACCATCCCTATGCTTCTCTACTTATTATTCTTAGTTACTGTTATTAGTTTCTTTCTTAATCTTGCCAATTGCTTTGAATTTGCTGTTATATTTTGCATTTATTTATCTGTATTTCTCCCAGTAGAATGTAAGAGGGTTGAGTCAGTTTTATTTTACCTATGTATTCTCAGCACTAAGGACAGTGCCAGCAACATTAGACAATGCTTTTTAGATGCTTGTTCAATTTATTTGCAGCTTTGCCTTCTCTAAGTAAGACTTAAAAACATTTGGAACTTAGCCTACAATGTCTTCTATTGTTAGTTATTCTCTTATGTGTATATGTCTTTTATCTTCAACTAGATTTTAAGCTCCTTGAAGGCAGGATTGCTTCTTTATATCTCCCACCCCAACTAAGTGCCATATACTTAGCAGACACTCAATAAACTTGTATTCAAGGGTTTTTGTTTTTTTTTTTTTTAAATAACAATCAGGCATCATGGAAATAAAAAAAAAGAATGATTTTTTTCTTTTTTTTGTGTGTAAGGCAATTTACCTTCAATTTACTTTCTGACTACGTAAGGCCTGACCCATTATTTATAAGCAGCATGGTGTTGTAGAAAGGGTATTAGACCCAGAGCCAAAAGACCTGGGTTGAAATTTAGACTCTGAGGAAGCTAGTCAATGTGGTGGATCAGCACCGGTTCTGGAGTCAGTAAAAACTGAATTAAAATCTGATATCAAACATTTACTAACTGCGCGGTCCCTGGATAAATCACTTAACCACTCTCTGTTTCAGTTTTTTCATCTGTAAAATTAGGGTGGTGAAAATAGCATCGGCCTCCCAAAGTTGTGGTGAGTATCAAAGAAGTTAATATTTATAAAGTGCTTTAGAAACTTTAAAATGTCATTAAAGGCTTATTGTTGTTGTTATAATCTGAGACTATGGAGGGACAACCCCTCTGAACTTCAGATTTCTCATTTATAAAATGGGAAAAGAGTTTTATAAAGCCTTTAAGCACTACAGAAATGTGGATTATGGATGACAATTAGGAAGATATCGAGTAATTCATCATCTCAATATTATCATGGCAAAAAAACCAACAACCCTGAAACACTGGCATGACAGAAAAGCCCTTGTAAGTCAGGGAAAACATCAGTAAAAATTATACAGTACATGAAAGTCTGGAAGGGTTAAGGTATGTGTCTGCAGAGAGAATAACCACATTGGCAAAATCATAGGATTAGTATCAGATTATCAGCAATACAGTTAAGGAGGATCACAATTACTCCTCCTTTGAAGCTTAAAAAAATTGAATTGACTAGGAGGGATTTTAGAAATATTTTAATACATGGTAGTTTAGTAATTCAAAGATTTCATCAACGAGGACATTCCTTACACCCACTAGATGGCAACCACTTCATAAATGAATTTTAAGCTCTATAATAAAGTTTTCAAAGCACTTTACATACTTGATCACATTTGAGTTTCACAACAATCTGTCAATGTAGGTAGATACTAGAGGTATTACTTGGCCCTCATTTTACAGATGAATAAACTGAGATTGGGAGAAGTTAAGTGATTTGAACATGGTCATAAATCTAATCAATGTCAGAAGTGGAATTTGAAACCAAGTCTTCCACTGTGCCATCTTTGTAAACCACTACAGCTAAGAAAAAGCTTTTTTAAATTATCACTGGTAGGTAGCCTACTTATGAGAAGCTTTTCCAAATTTGACTGGGTTGACCCTCAGATTATGGGAATTCAGTGTATTCCCAGGACTCTTCTCAAAGACTTTCTAGCTGGATGGCCCCTGCCAGAGCTGCTACTTTGCTGATATAACCTTTTAGAACCCAGAGTTCCCATAATGTTAGGATGAGACCTAAGAGAAGACCTTAGGGATTAGGGATAGAATAACAGTGAGATATACAACTGGATATACATAAAGAATGTGATGGAAAGCTAAATTGAAACAAAGTTTAAAAAACTGATACCTTTGCAGAGACAGCAAAGTTAAATTTTTTCCAGTCAAAATATTTTCCATGCCGCATTACTGTATTGTATGAAAAAGGATTGGTAATAAAATGCACATATTTTCCCATTAGTTTGCATGTAAAAATATGACCATATTTCCTTTTATTTGTCCTGAGGAATTCGAGAGGATTGGCTCCAAACTGCAGAGCACAGCCTACATATGGAATTAGCCCATTGTCCAGAGGTGGCTCTCCTATACGCCTGCAATAGAAAAATACACACCAGAGAAGTTGAGCATGGCCAGATAGGTTTTTTCCAGACCATAAAACTCAGTACAGACTTCCCAAAGATCTGCTTGGAGACATTTTATGTAAATAAGGCACTATTCTTTTATCGAAATATTTATTTGACCTAAAGTATCATATATATTCTCTCTGAGTGACCTCATCAGCTTTCATGGGTTTAATTATTATCTCTGTGTTAATGACTGCCAGATCTATATATCCAGCCCCACCCTCTCCCCTGACCTTAATCTTGTCTTACAATTGACTTAGACGTTTTGAATTTGATGTTCTGAAGACAACTCACACTCAACATATATAAGGTTGAACTATCATTTCCCCCCAATCCAGCTTTCTTCCAAGCTTCCCTATTTCTGTCAAAGGTACCACCACTCTTCCAGTTTTCCAGATGTATAATCTTAGCATCATCTTCTCCTCCTCCCTCTCCTTCATCTCACAATCCAATCAGTTGCCAAATCTTGCTGTTTCTCCCTCCACAATGTGTCTTGCATCTTACCCCTTCTGTCTATTCACACAGTTACTTCTTTATTTCAGGCTCTCATCATCTCTTGCTTAGATTATTGTAATAGCCTTCTAACAGGTCACTCTACCTCAAGTCTCTTCTCATTTACGTCCATCTTATACACAACTGGCAAAGTGATTTTCCTTGAATATAGATCTGATTAGGTCACAATCCTATTTAATCAATTCCAATGGCTTCCTATTACCTCTAGAATCAAATCTAAACACCTCTATTCAGCTCTTAAAATTCCATGACCTTGTTCAAATCTATCAAGTCCCAGGGTATATCACTCCCCTATCTGTATTCTGGGAACTGATCTTCTCTCTAGTCCTCACTCCAGCTCCATCTCTGTGCTCCAGCTGCATCTCTAGGCTGCATCTCCACCTCTATGCCTTTGCACCCTGAACCTGGCATGAACTCTCTGCTCACTTCCACCCCACAGAATCCCTCTCTTTCTTCAGTCTGCACCTCAAACACCACATCCCGTAAGAACCCTTTCCTGATCCCCTCAATTGCTAGTACAATTGCTAGTACATTCCATCCCAAACTACCTTGTATTGAACTATTTTGCATTTGTTCTCTATTTATTCTGTATATGCTTATTTATGTCCTTATTATCTCCCTCATCAGAATATAAGCTCCTTGTGATTAGTGGTTTTTTTCATTGATAGTGTTTGTATCTCTATCACCTAGTACCGTGCCTGGCACATAATAGTCACTTGATGAATGTTTATTAATCACAAGTCCCATGGTTATGACCATAGAGGGAAAAAAACCCTTTTCCTTTCTGATTCTTCAAAAATGACTTCCATCATTTGCACCATATCCCAATCAAATTGCTACCATATTGCTGCCTTCTTCTTATCACCAAAAGTAACTCTGGAATAAAAAAACTTACATTCTATGAAGTTCTACCCAATGCATTTAATATCTATGTAAATATCTATATATATGTATCTATGTATCTATGTATATATAAATATGACTATATATGTGGGCCTATGACACAGACCTGTGATTTTATCAGTGTAGAGAACTACTACCATTATGGAAACCCCCTCCACCAGTTCAGATCAGCAGCTAATCTATAATTTGTAATCTTAGAGAATTCCTTGAGGCCCAAGAGCATAAATAACATGTCCCCACATCATAAAGCTAGTATGTGTTAGAGACAGGATTTGAACCCAGATTTTCTTGACTCCAACTTTGGCCCTTTATCTATCACACCATGCTGATTTTATATTCTTATGACCCATGTATGTGTGCATATTATTTTTCATTTTTATTGACATCCTTTATTTTTCCATCACCTGCACTGAATATATCTATTATTAAAATGGAATTCTCACCTTATTAAGACCACTCCAAAGACTGTGAAGATTGCCCAGAGAAAATCTATGGCTTTTTAAAGACTACTAAAAAGGCCTTTAAAAATGAACAAAAGCTAGAAAACATTGCTGTGCTTAAGCACAATATGATATCAAGTACAGACAAGTCTCAGATGAAATGAACTCAAATATAATGTAAAAGTAAGACACTGCTTACCTCCTCCTTATTCCAATAATAAGCCATAAACAACAGCATATTGCCACAGCAATGCCCCAGATCAAAGAAATTGTTAACATTTTGAAATCCTAGAGGTAACTTCTGAGCAGCTGGAAAACCTGTGTTCAGATGAGTAAGCACATGTTGAACATAGACCTCAGCATAAGTTTTTATATATAGGAGAACACAGATTCATTAACCTGAACTTCAATGGCCAAAGCAAACAATTTACCACTTGTTCTACCAGGACCTAAAAAAAAGCATCATCAGCTGGACAGTTACAGGAGTGGCCTTGAACTAAGTCCACAGGTATCAGGAGAGGTTCCAAAACAATCAAAGAGATGCAATACTTGATAAATTGAAGGTCTCGCAGAAAGACGTTGACCTATCACCCAAGTTTAGCCACTATAATTAACAGTGAAGATTAAGTAATAAATGCAAAAAAAAAAAAGGAAGAACACTTTTTTGGTTGAAAATATATTTAGCAGAGATGTAGAATATAACACTTGGAGTGGGATATACAGTGAATTATTTGGCAGCCTAATGAATTCAATCCTTTAATTTTTAAGGAAGAAAATGTCTTATTTGGTTGACCAAAGAGAGATTTAGTGGTCAAGTTCAAAGGAAAGAGAACTGAGTGAAATGTGTCTGTATTCCTGTGACTTGTTTTTTCTTCCTTAATGAATTTCTATCATCATATTTTATGTTGCACAAAAATGTTTTGTTTTTATTTTTTTGAATAACTGTTTTTTATTGTAACAAAACATGGTAAACTCTTTTTTAATCAGAATCTTTAAAAATGCATGCCATACTTTCCTGCCTCAAGGATATTTTAAAGCTTCAAAAGGCCTTTTATTTCATAGATGTGGGTCAAACTTCTACCAACACAGATTTGTACCCTTTCATACTGTGGTAGACAATTTCATAAATTGCCATGACTAAATATATTCACAACCCAAAGCCCAAACTGTTACTGATGAACCCCTCAGAACTTAACTTTTTGGGTGACTCAGAGTCATTACTAAGCTCATTAATCATTATATACTCAAATGTTCAACTAGATCTATGATCTTCTATGATTCTTGATCCCTACAGCAGTGTAGATCACAGCCCTATGCCTGACCATCTTCATCTTATGAGACTCCCAACAATATGTGACCGAGGGTCTGCCCAACATACTAGAAGAGTTTCTGGCTTTCCTTTGACATTTCAAGGGCACCAATGGGGCACTGTGTCTGTTTATTTGGCATATCTTACTCTTGCCATATGATTAGCCATCTGCTTTTCCTGTCATACAATTCCTTGATTCCTTTACTCCTGTTCTTCAAAATTACTATAAGGCAGCTAGATGACACAGTGGATAGAGTGCTCACTCTGGAATCAGGAAGATCTGAATTCAAATCCAGCCTCAAACATTCACTAGCTGTTGACCCTGGGCAAGTCACTTAACTCCTGTTTGCCTCAGTTTCCTCATCTGTAAAATGGAGATAATAATAGCACTTACTTCCCAGGGTCTTTGTGAGAATAAAATGAGATAATGTGTAAGATACTTTGCAAATCTTAAGGTGCTATACAAGTGCTGATTGTTGTTGCTGTTGTTGTTGTTGTTGTTGTAGCTTGCTTACACTTGCCATATGCCTTTACTTTCTATGCTTCTTTGGAGACAGTGGTGTTTTATGACTCATTGTCATAAAGCAACACCAGTAAAATGTTACTATTGAAAATATGGACCTTTGCTTTCACAGAAAACTTGTGGTCAGCAAAAGACCTTTGCAATTTCCAAAAGCAATCCAGTCTGCGTTTTGGAATCTAGACAATAGACATTCTTCATCTCTCGGTCTTTCTTGCATGGATGGACAGGTTAAACTCCTTTGAGTAATTACAGATCTATTCCAGGAGATTCTGTAATGTTCTGGGGCTTGATGTCATCAGGAAGCAAATATCCAAAGGACCCCACTTTATCTCATCTCCCAGGAAACCCTCCTCAACATATTTCTGATCTGGATCTCTTCCAGCACAATGACAAATTCCTTTGGCAATCATACATCACCCTGGGTTTATGCCTAACCTGATATTTATTGTCAAAGAATCAGTGGACAGAGTTACTTCTGTTATGACATCTTCGAAGGTAATCTCAATGTATGGATGCCTTGCTGTTCTCAAATGCTTTTTTTGTAATCAACAAACAATAAGCACAATGGGATCTTATATCCATTATATTTTCCAGTTAATTATAAGAGTATAAATATGTGGTCCATTGTTGAATATCAGTTGCAAAAGCTTGCTTGTTCCCAGATAGGGCACTCAGACGCTGCAGTGATAAAAAGATTCACTTACAGGCTCCTGTGGTAAGTGGAGCTGTTTGACTCTCCACAATGTCCCCAGAATGCTGTGCTTTTTGAGTTTTTGTATCTGCTTCTTAGGGTTTATCTATCTCCAGGTAAACAAGCTCTTAGAACTATGTCTGAACTAAGAGTTTACTTAAACCAAGTAAAGACTGGAGTGATCCACTTTCTCTGAGCTCTCTTACGTGAGATTTCATACATGGACTTTGTGATGTTTCTTTTAACTACCCAGAGGACATTTTTCACTCTTTGTCATTCTTGGCTGTTCATACTTTGGGTGACTAAATGAACTTGTTGTTGTTCAGTCATTTTCAGTGTGTTCAACTCTTTGTGACCCCATTTGGGGTTTTCTTGGCAAAGATACTAGAGTGGGTCGTTATTTCCTTCTCCAGGCTAAATGAACTACAGAAAAGCAAAGTATTTTTATATTTCAAATCTGTAAAGGTCCTACTTGCTAGAAGACCTGGACAAGGGATTGAGTTTTACATGAATTTCAAAACCATTAGTAATCCTCTAATTTACACTACACTAGTACTGCTGCTACTAATATAGATAGCTGGCCAGTAGACATAAACTGTCCTAGATTCCAAAGAGGTATAAGATTGGAGTCAAACAACCCAGGTTGACTAAACTAAGAAAATCATGGCAAAGCAAACCAGAAAACAAACAAACAACTCAAATAAATCCACATTCTAAAGCTAACTATAATAGGCAACCAATATGTGACACATATTGTATGTGGGAGGAAGAAGAAAATAAAACATACTTTGTCACACATATTTTTATCTTTTGCTTACACAAGCAACTTGACTGAATTAACTAGTCAAATTAATCAGGAAAAAATTAATCAATTCTATTTTATCCCATTCTATTCTACTCATTCTATTCTAGTCTATTCTATTAGTCCCTAAGAACAGAAAACCATTTTAGTCCTAGCCCTTAAGGAGATTACAGTCTAATAGAAGGATATAATGTTTACCCAAATAATTATGATACAAGGTAGAATATGATAGGGATATGGTACTACAAGAAAATTTGAGGACCGAGGGTACTGGGAAATGGAGGTAAACAGAAGGGCAAGACTTTATTGAGAAAGTATAATCTGAATTAGACCTTGAAGGATTTCAATGAGAGAGAACACTTTCTAATTGTAACCTATGTTGCTATGGAGATATGCCTCCTAAATCCACTAACTACTGAATTTGGGAATTGAGATTTCTGAGAAAGGCTCTTTGTGATGGTTTTTGGGACTGCTTTGCAGAAATTTCTAAGAGAAAGATGTAGGAAAGAGTGGAGCTGGGTTTTCAGTGAGAGTTCAGAGTTTGTTTTCCATCTTTGGAATGAATGGATGGGCACCGTAAGGTCCTAGCATTTTCTTCCCCAACTATCTTCTCCTAAGTGACTGTATGAGGTGTTACCCCTATTGTTGCTACAGGCAATAGGGCTGTTTGTTGCGCTTATCAGACCAAAATGACTCCTGAAAGAAAAGACTGCCTTGAACTGAGATTGAGGATTGGTAAGATCTCTTCCTTTGTTCTTTTCCCCTGCAAAGGGGATAAGAATAGCTGCCATTAACTAACCCCATTCCTTCAGAGTTTGGCCTCAACTCCTTCATGTTAGGGAAAGGAACCTGAAGTATCTAGCTTTCTGCTTCAACTAGAAGTGCTCAATACTAATGAAACCAAAGAACATTTTCCTAGGGGAAGTATTTCCCTATTGAAGAAAAATTTTCTGGGAAAACTGGAAAGAGTTTTAGTAGAAAATATGTTTAGACCAGTACTTATCCAATCTATCACAATAAACTCCAAAAAGGTAAACAATCTTAATATTAAAGGGCACATAAAAAATAGGGGCTATTAGAAGGAGATGCATTTAATAGTTATCATTGGAGGAGAATTTATAACTAGATACAAGCTATAGAGCATTACAAAAGATGGAAATTTTACAATTATATAAACAAAATGTATCGGCACAAAGAAAATAAATGCTTCTGGAATAAAAAGAGAAACTAGCTACTGGTAAATATGTGCATATGTATTTACATCAATTATCTCTAACAATTGTATAATTCCAAGTTTGTGGCCAAATATTATGTCAGTTTTCATAAGAAAAATATAATCTATCAACAAAAAAGTTTCAAATCATTTATAATAAGAGAAATTTCAACTGCAGTAACCAAGATATGATATGAAGTCATATTATAAAATTTGGCAAAAACAGTAAAAATAAATAGAAATGATGGATGTTGTAGGAAGTCTGACTATGTCACCCTTCCCCTTTATTGAATAAGCTATAGTTTTCCCCTAATACCTCTAGGATCAACATAAACTCTTCTGTTTGGTTTTTAGATCTCTTCATAAATCTCTTATCCCTTTCTATGCTATCTGGTCTTCTTATGTATTACCTCTTCCACATAATCTATGATCCGTGTATACTGATCTTGCTCTTCCTCACCTAACTTCTATTTCCATTGCACTGGCTGTCTCCCATGCCTAGAATGCACTCCTTCAGTATTTTGGATATTTTGGATATATGCACTTCTTGGAAGTCTTCAATTCTTTTAAGATTCAACTCAAGCTCCATCTTCTATAAGAAACGTTTCCGAGCGCTTCCAGTTGCTAGTTCTTGACTTCCCAAAGTTATCTTGAATTCATTTTATACAGATTTGATGTACAGTATGCATATGTATTTACCTGTTGTTTCCCCCAATAGAGTGTAAGCTTCTTGATAAAAAAGACAGTCTCATTTTTTTCCTTTGAATTCTTAGTGCCTTAGCATACTGCCTGGCAGATAGTAAATGCTTAATAATATTCACTGATTAATTATACACTGCAAATTAGTCCAAATTACTTTGGAAATGAAGTCAGAATTATACAGGAAAAATTACTAAATTGCTTATACTTGTTATCTGAATAACCCTACTTCCTGCTAGACACATTCTCCAAGAAGCTTAGTAATAGAAAGGTCTTATATATATCAAAATATCCATCATAGCTCTTTTGCAGTAATAAAACAAAAAACCTAGAAACAAAGAAGGTTCCAGTTAATTAGAGAACAGCTGGACAAATTGTGGTATACGAACATGATGGCTTCTATCATAAAGAACAACCAATATGATTAATTCAGAGAATTGTGAGGAGACATATGAAATGATACAAAGTGAAGGAAGTAGTACAAGGAGGACATTTACACAGTGATTATGAGAACATTAAGGAATAATAGAACTCAAAATACAATGACCATTATTGGTTCCAGAACACTTATGTTAGCAGAAACCTCCTTCCTCTCTACAGAGAGGTGGGGGATCCCATGGAGGTGATTGCCATGTATTGTCAGTTGCCTTTGCCAATAGAAAAAAAGATGCAACTGTTAAAAAAAAACAACCCCCCAAAAAACCCTTTCAAACTTTTTTATTAGGGTATTTGTCAAAGATTATAAAATTAGTTTATAAAGTAATTATTGTATGTTTCTTTTCTTTCTTCTCAAGCACTTTTACAGTTTACTTATGTAATGGAAGTCTGACATATGTGGAAACCCAGGATATAAGGGAGATACTTCTGGGAGAGTTGTGAGGACTGGAATATATATGGACAATATGATATCAATTATACATGTGAAATCATGCAAAATATATTTCCATAACAGCCACATCACAAAAAAGCAAAAAATATAAAAATAAAGTGAAAAAAATTGTACTTCAATTTGCACTCAGAATCTATCAGTTCTCTCTGTAGGTGGATAGCATTTTTCATCTTGAGTCTTTTATGTGAGAAAATTTGCCTCATTGTACCTTTCCCTTAATCCTTCTCCCAGTGTATCTCTCTTTCTCACCCCTACATTCTTTTTTGGAGATCATCCCAACATAATTGACTTATGCTCGTGCCCTCTGTCTATGCAGGTTCCTTCTAACTGCCTTAATAATGATAAAGTTCTTAGGAATTACATTTATCATTCTCCCATATAGGAATGTAAACAGTTTAACTCCCTTATAATTACTCTTTCATATTTACCTTTTTATGCTTCTCTTGAGTCTTCTGTTTGAATGTTAAATTTTCTATTTAGCTCTGGTCTTTTCATCAGGAATGCTTGGAAGTCTCCTATTTCATCAAATATATCATTTTCCCCTTGAAGAATTATACTCAGTTTTGCTGGGTAGGTTATTTTTGGTTATAATCCTTGCTCCTTTGCCCTCCAGAATACCATATTTCAAGCCTTCTATTCCTTTAATGTGGAAACTACTAAATCTTGTATGATACTGACTATTGTAACTCCATGATATTCAAATTGTTTCTTTCTGCTGTAACATTTTCTCCTGAACCTGGGAGCTCTGGAATTTGGCTATATTTCTAGGAGTTTGCATTTTGGGAGGTGATTGGTAAATTCTTTCATTTTCTATTTTACCCTCTGAATGTAAGCTATTGGGGCAGTTTCCTTTATAATTTCTTGAAATATAATGTCTAAGCTCTTTTTTTAAATGATAGCTTTTAGGTAGTCTAATAATTCTTAAATTATCTCTCCTCAATTTATTTATCAGGTCAGTTGTTTTTCCAATGAAACATTTCAAATTTTCTTTGTTTTATTGTTTCTTAAAGTCTCATGGAGTTACTAGCTTCCACTTGCCCAATTCTAGTTTTTAAGGCATTATTTTCTTCAGTGGGCTTTTGTACCTCTTTTTCCATTTGACCAATTCTGCTTTTTAAGGAGTTCTTTTGTTCAGTTAATTTTTTGTATTTCCTTTTCCATTTGCCCTATTATGCTTTTAAAGGAGTCCTTTTCTTTAGTGAATTTTTGCACCTCTTTTACCAGTAGGTCAATTCTGTTTTTTAAGGTAATATTTTCTTCAGTAATTTTTGTGCCTCTTTTACCAAGCTGTTAATTATCTTTTTATAATTTTCTTGCATCACTCTCATTTTTTCCCACAATTTTTTCTCTACCACTCTTACTTTTTCTTTAACTCTTCCAAGAATTCTTGCTGGCCTTTGTTCCCATTAACATTGTTCTTTGAGGCTTTGCCTATAGCTATTTTCACATTGTTCTATTCTTCTAAAGTTTATGTCTTGGTCTTCCCTGCCACTATAGTAGCTTTTTTATGGCCTCTGCTCCCTTGTGTTACAGACCTTTCCTGCAAACCTCCTAAATTGTCTTTGGCTGGAAAAATATCTCCCTCTGACCTTTTTTGGATCTGCCCCTCCAAAATGTAATTGGAACATCATTTTAAAGTTGTTTAGAGGGGAATGTTGGGAGAGTTCAGCTGGGTCATCGCATATTCTCTGCCATCTTGGTTCCTATTTTCCTGTATGTCTTAATAAATTTAAGTTTGTAAATTTCTATAACTGAAGGGGAATAAAAGTGAGTCATATCACTGGTAGTTAAACTTCTAGTTTGGCCTTTCTGAACCCAGCTGGGCAGATCTTCAAATGATAAGCACATAATACATCATTCAGTCCGTTCCCAAAGTCTTATCATTTTGGCAGGATTTTCCAGATTTTGCATTCAGCTGGCATACCCTTAAAGAACCCAGGGTCACCTTCATGCTAGGATAAAATACTAGAATAGGGCTTTAGTTTAGGTCTTATTCTTCTGCCTCCTCAAATATTTTTGTAAAATTTTATCAGGTACAATGAGATATATCTCTCAAATTAATTTGAGGTTGTTCTTTAACTCATAAATGTTTCTTTCCCACAATTTACATTTGCTTCTATGGGGAAAAAAAAAGAAAACAAACATGAAAAATTCTTGCTATCTAGTTTAGAGCCATTTGTGATTTTGGCACTAATTATATAGTATTGCCACCTAGTGGACAACTGTGTTACTTAATACCATCTCCAATTTTGCAACAAACTTCATATTCTGACTACAGTTATGCCTGTCTTTATCCTGCAACGTGTTCCTGAAAATTTGCGTGAAAATCAAATTTCTATAAATCAATCACATTTAAGAAGAACTGGATTTTAACAAATCAAATCATATTTTAATAAATCGAATCACATTTAAGAGGAGTTGGATTTTAAGAAATTTTACAAGCACTCCTTCAGTAAAGTGAATTTATTTCATTTACCTGTATTGTAAATGTTGTGAATATTTATCAGCAGGAATTAGTGGGGTAAGAAAGCATGCTTAGAGGAAACTGAACAACAGATTCAATTAAGTGAGATTATCCCAGGAGAATAAGGACAAAACTGGAAAGTCATCTAATAAACAAATCAAAAAATGGAAAAGATTGTAAAAATTTCTTAAACCTTCTTCCCATCAATAGCAGTGAAGTCACCATATTTGAATTCTGCTATCATAGCCCCTGATCTGCTACATGAAGAAGTAGAAAAGGCATTTTAAAAATATGGGGGAAAAGTTGTCCTAGACCAAGCATAGACACAAAAGGTCTGTGCTGGAGGTGACACAATTTTCAAAGCATGGGAGATTGATCGCCAGATAACCAAAAGAGAAGAAACCACCAAATGCTTGGAAAAATCAGAGATGTCATTATTACCTCAAAAGGCTATCAAAATATAAGCAACAACAGAATATATGCCTACTTTCTCATCTCTACAAAATCTTTATGAGAATAATGTACACAGCTATTATCTATTGATAGCATTCTGATGAAAGCATAAGAATAGCAAGTTCTCAAAAATAGTATCATACAGTGGACCACCAGTCCTTCTTCCAGCCCAGACCCTTCAGCCATCATCCCAGAAAGCAATTCCTGTTGGTGAAGGGACCAGCCATCTCCAAGAACAGCCAACCAACAGCTGCCTATAGGGCAGGTAAGCTAGTTTAGCTGAAGCAATAAAGCACCCTGAGGGAGAGTACTACTACCACTTCTCCTTATACTCTGATGGAGATAGCCTAGGACCTTGAACTTAAGAGCTTTGGGAATAGCAGTATCTTTCCCCCAAGACTACCAGTCCTTGCAGCCCAATACCCTTGACCATCATCCATGGGAGAAATCAATGTGGAGAAAGGGGCCATCTTATTTTCCACCATCAAGACCAACTGCCAACTAAATGCCACCAGAAAAATCCATGAATTCTAGAAGCAGCATCACCTACATTACTCATTGGTCCTTCATCCAGCCTAGCTCTCACAGCCATGATTTTGGGAAATAAGCTCCATGGAGATGTGACCTCCAGTTACTAAAGACTCTAAAAAAAAAAAATACTGCTGTCCCTGTGTACATGGTTCTCTTTGTTTTGCTCGCTTGACTTTGCAACAGTCCATACAAGTCTTTCCAAGCTTTTCTAAATAGCAAGTTGATTTGGACCCCAGAGATTTGAGAATCTGGAGCATTTTGGGTGGAAGCCTTCCAGTCAATCTCTTGAGAAGGAATTGATTGGGAGGACAAGAGGAGTTCTTCCTGTCTTAGCTTTCACCTTTGTCTTAGTATTCTCCTTGAGTCCTTGCCGCTTTGGACAGAGGAAGACCTCGTAGATTTTGAGGGACTTTTTCATTACTATCCTACTAGTGTCCCCAGGTCAGCAACAGCTGAGGGCAGTGTCTGCATTGGGAACCAAAGACAGACTAGTGATGATGGGGAGAAGTAGATTCAAGGCTATAGAAGGATCCCAGCAGAAAAAGTACACCCTACCTAAAGAGAACATCTTTAAAGACTCTAGGAAAAGGATTTCCAGAAGCTACCCATTTTCCACATGTAGTCTCTAGGCTTGAGTCCACTTTCTCCTGAACTCACTATTTACTTATAGGAGAATGGGTCATGGATATTTCAGGAATATATCTCAACAGTTCTTACTATATTACTTTGTAAATACCTATTTCTAAATGCTATTAAGTCTGGTTGACTAACTGGTATGAATTGATAATCATGGGACAGAAGCACAGAGGTGGGGGGCTTATGAGCAAGACCATTAGAAAGCTACTCCAACCCCTCAGGGCTACCTCTAGGACCCTGAGAGGAGATATAGTGGATGCTTCTGACAACTCAGACTGCCAGTGAGAGTGAGGGGTTGAGAGAGTAATTCTAGGGCACATACTCTGTCTATGTCTATATCTATATCTATATCTATAGATAGATATCTATATATATACATATGCATATATATGCAAATACATGTATTTATTTATGTGTGTATGCATGTGTGTGTGTATGTATGTATACTATCTCCCCCATTAAAATGTAAACTCTTTCAGGCAAAGGACGATTTTGTTTTTCTTTGCATCCCTAGTGTTTAGCATAGGAGTTAGCACATAGTGAGTATTTAATTAGTGCTTGTGGATTTTTGGATTGGTTTATTGGGATTATCTGATTTAGCTTCTCATGCCAAATTAGATTAATAGAATTAAACACTAGAAGGGATCTTAGAAATAATCTAATCCAATCTCCTCTTCCAGATGAGGAAATTGAGGCTCAGGGATGATAAGCAACTTTCCCAAGGCATTTCGGGTAATAATTCACAAAGCTGCAATTTGAACTGAGATTTTGACTGAAATCCAGTGCAGAACATCTATCCCTTCTCTATTATTTCTTAATTAATTAATTATTAATTTTAATTAATTTTCCATCATCTTACATAGGTTTTTTTTTTTCAAATATGCTTATACTGTAATCCAGCATTGCTGTTAGCTGCATTGTTTCTCTGTTTGGCAAGGTAATAAAGTATTTACTAGCTCAGATAGTTTTTGGTATTTCAGCTTCCTTGTTGTGTACTTGAGAGAAATGTGATAATCAGAGTCAATGTCTTTATTCTTATCTATTTAATATTTTTTGCATTTAACAGGAAGAGAATATCTATGTCTGCTTTAAGGCTTAATCCCTCATTGGTCAGTAAATCTCTTTACTCTCATTATAACAGTAATGTATAGAATAATTTTGAGAATTGACTTACAAAATAAAACACCATCCCTTCCCCCACCCAATAAAACTCCATCTCATCTCCTACACTGTTAAAATGTATTGCTGGAAAGGAACAGCTTCAAGGAAACAAATGTCTAATGCAGAGAGAAACACATGTGTGGAAGGAGCCATGAATATTTTCTTCAAGAAGATTTTGTCAGAAGGTGCTAGATGTAATGAGTACTGAGAATGATCACAAGATATGAAATTGACTATATTTCAACATCCAGGAAACAACTGGTCACTCACATGAGTCATTTATAAATCAGCTGCAGTGACTGTGACAGTGACAGAAAAGAGAACAAAGCCATATATAAATATTAACTTAGAAGCTGATATTCTACATGTGAGATCCTTGTCCAATGACCAAAAAATATACCCAGAAAAGGAGAAATCAAATAGTATCAATCTTGACATTCACTCTACAACTGAAACTGAAAGACAAAAGGCAGTCAAAGCTAAATGAAGGATGGCCTACAGATTGCCCTTGGATAGGCAATTAGAAGGATTAATAAAATTGGTTAAATTTTGTACTAAAAAAAACACAAAAAAACCATCATTTTTGATACTTGATCATAACCTCTTTCATGGCAATGTAAGAACTGAAACTTACTTGCCAAAATCTGTTGCAGAAGATGAAGAGGTAGAAAATCCTATTAATATATTGATAAGACCCTCCAAATTAAATCAATATGTGCTTTGATACATAGTGATTTCAATACAAAGGGAAGAATGGAATAAGCATTCATATAGCTAGCACCTACCATGTACCAGGTACTGTACTAAGTACTTTATAAATATTATCTATTTGACAAAGATAAATAGGGGGAGAACAACGGAAAATATGATTTAGGATTAAGAAGTGAGAAAGCTTCACATTTATAGATGATTAATAATTCCTTTGAGGAAAGAATTGAGAGATAATGGATGACCAAATAACATTTTTAATTAACTTGGTTATATTTAATAGAGAAAAAATCATTCATTACAGATATGGAAGTTATACCAAATTGACTACCTACTATATATACAATCAGGTCATTAATTTGTTAAAGCAAAAATTATAATTAACCAAAATTGAAGAACAAAAATAAGAAAAATATAAAGTACATAACTAAAAACAACTCCAACCTGACCTATTTATATAAGTTGTTAATCTGGAAAATGGGTAATGGATGAAGCAATAGATATTAATACTAATTATAAGTATATCTTAAAGAAGTCTAATGTAAATCAACTTCCATAATTAAGAAACCAATATTGATTAGAAATTATTTATCAGCCATCAAGTATTTTATGCTTTGTTAAGCAGAGATACATGGAAAGCACCAATTTTTACACTATAAAATTGTTTGTATGATCTTACTGGGAAAGATACTGGAAGAATATGAGTAGTACTGCTTCACATAATAGCAAGAAGCAACAGAGATGGGAAAACACATTTTTAAAAAGTTTGGAGAAAGATCCAACTAAACAAAATCAACCTGAGAATATTTAATAATGAAATTGGAAGGAGGTCATCAATTAGATTAAAAATGGAAAAGATCTGTATGGAAATCGTCAACAGATTCTTTTCATGCAACAGAAAGCAGAGTCATTACATTTGGTTCTATCATCATAGTCCCAAACGTACTGCATGAAGAAAATAAAATTAGTGCTAGAAAATAAAAGTGAACACAATATACGCAGAGTATATTTGTGCTACAGGCAACACAATTTTGAGGAACTGATCCTCAATATGTATATTTCAAAGAGAAGATTCCAAAGGTAAAGAAAAAATCTTGGACCTTGGAAAAATACTATACACCTCCAGATAGAGAACAGAGGACCTCCAGATAGAGAACCTGGACCTTGGACCTACTCAAAGAATGTGACCAAGACTGATGCTGAGTAAAGTGAGCAGAACCAGGAGAACATTGTACACAGTAACAGTCACATTTTACAATAACTAATATTGATAGACTTAACCCTTCTCAGCTATACAAGGATCTAAGACATCTCCAAAGGCCTCAGGATGAATATCCACATCCAAAGAACCATGGAGTTTGAATGCAGATTGAAGCATAATATTTGCTATTTTTTTCTGTTGTGTTTAATTTCCTCTTTCTTGTGGTTCCTTCTATTGGTTCTAATTCTTACTCACAACATCACTAATGTGAAAATATGTTTAATAGGAATGTATATGTATAGCCTATATCAGTTGCATGTTGTCTCAGGGAGGGAAGTGGGGATGGAGAGGGAGAAAAATTTAAAACTCAAAAGCTTATGGAAACGATTGTTGATAAATCAAAATAAATTAATTTAAAAAAGAGAATGTGACCAAGAGAATGACAATAGCTATCAAGCATGTATGGTTTTCCTATATACACAATATTGTTATGATAATAATATGCATAAACTGGGAAAATAATTTTACAGCAAGTTTCTCTAATAAGGGTTTCATTTCTCAAAACTATAGAGAACTGAGCCAAATTTACAAAAATAAGAGCCATTCCCCAATTTATAAATGGTCAAATGATATGAACAGGCAGTTTTCAGAGGAAGAATTCAAAGGTAACAATAGTCACATGAAAAAAATGCTCTAACTCACCATAGTTTAAAGAAATACAAATTAAAACATCTCTGAGGAACCACCACGATACTCATCAAATTGTCTAAGATGATAGAACAGGAAACCAATAAATGCTGGTGAGGATGTGGGAAAATAAGTACACTGATGTACTGTTGATGGAGCTATGAACTGGTTCAACCATTTGGGAAATCAGTTTGGAACTATGACCAAAATTATGAATCTATGCCTACTCTTTGACCCAGCAATACTGCTACTAGGTCTATACCCAAGGAAATCAAACATAAAGGAAAATTGTACAAAAATATTTATAGCAGCTCTTTTTGTGGCAGCAAAGAATTGGAAACTGAGGGGATGCTCATCAATTGGAGAATGGCTGAACAAGTTATGGTATATGAATGTAGTAGAATACTATTATGTTGTAAGAAATGATGAAGGAGATGGTTTCAGGAAAACTTGGAAAGACTTGTATGAACTGATGCAAAGCGAAGCAAGCAGAACAAGGAGAACCACGTACACAGGGACAGCAGAATTTTTTTAAATTTATTTATTTTTAGTTTTTGACATTCACTTCCATAAGATTTTGAGTTTAAAATTTTCTCCCCCTCTCATTTCTCTCCTCCGCCAGACGGCATACAATCTGATATAAACTCTACATATACATTCATGTTAAGCATATTTTCCCATTAGTCATGATGTAAAGAACAATTAGAACTAATGGGAGGAACCACACGAATGAAGTAACAAAACAAAACAACAAAGGAAAAGAAGAGCAAATAGTATGCTTCCTTCTGCATTCAGACTCCATATTTCTTTCTCTGGGTGTGGAAGGACAGCAGTATTTTAAAGATAAACAACTCTGAAAGAATTGGCACCTCTGATGAATACAATGATCTACTTGAACTCCAGAGGTCTCATGATGAAAAATACTACACACTAGGTAGAGAACTGAAGAACTCAGAATACAGATTGAAGCATATTTTTTCCCATTCTTTCTTTCTCTTTTTTCTCCCTGGAACATGGATATATGTTTTGCATGACTTCATATAAATAATGGGCATCATATTTCTTGGCTTCTCAATGGAGGGTTGAGGAGGAATAGAGTAAGGGAGATAATTTGGAACTGAAAACAGAATTTTTTTAATTCTTAAAAATGAAAAAGAAATAACTGAAAATTGTATGAATATACTGGAATATTATGGGGTCACAAGAAGTAAAGAATATGAAGAATTAACCTATTAAGCATACACTCATTCTTTCTTTTAACAAACACAAAATTACTAAAATGTAAAGTTACTTTAAAAAAGAAAGAGAATAATCTGCACATACATCAATGATGAAGCTACAAGAAGGGAACAAGTTAATGACATTTTACAATCTACTAGAATTTTAAAGTCTCACAATTTACTAAAAGGTTCAGGAAATATAAGATCCCACTGTGCTTATTTTTTGTTGAATATAAAAAGCCTATTATTTAGAAGAGCAAAATACTACCCTAATGGTTCTTCTGCCATGCATATGTTAAAATCCTGCAAGATTCCTTAAAAGATATAACAAGAGAGATAACTTTGTTTAAGGACATCATCATTAAAGGAGGATAAAAACAGCAATATTTGCTCATGAAAGATATTTCTCACTTTTGTCAAGATATTCAACATGCATGAAGATGTGTCCAAATGCATATCAAAGAGAGATTCTCCATAGATGGTGAGGTCCTCCAGTTGCTTCTGTTTACAAAAGACATCATGTTGATTGTATCAAGCCCAGAAATGTTATAGAGACTCCAAATGAGATTATAATTACTCAAGAGAATTTGTCCTAACTATTCACATAGAAAAAACCAAATGGATGAAGAATGCATGTTTTCCAGAATATGATATGCTGTTAAACAGATGACCTATAGAGCTCATCCATCAGTTGTTGTTATTGTTTGTCCTTCATTTTTGAAGATGCCCAATGACACCATGGGTGATGTCTTGATTCACTGGTGAATGGGATTTGAGAGAAATGATTATTAGTAACCAATGATTTGGGGAGATCCAGAGTTCACCCTTTTTCTATAGTCCTCGTTTCAAAGTTTAGTCTCTTGAAGGACTCTAAACTATCTCTCCTCAATCTTGATCAGACCCCACCCAACCTTACATGGAATCTCTAATTTAAGGTGAATTCCACTCAATCAAGCATGGGTAGAGACAGATCCTTTTGTCTAGATTGCCCAAGGCAGGGGGTCATCTGGGTATAGGGATAGTCAAGACTTCTCTATTAAGAGTGACATGATGTCACTCTCAGCTCCTCAATGGAGTGAGCTCATTTCTCTTTGTAAAGTCTACCTCTCATTAATTGTTAACCAGAATTGATTGTCCCCCTCAATAACACCCCTCTTCTAAGAGAATATAAGTATGAGCCCACTGCCATTATGGTCTTTGGCATTCGAGAATGCCATTGATCTCTTTTCATTAAAATGCTGGAATTATTAATAAAATGGTTAATACCCAGAAATTATATCTCTTGAACTTTTTAAATGTCACAGATTTAAGTTAGGCATAGTTGCACAGAGTCATCAGTCTTACTCTCTTTTCCAGAGTCATCAAAGTTCAATGGCAAGACAAAAGTCAGGATGGCCTGGGATGCAGCATATGATCTTGGTATGTCTGATGTCTCACCAAGCTCTAAGTGCTCCACAACTTCTGCATCAGCCACCTTCATGGAATGAATTATTGGAACAAATTGTCTTCCTCTGCCCATTTGGCTGGGGTTGGCGGGGAGAGGGGGGAGGTCTTCACATGCTTGGGGTATGTAGGTTCGAGGCCGTTGGTTACCCTCAACCTGGTTTAGCCTATATGCCAAGACGGTTTACTGAACTTTGGCCACTGTGCATGCTACAGCTTCTTGGAGCCGCAGGTAAGAGTTGAGTGCCTTAGACAGCAAAGGTGGATTAGCAGCCTTGCAAAAGTCTCAGCAGCCCTCCCACCAGAGGTGCTAGTCCTTCTTGAACACTCCATACACCCCTTTCCATCAGTACACATATTTGGTACAAACACTACAAATGGGCAATGAGTTTGGTCCACAATTGCCAAGAAAGAGAACAGGCTAAATTGACCTTGTAATCGTATACAGTTTTTCAAATTATCCCAAGCTTCTCTTTGAAATACAGGCCTACTTTTTAAATATACACAAATATTGTATATCCATGAGTCATGCTAACCACAATCTCCTAAGAACTGAAGGGTGGGTTGACCATGAGCAGGCATGGACATAAAAATTATGCAGGAGAAGTAGCATAAAGGATAAATGTCATCAGAGAAGTGCACGACCAGAAATATGATGGGTCAGTCACAGAGTGAGGGTTAATTCCATGGAATCAAAAGAATATTTTCAGTACATAGTGTAGCTCCCTAGGGATAGATTTATGTGAACATATGGAGAAGAATTGTGCAGCACAAAAAAATGTGGATGCATTACTATTTCATTGGGGAAGACTACCCATACTGAAAGGCAGCTAAGTGGTGCATGCAGCAGATAGAGTACTGGGCTTGGAATCAGGAAGACCTGAGTTCAAATCTGGCCTCAGACACTTAATATCTGTGTGACTCTGGGCAAGTCACTTAACCCTGTTTGCTTCAGTTTCCTCATCTATAAAAGGATCTGCAGAAGGAAATGGCAAACCATTCCAATATCTGTGCAAAGAAAACCCCAAATAGGGTCACAAAGAGTTGGACACAATTGAACAACAAAAACAACCCATAGTGAAGAGATCATACATCCTTTGAAATATCTGTAAAATATCAAATTAAGTTCTTCATATTGAACATTAGTAAGGGAAAAATCTATGCTATTATGTTTTTAAAGTGTTCAACAAAAAGGGCTAAAAAGAATTTTCTGGTTTACCACATTGACCAAAAAAATCAGCATGGTAGCAGTAATGGAAAAGAAGCCAAATTCCAACTGTAGCTGCTCATACATACTGGCTGTGTGACTCCTTGCAGGTCACTTAACTTCTCAGTGCCCCTGTGCATCTCTCTAAAACTAAATTACTGAACAGATGTGGATCTATGCTGGCAGAGCGAGTTTCATCACTGGGAGTTCTCCATGCTAAAGGAAGCACATAACTATTCCAAAAAATTAAGTGAAGTTTTAAAGCATTGTTTTATCATTACGGGAAAAGAATAGTCCTTCCGAAAGAAAGTCATGATGGTATAGTAGACTAAGAGAGCATGAACTAGTAGACAGAACACTTGATTTCTAGGTCCAGAACTACCACTAGCAAACTGACCTCAAATGAGTCATTTAAGCACTAAGTTTCTTAATCTGAAAAACACGTAGTGGATAAGGATCCAGCCTGCGTTCTAGGGTTATTGTGAAAATCAAGTAAGAACTCTTCACTATATACACTCAACAAGCATTAAAGCACAAACAATTAACAAAACAATGATTTTTAACTATATCATGGGTTTAGAAAAAACTGTGATTGACTAGTGTCTAATTAGAGCAATTCTTTATAAGTGATTTGCTGCACCCCAGAAAACCCACCCTACAGATTAATAGAAAACTGAATGAGATTTATTTTCAGTGGTCCAACACAAGAAAGGCATTATGGTACACTGGAAAGATCACCAACTTGGAGTTGGTAGATCTGGAATCAAGTTCCAGCTTCACCACTTTCTGGATGTGTAAACTTAAAGTCATTTCAGCTCTCTTGAGCCTTCTTTCTCATCTATATATAATGGAAGGGCTGAACTAGATTATCTTTAGTCTCTCCCAAATCTAATATTCTAGATGGCTCAGTGGATAGAGTATTAGGCTTAGAGTCAGGAAGAGCTGAGTTCACATCCCATCTCAGACACTTACTAGCTGTGTCACCCTGGACAAGTCAGTGGACCTCTGCTTTAGTTTCCCCATTTGTAAAATGGAGATAATAATAGCACCAGCCTCCTAGGGTTGTTGTGAGGATCAAATGGGATAACATTTGTAAAGTATTTGGTAAACCTTGAAGTACTATATAAATGGCAATTATTATTATTATTATTAATTTCTTTGCCAAGCAAGGGACTGGGATAATCAGTACCCCCCACGATGATGGTAGCTTCAAGTCAAAAGAACATGGTGTTCACTCTAAAGTCATATTTCTTCTTAGCCTATGAATATTAACATTTTTTGATGATGTGAACCTGATAAGTTAGAATGAGCAATGTGCAGCCATCTTAGAACTTGTGTTTGAAACATCATAGAAAAATGTTTGTTGGCAAAATATTATTCACACAGATACTTGAGGGATAGATATTGTAGCTGTAATTCATGCCAGAAATTCTCATATGAAGATATTTCACTCTGAAGGGAAACAGGGGGGAAAGGAGATGGTGGCAGTAAGAGAGAAGGCAGATTAAAGAAGGGATTAGTCCTTAGTAAAAACAAATTCTAAGAAAAGTGAATTGGAAAGAGGAATTTAAAAGAAAAGATAAGAATCTGTGACTGGGCTCCGGGTGAAGGAAAGAGGACAGGAAAGCATAAGCAGGCTGCACCAATCCTAGACTACAGGTTCTGAGCATGCTTCTTCTCTCTCACCGCACTCTTCTTCTTTATAAAGACAGGGCAGAAAACAAAGAGAAAGAAAAGTGTAAATAATAAAATGGAGGGAAATACATGATTAGTGATCATAACTATGAATGTGAATGGGATGAACTCACCAATAAAATGGATGAGGAGAGAAGAATGGATTAGAAAACAGAATCCAGTGATATGCTGTTTACAAGAAACACACTTGAAACATTCAAAGAAGTGCCATGTCTTCATTCCTCTCAAGACTGACTCTATACTTTCTCTACCATGCCACAACAGCCTTTTCTCCCTAAAAGTTCACCACACCCCTGAACTTCTTACACTGAAAGTTCACTCCACCCCTGTGGCACCTCCCTTCCTCTAACTGGCTGCTTCCTGCCAGAATCTCCATTTTAAGGAAAATGCCCAGGCCAAGATGTCTTCATTCCTCTCACGTCTTGTCTCCTGACTCTCTGGACTTTTTCTATCCTACTCCCCATATAGGTACCTTCTCCTCCTCTGTTGCCTTTTCAGCTTCCTTTTATGCATTATAATCCCTATTAAAAAGGGAAAAGAAGGAATTCTACAAAGAAGCCTTAAGTACTTTCCACTTTTATCTAGAGTCAACTAGGAAGGCTCTAAAAGGACAGTTCTCAAAGGTAGCCAGCTAATTTTTGTTTCATTTCAGCTACAAAGTTATGTCCAGAGAGAGAGAAGTTAAAATCCTATGACCGTTGAAATGGCAAGCTGAGGTTTCTCTTTGGGGTAGACAGGATTTGTTCTTCTATTCAGTAATCTTAACAACTTTTTTTTTTCATAATTGGCTAAAATATTCTGGGGTTCTTTTGAGCAAATTCACCAATCCAAATGCTTTTTGGATCTCATGTTTTTCATCATGTAGATTCACCCTATGGGAAAGAAGTAGAAAAAAACTCTTCTCTCTTCTGTACCTTGGGATGTTATAGCCACTGAATCAGGTTTACAAGGCACCTTGGCAATCGATTAGTCTCACCCATGTATAGTCACTTTCTGGAACTAAGCTAAGAATCTTATAACTCAATACATCAAAAGATTTATTATTTCACTGGTGTCCATAAATGCAGCAACCTCTCTATACCTGAGTGGGCAGCTTAATGGATTGCTCTGACCTCCTTTGCACCTCCCAAAAGTTATCATTTGGTAGTCAGCACTCTGGTACTTAGCTTCCTTGAAGTCGCTAGGCTAGCCCCAGCACAACAGATGAAGAATTTATTTCCAGGACCTTACCTGAAACCTTTCTAGTGTGGAGGAACTCAGGGCCGTGTTGGCACAGCCTTTAGAACCCAGGCTCACCTCCTTCCCATGATGACACATTGACCTAGAATCTTTGTGGAGGAAAGCAGAATTCGGTTAACTAAAGAAGGAAAATAACTGAAACAAATTCTACCAAATCTGAAAGAAGAAAGATAATTAAACTCCTACATAACATAAAACACCAGTTTAAAAATAGAATTAGTGCCCAGTTGTGCTGTGCTCCTTCAGCAGATGGAGCAGGTAGTTTACAGTCAAAAGTGTTTCATCAGCTATGTTTCAGTACCTCCAAAGAAAAATGTAAAACAAACTATACATTCCCCAAATACAACAAGCCTCAGTTGGCAATTTTCTAATTGAACAATGATGTTCATTTTCCCTTCTTTTCAATTGTGAACTTCTAAATTTTATCACAGAACTACCATCTTGATTTTTATCATGCTTTCTCATTAAAACATGTATATTTTTCTTATATATTTATATTTGTTACTATATGGGATATACAGTATTTATACAATAATATAGGAGTATTAAGAAAAATCCATGGAAGTTCCCTTAAGGATTCCCTCATTGTAGATTCTGACTTCCTTTGAGGAGAAAAATCCAAGAATATTCATGTAGATTAGAACTTGGAAGAATTTTGGAGATCTCTAAATCCCCTAGATCCAAAAATTTTTTGATTAAAATCTATCACAAATAATTGGATTTTAAGTCATCATTTTGCAGAATTAGTGCTTTTCCTTTCTTCTTCATCTATTTATCAAGCTCAGAGGATCTCTTATAAGACCTTTATGGTGCCCCATAGAGTTTCCCTCTGCATAGCCAACTGCATCTGCATGATCCCTTGAGTTCTCCCTTAAATTCCTCCCCCAACACAGACTTTCTGGACTGATATTGGTGTTGTTGGAGGAAGGGTCTGCAAGATTTCTCATCCAAACCCGAATACACTGGACTAACCATTACTGATAAGTATGGAGATTGAGTGCTTTAGCAACTATTCAAAATAAATGAACCAGAAAACCTGTCTGGTTCAGCAGAGAAAACTCTAATGAAAGATACAAAGTAGGTAGGACACCAAGGAGAGCATATTGTTAGTACCCTCCTGGTCTCACAGGTAGATATCAAAGCCCAAGTCATCATCACTATCTTCTGTTCTTAACATATTATGAATATAATCTTTGGCTGAATATGATAAAAAAAATTGGAAATTACTAAAATGTGGCTATTCTGAAAGGTGGCAAAACTAAAGATGACATCAAAAGTTCCTGGAGATTCAAATTTTTATTCAAATGTATACAAAAGAGTAGGATATAGTCATTTGTTTGAGGAGATAAGTAAGGACAAAAATACATTAAAATATCCTTTCCTTTAAAATTTAACAAAAAACTGGAAGGCCATTGGTAACCCTCCCCCCTTCCCTATAGCATCACTGAAATGAATGATGTAATGTGTAACTTTCTCACTAAGGAACAAGTAGAGTTGTACGTTTAATAATAAGCCAGACTTTTAAAAGAGCCCCGTGACCACTAGAAATGCTGACTCGCCTAGCCTTTGACCTTTTTATCTGACAGAGGAAGACATTTAACTATATTCCCTCAGGTTTTAAAAAGTTCCTTTTTTCCTTTTGGTAGAGACAAACAAATAAGAAAGGGAAAACAGATGATAATATTAATTTAAATGATTTAAGGATGAAAATATGTTTCTTATGAAAAATTGAGCATACTTACATCAACTAAATTTTAGACTAAAATTCCATATTATTCCAAATATATAACAATTAGTTTGTTGAATTCCTATCATTTTCATTTCAAAAAGTTATTGCCGGCCCACTGTATATATTTAGGGTGCTAGTAGTCCTAATCCTCTTTGACCTTTCAGTAGCATTTTACAGTATTGACCACCCTATCCTTCCAGATACTATGAGTAGCAAAGAAAGCTAAAGCAACTCCATATATTCTGCAGTTCCTCTATATTGCCTCTGGCCTTGTTTGTATTGCAATTGTCTACCAACTTGCTGACTGCTGAAACAGCAAGGACAGTCCTGTTTTTAGGGTGGGGTTATAAGAGATAGCTAATCTGAAGAAGACCCTTTCCCATTACTAATTCCAGCAAGAGTCTGTGCAGTCCAGGGATACCACGTTCCTTATCCCGACCCTGCAAGTCCTGTCCAATTCACCTCCTGCCTAGATTGAAACCTATTTGAGCTTTGTCCTTTTGTTCCTTCAGGAAGTCTCTGCCCATAGGGATGGGGCTCCCTTGCTGGTGAACTCAATAAATCTACCCCCTTTTCTCAAATTACCCACTCGATAATATCATCGTTCTTCACTAGACATACAGTGTTCTGGGAAATATGACCCAGAGAATTCCTTCCATCAAATTATTCTAACTCAATCCCAAACTTCATTGGAAGTAAAGTCCTAAGGAAGTTTTCCTAGAATATTACTCTGGATCCAGAGCATTTATAAATGTTTGGAGAGGTCTGGTTGAAAGAACTGAGAATGTTCAGTGCATAGAAAACTTCATGGGGATGTAAGAGCCATCTTCAGTCTATCATGTGGAAGAGGGATTAGACTTATTCTTCTTGACCCCAAAGGGCAGAACTAATGTAGACGGTTGATTAGGAGAGTCTGGAAAACAATCAAGTTAAAAGACATGCCTTTTCCTTTGGACTTTGATTATATCATCAGGAGGTGAACATGGGTTCTGAAGGCTGCACCAGCACAGTCCCAAGTTGTTCCACACTGGAAAGGCTTTAGGTAAGGTCCTGGAAATAAATAAAAGGAAATAAGAGGTGGGGAGGTGGAGATATACCTGGTCATAGTACCTGGAGAGTCCTGGGCAATGATCAGAGAATCAGATTTTGAGATAGAAGACTCCCAGCTGTATCCTATTCACAACAATGCTAAGGCAAGAGAATTCATTCATTCTCCAGCCTCCCCCCACCCTTACAAAAAGCATAAGAGGCAGATGGTATAGCACCAAATTGTATGCCACCGTAACTATGAGTTCTAAAGTAACTGTTCCTCTCCCAAGATTCTGGGAAGCTTTTTGGAGATATAAATGGGGTTATAATTCTCCTGTACTCTTTTGCATGTGGGGAGAGTGAAGAATGACTATGTGATTTATTTCTTATCTGTAAGTCTTTCATGTCTTAAACACTTTTGCTATTGGTTGCCTTGCTTCTTGAATAGTCTGATAATAGAATTTTACCAAAAGAGGCCAAAGCTATGAGTTGCATGAATGGTTAACCAAAGCAGTCAAGCCAAATCCTTGACTAACTAAGGAATTTTGTGGGACTTATGCTTTTTAAGAGATGTATTCTTAGGGACAACCAGATTTCTGTTTAAATGTGGAGATAAAAGGAATAGTGGATGAAAAGATCAAGGATTTAGGAGGTGTTTCTTGAGAATTTAGTTGTGATTCTAACAGGTGTAGTGGAATGGGCCAGGAGATTGGCAAATCAAATTAAAATCAGCTTCAAAAGTCAGGGCAATAAGATGCTGCAGCACTAAGAAGGAAAAACTAAGTGCTACCATTCGCGTGAAAGGATCCTTTCATTGCTCTGGGGGTTAGCTGGGGAAGAGAACCCATTATTGCAATTTCTTGGTGGGGAGAGTGGAGGGAATCTGGAGAAACCAGAAAGTAGGCACTTTACTGGTTTATGGCAAAATATGGTAGATTCAAAGCCAGTTTAAGTGTGGAGGGTGCCAGAACAGTGGCTACAGAGAACTTGACATTTCAGTGTGAATTTAGGAGGGGGCAAAGAGATTGGGAGGTGTTTGTAGCAACACATGACTTGTCTTGAACATCCTGCATGAGACCGGTCACTTGGGTATGTCCAGGTTGTGTTCATGGAGTGATGGGGTAGTGACAGAGAACCTAACTTATGGAAGATTTAGAAGAGTTAGAAAACAGGTTCAAGTCCCAACCCCGCCATAAATTAAATGTGAAACCCTGGCTAAGTAACAAACTCTTTAGGACTCAGGTTCTTCCTGTGTAAGATAATGGAATCTCACTAGAATGTAACTCTATATAAAATCTCAGACTCATCTAACCCATAACTAAACAAGAATCATTTCAACAATATGCCCAAGTAGTCATCTAGTCTTTTTGGAAAACCTCTAGTGAGGGGTAGGTGTGGCTAGATACCAGGTCATATGAGAAAGATATAGGCATTTTAGTGGACTGCAAACTCAGTACGTGTCAATAGTGTGATAGGACAACCACCAAAAACTAATTTGATCTCAAGCCATTAAAATGTCCAAAATGAGCAAAGAGACAGTTCTACTCAACTGTGCCCTGATCAAAATGTGATAAGGCAAAGGAGAGAAAAGCAAAGTGCTGTGATATATAGACTTGGACAAGTCACTTAACTTCTTGGAGCTTCTTCCTATAAAATGAAACATTTGGGCTAGATTAGAAGTTTCTTTTTTTTAAAATTTCAATAGTATTTTATTTTTTTCCAATTATATGTAAAGAAAGTTTTCAACATTTACTTTTATAAGATTTTGAGTTCCAAACTTTTTTCTCCCACCCTTCCTCCTTCACCTCTCCCCAAGACAGCAAGCAATCTGATATAGGTTATACCTGTACAATCATATTAAACATATTTCCACATTAGTCATATTGTGAAAGAAGAATCAGAACAAAAGGGAAAACCATGAGAAAAAAAAACAACAAAAACAAAAGGTGAAAATAGTATGCTTCAATCTGCATTCAGACTGTATAGTTCTTTCTTTGAATGTGCATAGTATTTTCCATCTATGAAATTTCCATCTTTTGAAATTGTCTTTGATCATTGTATTGCTGAGAAGAGTTAAGTTTATCATAGCTGATCATCACGCAATGTTGCTGTTATTGTATACAATGTTTTCCTGGTTCTGCTCACTTTACTCAGCATCAGTTCATGTAAATCTTTCCAGGTTTTTCTGAAATCTGCCTCCTCATCATTTATTATAGTACAATAGTATTCCATTACATTCATATACCACAACTTGTTCAGCCATTCCCCAATTGATGGGCATTCCATTAATTTCCAATTCTTTGCCACCACAAAAAGAGCTGCTATAAATATTTTTGTACGTGCGGGGTCCTTGTCCCATTTTATGATCTCTTTGATATACAGACTTAGTGGTGGTATTGTTAGATCAAAGAATATGCACAATTTTATAGCTCTTTGGGCATAGTTCCAAATTGTTCTCCAGAGTGGTTGGATCAGTTCATAACTCCACCACAATGCATTAGTGCTCCAATCTTCCCACATCTTCTCCAACATTTATCATTTTCCTTTTCTGTCATATTATCCAATCAGATAGGTGTGAAGTGGTACCTCATAGTTGTTTTAATTTGCATTTCTCTAACCAACAGTGATTTAGAGCATTTTTCCATATGACTATAGATAGCTTTAATTTCTTCATCTGAAAACTGCCTGTTCATTTCCTTTGACCATTTATCAACTGGGGACGATCAGAACTTTTAACTGTCCAGCCCACAACATTCCCAAGCATAGCCAAAATCAGATTAAAATGTAATTGGGAAACATTTCATAAAATAAATAAAAATATAATAAAGCACAGAGAATATTATTTGTGGGTTTCTAAGTTAATTATCCTTATGGACAGTTTAGTGGCCCCATTTTCTATTTGAGTTTGACACCACTGGACTAGATGTTCCCAATTCATCAACATATATTATTAAATATCTACTTTCTGCAAAGCACAGTGATAGTTACTAGAGATACAAAGACAAGAATGAAATAGTTCCTGTCTTCAAAAGTCTTACATTCTACTAGAATGACCTCTGAGGTGCATATAACTCTGATTCTATATTCCAGTTTCAAGTCAGTAACTGGGTGGATGGTAGTACTATTGAGAGAAATAGGAAAGCTGTGATGAGTTGATTTATAAAGATGTTTATAAGTTATAAAAATGTGTAAATTATATTATTATAATTTCTGTTCTAGAGATATGTTTGCGGTACCACAGTAATACCTGAGTGTAGATGTCCAGAAACAGAAAAAAATAGGTCAACATCAGAGTTGGAGATACAAATCTGAAAGTCATTCACATAGAGGTTATAACTGAAATGATAATCTATAGGGAGAAAAGAAGTCTAAACCTAGGGGAATGCCTATGTTATAGGCTCCAGGAGAGTAAGAAAAAACAGCAAAGGAGTAGTAAGAAAGGTAAGAGAAGCAGGAAATTATGATATCACAAACACCAAGAAATGATAACTATCAAGAAGAAAGGACCCAGCAGTCTTAAACAAAAGAACAGGCCCTTGGATTGGGCAATTCAGCAGTTAATGAAGAACCAAGGGATCAGTTTCTGTTAAGCAGTGACACTGGAGGACCTCTACTAACAGTCCTGTCAGATTGTACCTACTTTTTCCCACTCCATAATAACAGTATGCAAAAGTCAATGCAACAAATTAAGATACTAAAGGTCAACATCACAGGATAAAATATAGGAATATGTGTTATCAGGAATAGAATAAAGGAAAACAGCCATCTGGCTTCCCTTTTTCTACTACTTTAGGTCTTACAGAATGAGCAATCACTAGAATTAGAGGGTATCTTAAAGCTCATCTAGTCTAAATCACATAATTTTATTGAAGAGAAAATTGGGATCCTGAGAATTAGGGTGATTTGCTCAATATCCCTCCTGTATGAATTACTGTTCATTATTAAGTTAATATGGTATAACATCTCACACCATATACCAAGATAAGCTCCAAATGGGTACATGATTTAGACCTAAAGTATGACATCATAAACAAATTAGTGGAGTAGGGAAACAATTTCTGTCAGATATATGGATAGAGACTTCGTGACCAAATATTAGATAGAGACATTCACAGGAGATAAAATGGGCAATTTTGATTACATAAAATTAAAAAGCTTTTGTACAAACAAAACCAATGTAATTAAAATGAGAAGAGAAGCAGGAAACTGGGGAAATAAATTTTTGCAATAACTTTCTCTGATAAACGTCTCATTTTTGAGATATATAGGAAATGACTTCAAATTTCTAAGAAGAAGAATATGACCTTTTAATATACATTTTATATTCTATTATATAAAACTATATGATAACTGGACAAAGGATATGAATAGTTTTCAGAGAAAGAAATCCAAGCTACCAACAACTACATGAAAAAAAATGTTCTAACTCACTAATGCAGTCAGTCCTCAATATTCATGCATTTAACTTTTGCAACTTCAAACATTCAAGTGATTTTATTAGTAACCTCATTTTCAGTTTTGCATTAGCAACTACACACATTCACAGCCATGACAAGTAGAGAAAAAAATGAAAGGCACAATGAGGGCAAGTTTGTGGAGCAGCTGGCTGGTATCCTAGTAGGTGCTTCATTGGTCTTGTTCACCCTACTGGTGTAAAGTAAAGAACTCCCCATGTATCTGTTGCATATTGTCATTGTTTGCCTTTAAAACTCAAGGTTTATGTTGCAACCCCCAAAGTACAGTGCAAGTCTTTCAGGCTCTAGGCCTAAGCAGGCAAAGTCAGTGATGTGGCTTAGTGAGAAAAGGTCACAGAATTCTAGGGAATGACTAGTGAGAAAAAAATGTTTTGCATATTACCAATTTTATTTCGTGTGTTTTTCATGGTAACAATGTTAGGAAAAATGGATACTATCAGAATTAATGTATTGCTATAAAGAATTGTATACAGAAATTGTATACAGATTTTCAGCAATCTCTAGTGAAAGATTATGGTTTTTGGTAGTTACAGGAATCTAACCCCCTATTTCCCACAGGTTCAATGTATCAACATTCACGTTTTCTACTTTTGCACCATTTTCTAGAAACTTTACCCCTGCAAAAGCTGAGAATTGACAGTAATTAGAGAAATGTAAATTTAAAAGCTCAAAAGTACCACTTCACACCCATCAGCTTAGCAAAGTTGACCAAAAAAAAAAAAAAAGGAAAATGAAAAATGCTGGTAAGGCTGTAGAAAAACAGTTACATTAGTGTACTGTTGGTGGAGCTGTGAACTGGCCCAGACATTCTGGAAAGCAGTCTGGAATTATGCCCTCAAAAGCTATTAAGCTGTGTATGCCCCCTGACCACTGCTACTACTAGGTCCACACCCCAAAGAGATCAAAGAAAGAAGGAAAAGACCTACATGTACAAAATATTTATAGCAGCTCTTTTTGTGATGACAAAGACTTGGAAAACAAGGGGGTGCCCATCATTTGGAGAATAGCTGAACAAGTTGATGGCATATGCACGCAATATGATGCTATTGTATTGTAAGAAGTGGCAAAAGGGATATTTTCGAAAAATTTGGCCTGGGATGACTTGTATGAATCAATACAAAGTGAAGGTAGCAGGGGCATTTATACAATAATAATACCGTAAAGACAAACAACTTTGAAAGACGTAGGAATACAACGGAATCAACCATAGTTCCAGAGCACTTATGATGAAAAATGCTATCTACCTTGAGATAGAGAACTGATGGTCTCAGAGTGCAGATTGAAGCTTCCTAATGCCAGAATTTGTTTTGCTTTATGATACATAATTATAACAGGTTTTACTCTTCTTGCTTTCTCAAAGATTGAGGGAAGGAAGGGGAACATGTTAAGAAAAGAGAACAAGCATCTATACAGAACCTATTAATGACAGGCGATGTGCTAAGTGCTTTACTGTTATCTCATTTGATCCACACAACAACTCTGAGAGATAGATGCTATTATTATGCTCATTTTACAATTGAGAAAACTGAGGCAAGCAGAGGTTAAATGACTTGCCCAAGGTCACAAAGCTAGTAAGTGTCTGAGGTCAGATTTGAACTCATCTTCCTGACTCCAGGACCAGCATTTTATCTACTGGGCCACCTAGCCATCTAACCAATGTGATGTTAATAATAATGGCTATCATTCATATAAGGTGGGACGGAAAAAATTGGGGACCTAAAATAAAATTGAATTGAAAAATATAAAATAGCATAGTAGATAGAGAGACCCTTGAAGCCAGAAAGATCTATGTTCAAGTTTTCCCTTTGACACATATTAACTAACCCTGTGTAGATGCTCTAGGTGACTCTCTAAGATTACAAATTACAGAAAAGCCACACCTTCATTGGTAGACTTGGGACTTTCCTCCCTTGGGAATACCCCATGCCAATGAAATCACAGGGCAATCCCTATCCCTATCCAATTGTTAATATTATATGTAAGTGATAATGATGATAAGTGAACTCACACTGCCTCAACAGCAAAATAATGCTTGATGAATATTGATTTAATCATCTTGGCAAGACACCTTATTAGTTTCACTTTACGGGTAAAGAAACCAAAGTACAAAGACTTACAGTGACTTTTCTATAATGTTTGCATGATTCACTGAAGACTGATAATTAAATTTAATTCTTTGATCCAATGAACATAAAAGTAACATCCTAGTTTATGTGTGTTGGGATTTTACCCAGAAGGAACCCAGCCAAGGTTAACTCCTTGTATGCCAAGTTTACAAAGTTAAAGTACGAGGCCTTTGTCTAGACATTAAAAGATGTCACTACATATACAAGGTATAAACATCCCTATTAACGCCAACTATGAGACTTTGTTCTAGCATTGAAGATGCTTCTTTGATGGGGTGTGAAATCTTCTTACCCTGAGTGCTAGTTAACCTTCCTCTACCACAATTAGGATTACTGATATTTTTATTAATTTATTTTGATTTATCAATAATCACTTCCATAAGCTTTTGAGTTTTTATTTTATTTTATTTTTTATTTTTAGGCAATTGGGGTTAAGTGACTTGCCCAGGGTCACACAGCTAATGTTAAGTGTTATATGTCTGAGGCCGGATTTGAACTCAGGTTCTCCTGACTTCAGGACTGGTGCTCTATCCACTGTGCCAACTAGATGCCCAGCTTCTGAGTTTTCAATTTTTCTCCCCCTCCCTTCCTAAGATGGTACTCAATCTGATATAGGTTATACATATACATTCCTATTAAATATATTTTCACATTGGTCATGTTGTAAGGAAGAATTAGAACCAATGGGAGGAACTACCAGAAAGAGGAAACAAAACAAAACAGAAGAAAAAAAATAGCAAATAACATGCTTTGATCTGCATTCAAACTCCATAGTTCTTTCTTCGGATGTGGATAGCATTTTCCATCTTGAGACCTTTGGAGATGGCTTAAATCTTTGCATTGCTGAGAAGGGCTAAGTCTATAGGATTACTGATTGAATAAAGGCCAGTTTCATAGCAACTGAGATGTACTTTTGGTTTAGATCTTTGAAAAGGGGATAAAGAAAGAGCCAAAACTGGCAGACAGAGAGGGATGTGGCACAGAGATTCAGACTAGATTTGCTAGAGGAGAAGCCTATATATCTGGGGAACGTGGCCTTTTTATCTATAGATAGTAGAATCTATAGATGAAAAAGAATTTCTGGACCAAGCAGAGGAGTTCCAGAACCGAGTAGGAGATGGAATGAAAAAACAGCAAGGGAAGCTCAGATTCTTAAAATCTAGCCACTGCTCAGATTCCTAAAGAACCTAGCCAATGGCTCACAAATGTTCAGATTCCTTAAGAGTCTAGCCAATATGGTGGATCTTTAATACTTTGCCTCTGGCTGGAAAAAAAGAAAAAAGAAACATCAAGGGACAGAACCATGGTGTATAGGAGCAAATCTGGATCTCTACTAGTACTATGAATTATGTGCAAATTGGTAATTTCTTAAGGGGATTGACTCTAATGATCCTCAAATTTTTTCCTCTAGCAGGAGGACCCCAACTTCAAGATAATGTTATAAATCTGGACCCCAGGGAATCTTGAATGAATTAGAGCTCATTAGAAGGTGAACTTCACATAAAAATTTTGAATCTGGGGGGGTGCTAGTAGTAGCAAAAAACTTACCTTATTCAGGTTTGATGATCAATTTTTACCTGCAACACTGAAAGAGTATTATTGTAGTGAATATTCCTTATGATATAACTTTTTATTTATAGATGAGATGTTGATCTAAGCTAATGAGTTGTTCTTAATGAACTCATGTTGGCTCACAGAGATTATCTAGGATAATATTGTCTTAGGGCTAGTAAAGAGGCAGGCACAGCCCCAACCTGATAAAAGCATATGATTTTGGGCAAACTTTTCACAATAGAAACTCTTTTTAAAGTGTAACTTTTATTTTACTTTTTTTGTCAATTAGCAAGCATTAATTTTCTTTCTTTTTTAATTTCATAGTATTTTATTTTTTCCAATTACATGTAAAAACAGTTTTCAACATTCATTTTTTGAAAGATTTTGAGTTCCAAATTTTTCTCCCTCCCACTCTTCCCTCCCCCCTCCCCAAGAAAGCTAGCAATATGATATAGGTTATATGTGTGCAATCATGTAAAACGTACTTCCACATTAGTCATGTTGTTAAAGAAATAGAACAAAAGGAAAAAAACACAAAAAAACACAAAAAAGGTGAAAATGTAAAGCATTAATTTTCAAGACAAAAAAGGAAACAATTCTGAAAAGGAGGAACAGGAAAGTTGTCAAGAAGACAACTTAGATTTTTTAAAGGCAAGTGCAGAAGAGGGAATCAAGGATAGATAATGGAGAATGATCAAAATTAGCATAGCCAAATTATGTAAGAATAATCTAAGTACCACAAAAACTCAGAATAAGATAAGGTTTACTAGGAATTCAGGTAACAAAAACAGGTTTTGTAAACTATATTGTGGAAAAGAGGGCACATTGGAAGAATAGATATGCTATTCAGTGTGGGTAAGGGCAATGATAACTAATGACAGAGAGAAGACAGGACTGTTCAAAATCTTATTTTGCTTCTGTTTTCTATGTTGAGGAAAATGATCTTTGAACTAGGAAAGGCAGAAGAAAAATGACAAATATGGAGTTGGAACACAAGATAAGTATGGAGATAATAAAAGAGAAACTGATCCTTTTGATAAGTACAGGTGACCAGACCCAGATAAACTGTAGCCTAGTATTGAAAGAAATGCTTCATGTGACCACTGAACCGTTAATGGTGATCTATGAAAGAAAGTGGAGAATAGGAGAGGTACCTTGTCCATACAAGAGCTTGAGAGTTCTTACTCCCTCCATTGGAGGCACTATGGGAAGTGCTCCTCTACAGCTACTATGGTGCTTCTTAGAGGAGTAGATGAACTCTGATAGCATGAGCTTACCGGAAGACATGGACTTTAAGGAAGTTGTTTGGACAGTACAGAAGTGAGTGAAGGTAAAATGCCTACCCAACAATTTCACTAAATGCTCCATGTTTTAATGTTTCATCCTCCTAGGAGAGCATGCCAGTAGATATAACTTACTACTTCCTATGTTGTTAATGTGCACTTGTGAGTCTTTTATATTTTATGCATTGTGTGTGAAAATATATTTCATTTGCCTGATCTACATTGTACACTGGATACTTTTTTACCCTGCTTTTTGTACTCCAGACATGAGCTAAAAAATAAGTTTTAGATGATTCTCTCCAGGGCTCCAGAGTAGGGGTATAAAGAGGTTTGAGAAAAAGAGCCTGACTTCAGTTGAAGAGCCAGACTAACTTAGTACTGAATCTAGCTCATGTGCATGGGTCCAGAGGTAGAGGCCCCATTAAAATAAGGGCCCCCACTTCACTGGATCCAGCAGTAGTTCTCTGCTGTTACATAGGAATGATCTATACCTATAAAGGGTGCATACTTTATGGGTTTAAGAGCATAGAGTAGGCAGACGATCACAAATGATTTTCTGCAGTAGATCACATCTTCAAAGTCACTCAACTGATTAAAATGTGCAAAGAATATAAAGTTCTACTATATTTATTTTTTGTTGATTTTAAAAAAAGCATTTGACTCAGGAGAGCAAAATATAACATTAAAACTTTCTGTCCAAGAAAGTAACTCCAACAGGAACTTAAAATTCACATCATAGAGAGTTGCAACTATCAAGGAAATGTTCAATGACAGACTATTAATATCAATCAGAGCAGAAAACATGAAGACATATACCAAAGGTGCTCACCATTGATGGAAGACTTCCTATGCAGATACAATATGCAATATGCAACTGCACATGAAACTGCAGATCTATATTAAGTCCAGCTTGATTTTCTTCTTAAATATGATATAACAATGTTGGCTGCACCATAGGAAGTCATATCTACTTCAAAGTGAGCACAACCTAATGAAGTATTGAAAACAAATATATGCTCTAGTACACACACAGATATGCATAAACTCATAGCCATACATAATAATAAGGGAGTATCTTCAATAGGGATAACAATGTCACTCCAAAGGTAACCAAACAATCTAAGGTAAAAAGACCATAAAATTAGTTATTGTTTTTATCAAATTATGTTTAGCTCCTGAATATAGGCCACGACTCTAAAATGCTATTTTTTATGTATGTATATGTATGTATACATATAAATGTTTTAAAATAACTAATTATAGAAGTCCACACCTCAATTTTCTAAAGGCAACATTATTTTGGGGCAAGTTCAGCCTATATTCTTATCAATACAGTAATCCAAATGTGGTTTTCCACATACCCTTGACTTCACTAAATTATTTATCTTAGAATTCCTTTTCCAAAAATGACTACCTGTCCATTTAGACTATCACTCAATTTTTTAAAAAAATGCTTTGTATGCAACTTTTCAGTAACTTATTCATTATCTAAAGCGAGAAACAACTTGCATATGTGGAAGTAAGTTTGTTGCGTGCAAGTCAGCTGAGGAGTAGTGGTTTCTCTGTCCTACAAGGAATTGTTCATGACTCTATATGAAATTGCACATAGAAAAAAATAATCTTTTAAAGACAGATTGTCATCATATGGAGAAACTGTGGTTGGTTTGTCATGTGGCTGGGATTAAAAGAAGGAAGGAGTTATATAATCTTACAGATCAAATGACCTGCAAATAATTAACTTTTTAGTTGTTTATGGTAAAATAAAGACAGAAACCTATAAAATAACAGCTATAATTGTATTACTGCATTAGTGTTTCGGGTACTTTGCAAATAAAAAAATGAAAATCTTAATTCTCGAAACTGTGATTTATGTAACACAGTGGAGCTTTTACAAAGAGGAATATTTACTTCACTGATATACATACTCCCTCCCTTCCCCCAATGTGTGGGATACGTAATCCCCCCTCCCTCTCCATACCAGCTCAATCTCTGAGGAGACGGGAATTAGGTTTATAGTTTAGACTGGTTCCCTTGGGGCAGAGTTCCAAGTCAGAGCCCAAACTCTCCCCTTGGGCTCCAGTCCTAAGTACCCTGGCTTTTCATGGCTTCCCCTGGCTGAAGGGGGGTGGGGTGGAGGGTTCTGATTGCACCTTCCCACCTGCAATCCTGGCTCCAAGGTTGTTATGGCTTGAACTCCTGGTCCTATGGGAATCACTTCTAGCACCTGAAACTGGAGACAAACAACACAGCACAGAAACAAACACCTCTAGGCTCATGTTTTAGAGCCAGAGCAAAAGAGGAAGAGCAGAGGCAAGCATCCAGCTTGGAGCAGCAGCTAGGAGCACAGA
Organism: Vombatus ursinus; assembly: GCF_900497805.2. NCBI lineage: Eukaryota > Metazoa > Chordata > Mammalia > Diprotodontia > Vombatidae > Vombatus > Vombatus ursinus. Next base: position 3,765,247 of record NW_020954590.1, read on the forward strand.
CAAAAATGCGCCACCACCCCCCCTCCCCATGCGCACGCGCGAGAGAGAGCCAGTCAATCAGAGGAAGCTGCTCTGCTTCTGTGGTAGGGGACCCCATGAACTCCATGCTGAACAAACTGGGCATGTTCAAAGGCCCATAAACGTTCACGATAATTATTCATGTCATGGGTGTGAAAAGGGAAACCCTTTGATCTGTTAGAATAGGGTACTACCTATGGAGCTAGGCAGGTGCTCTGTTTCTTTTCTGTGGGCCACATGCTCTGGTCTGTTTCTGAAGGGCATAAGTTTAATTGTGAGACTGTAGCAGCACTTGACTGGTCACCAGTGATGGGGGTTGAGTCAAGGTTGATTGGTCAGAGTCAGGAGGAGCTGAGGAGAAACAGCTCCTGATCTTTTATGGGATATCCGAATCTTCCTGGGCTGGCTCTCCCTTGGATTGTCAACAAGGGAAAGGTGAAGAAGGTATTTTTCTCTTCTTCCTAGCTTTATGGCAATGGTAGCAACAATCATATGCCAACTACAACATGGTGTTTGTGTGAGCCTGAGTCCTTAACTACCTTTAGCTTTTTGTTTTCTCCCCTGAGCACAGAATAGAAATCAGTGAACTTGAGAAATGGATATTTCTAGCTGTTATTATAAGCTCATGAAGTAAAAATGCTAGGAATTTTTGGGTTTGTTGTGGTCTGAGAGGTTCAGAGATCCCTCAAACGCTGGAGTTCAGGATGGGGTTGTCTGGAATGAATTTACAGACTCAAGCATTCTTTGAGTCAAGTTGGCAAAGATTTATTGTTATGCTATACAGTGGGCAGAGGTCTTTAAGAAACCTGCAAGAGAAAGAGGATGGTGCTGGCGTTTATATGGAAAACGGCATGGGAAAGGAATGCCAGAGATGCTAATTAGGTAATCTAAAGGTCCAGGTGTCTTTGGAAGCTATGGATGGGAAAGTGTGGGAAGTATACCAGACAGTGAGGGGGTTATCAGAGGCATGGACCTTGGGGATCTGGCAGGAGGAAGAGTCCTTGGGTCAGCCAGGGACAAAAATCCTTGGGCCTGGCACCTCTCTCTCTGTCCTGATCAGAAAATGCATTCTGCAACAAGAGAAAATTTTCTCCAGGACAGGAGCCTACTAAAAAATTGGGAGGCTTCCAGAGTCATGATCTTAGGGGTGGGGGCTGAGCAGCCCATCATTCTCTCACCCAGCTTTGTGTAACTGCACCAGGGAGAGAGATAAGTGTCTTGCTGGGGTATACTCATGAGTAATTGCTAGGCACAGTGTCCTTGGGCTGGAGAGAAACTGCCAGGGTTAGTGTTTCTGAGGCTAGGGAGAAATTGGGGTCCAAGCACAGGCACCCAAGCACCCCATCATGTTGAGTGCTAGCTGACCACTGGGAGGTGATTACCATAGTATCACTATACCTCAGAAGAGAACAAATACCACTACCAAGAAGATACGGCTATTGAAAGGTCTAAGAAAGTCCAAGCCATGCCTTGGATGGCCAGGATATCTGTTGTAAGCTGCTCTGACAGTGCGGGTCTGGGATGCAAACAGAATATGTGTTTCAACAGTTTCACAAAGTTGTCTTTATCTTTTGGGAGAGGGAGTAATATAAGAGACAGGTTATTGTTTTTGGTTTCTGTATTTGTTAATATGTACTTGTGAGTCTTTTGTGTTTTAAGCATTTTCAGTGGTGGCAGAAATAAAAAAGAATCTTCCCAGTGGGTTTCTATTAATTCATAAGATATCCAAAATTTATCCTGGCAGAGCCCCCATAATATAGCACTCCCTCTGGTCTGCTCCCTCAAATAGTATTCATAGCTGAGTTCACTAAAGAATAACTATTCCAAGTACAAGATGTTTTAGGGGACCACCCTAGTAACTTTATGCCTTGTGAGCCTCTTCTGATGTTTTCTTCTTAATAGCCAACTAGAGGACACAATTAGCAGATAATAAAGGTTTTGCCCCAGATAACATAGTTAAATACAGTAACAACAAAACATATCTTCCATAAGCCTGGGGCATACTCACCCATAAATATATACAACATCAGTGTGTAAATTTTACAAATAGAATGGAACTCAAATAGGGAACCCAAGGCCAAGGCAATCAATACTTCTGGTGCTGCAGATTTCCAGTGTCTTCTCAGGATTTCCTTGAGTTGTTCCTCAAAGAACATAGTATCACTTTTTGGATAAGTTGTTCTTCTGGGCCCCTTAAGCCTTGGGTGATACTTAATAGTTTTGATATTTGCTGTAGTCTCCACTGTTTCTGCCTTAAGGCTCAGTCGAAATCTTGGACTAAAGTACAGGTGTGCAGTTTGGGAAAGAACTGGAATCCATACTGTAGGATTCATAGAAGTTTCAGTTTTGGGGTCTACCATCTCCTAAACAGGATCCTATCTCCAGCTGCCATCTAACTCCTCTTGTTGACTCAGATGGACCCCATACTTCCAGACACTGCTATGTGCTTCTGCTCCAAGATGCTACTGGCAATCACATGGGGTGGGGTGGTGGGGAATCATTTCCTTTGTTGCATTCTCCAAAATATACAAGGGAAAATATAAAGAGTAAAATTTCAAATGTCGAGTCTTTTTTCCGTAACTGGTTCTCTTTTGGACTTGATTCAACTGTTTGCTAGATAGGAGGGTTTGCTCTTCTGCTTTTAATCTCTCAGCCCTTTCCATTTGCCCAAATCAAACAGTAGGCTACATGATCTTGGGCAAATAATTTAATCTTTCTTAGCTTCATTTTTCTCACCTGAAAAATGGGAATAATAATAGCACTTATCTCACAGGGTTGTGAATATCAAATATGATAACTCCTATAAAGTGCTTTGTAAACCTTAAAGGTCTATATAAATGATAGCTCTTATTATTATTACTATTATTATTGTTATGCAGAGAAAAGGGCACCCTTGTCTTTTAAAAACTTTAATCTAGTTTCTTGATCCTTTTGTGTATGAACGGACTATTCAAAGTCTGAAGAGGGCAGGCCACTACAACCAGTCAATGAGACTACCCAGTGTCTGACAAGGCTGTGTTCCTTCAAAACCATCACTTCCTCCTTACATTCTAAAATCTCTTGAAGTAAATGGGGAGCAGAGGGGAAGTCAATTGACCAGGGGTTCCATGGTCAACTCCTTTGCTACATTCATATTTGAAATTTCGTTGCTTAAAATATAATTATATTTACATTTAGCAATTGATTAACGATTAGTATTCAGACACGGGGGCATTTGACCAGAGAATCCCTTTACAGATGGAACTCTGGGGATCCAGGTGTTCAGAAGGTAGGTAGTGGGGGAAGTGGGATGTGAAGATTCAATTCAATAAACATATATTGATTCAATTCAGAAAACATTTATTAAGAGCCTACTATGTGCCAGATACTGTGCTGAGTGCTGAGGATACAAAAGAAGCAAAAGAGTCCTCACCTTCAAGGAGTTTACAGTCTAATGGGGAAGACAACATTCTAACAAATATATGCAAAGCAAACTACATACAGGATAAATACGAAATGATTAAAAGGAGAAAGCACTGGAATAAAGAGGGGTTAAGGAATGCTTCCAGTAGAAGGTGGGATTTTAGTTGGGATTCAAAGGAAGATCTCTCTGAGAGATCAGCAGTCAGAGGAGAGATGGAAAAACATTCCAATTTAAAAGAAGGAAAGCACTGGAATTATGGGGGTTAAGGAAGGCTTCCTGTAGAAGGTGGGGTTTTAGTTGAAACTCAAAAGGAGCCACAGAGGTCAATAGGCGGAGCGGAGGAGGGAGAGCACTGAGTTTGAAGCTCAATCAATCAACGTATATTAAACGCCTAAGCGCCTACTATGTGCCTGGCACGGTGCTAAGCTAAGGATGGAAAAAGGTATGTGGGAATGACTACAGACGAAATTCGTGCTCTGGAAAGCTGTGAGTCATTGCTCAGAGTGGTTGCTGATGGTTTCCCCTGTCCTCTGGGGGCGGAAGGATGAGAACCAGAGCAGTGAGCAGAAGGAGCAGCTACTCTACCCCAAACCACATTCCCTTCCTCCTTCCTCAGTCTCTCTGGCTTAGCCCAGCCCCAAGGTTGTCTTGGCAACCCTGAGGGCGGAGGAGAGCGGCACAGGAGAGCGTCACCTGATCTGGATTTCGGAGAGCTGTCTGCGCAGGCGGAGGGCGGGGCTTGTGTGGGTGACGTCAGTCTCCCGCTGACTGATTGCTCAGTTCCCGGACTTCTCTCTCCCCAGAGGATCGGAAAACCGTTGCTGGGGCGCAGCGGTCGGGGCCCGTTGGAGGAGAGCGCCGGGAAGGCTCGGGTGAGCAGCTGCTTTTGGCGGGGAGGAGTGGCAGGACCCCGTCCCGGGCTCGGTGGGTTTGGGGGAAGGACGGGAACCTGAAGGGCGCAGCCCTTGGAGCTCAGCCGGTGACCCCCGGGGGGTGGGGCGGAGGCGGCGCTGGGGCTTCCTCCCTGGAGGAGCCGCCGACGGCTAGTGGGAATCGGCCCCCGCCCCTCGGAGTGCGCCGCGGGCTCGGGAGGCCCTGGGGGGCTCGGGGTTTGGGGGGGCGCGGATAACCTCAGCCCCCCGCCCCCGGCCCGACGAAGGTCGGGGGAGGAAGGGCGTGGGCTGCGGCCGGACGCTGGGACTGGCCGGGCCGCCCTCCCGGGGCAGGGAGGGGCGCGGACCTCGGGGCGCCTGCCCCCGAACCCCCGTTGCCTGCGGGAGGCTCGACGGGACATTCACAAACAAGGGGAAGACACCCCAAAGGAAAACGCTTGCGAGTTGCCGCGGCTTGGTTGCGCCCCTCCTGCTGTTGGGGCGTCGCGGGGTCGGAATTATTTGGGCGGCTCGAGTCTGGTGGGGGGGCTTATTTGTTTAGTGGGCGCAGCTTTGGCTCCCAAGCCTTCCTCGGGGCGTGGAGATTACACAAGCATTCCCTCGCTGCGAAAACCTTTATTTCTGGAGAAGGTGGATCCAATGGAAAACACTGTTGGGTGTGGGTGCAAAAAGCGAAGAAAGAGCCTTGGGAGATCTGGTGATCCAGAGCTTGAGTCTCAGTCCCTTTCTAATAAAAGGGGAAAGTGACCACAGTTTACTTACATAGGTAAGAATTGTTGTTTACACTGTTTAGTCGATAGTACAATGCCTAGCCCGTAGTAGGCACTTAATAAAGGTTTATGGAATTGATAACATGAACTTTTCATTTAAACTTGAATGACATAGTTTTGACAGGAATTTCCAAGGTTATGTCAAAAGTCTGTGTTTCCGGAGCATATTTTGTGCCAAATTTTAATATGTATTATAAATTTCTGCTGCTAGCCTCTACTTGAGGGAAAACAATACTAGTGACTTAAAGGGAAAAAAATTTAGATGGTTAACCTCACCCATGATGGTTATTAGCACAGTTTCTGGTCCATAGCAGACACTTGATACAATGTTTTTTGATTTAACTTGACTTTTCATAAGTTGCAGTTTTACCTCAAAGTGTATCTTGTAAAGATTGTGTAGTATCTCTCTGTGAGCCCTACTTATTGATTTTAGGATTTCCTAAAAACATGCACACTATGTGCAGAAGATGTAAAGATCTTAGTTTTGACTAGTCATTTCATTTTTTTCTCATCCTAGCTTGGGAACATAAATGTACAAATGTAAAAATTGTAGCTTCATAGTTTATTGGTTATCATCAGTGAACTCTTATACAGCTTGGTAGTTCCACAAGACATTTGAGCTGAATATTACAAAGTAAGCAATATAAAAAAACTAATTAAGCTTTTCAAAAAGTTTATTCAGTAACCATAAAATTGTAACCTAAACTAAACTAAAGGTTGGCAAAGTTAATTTCTGGTCTTTTTTTTTTTAAGATATTATTAAGAAGGATAGGATACCATACTTATTATCAAAATGGCAAGACACTGTAGTGTGGACACTATAACTATAAGAAAGTCATTTAACTTCTCTGGGCCTCAGTTTCCTTGTCTGTAAACATAATAGCTGCCATTTCTCTTGTGCTCTAAAGTTTGCAACACTCTTTACATTCTCATTTGGGACTTACAACAATCCTTTGAGGTAGATTCAGGTATGGCCATGTTACAGATGAGCAAACTGAGGCTCACTAAGATTTTAGTGTTTTGTCCATCTTAAATGTTAACATTTATCTATGTAAGAAAACCATGAATATCAGTTGTGTGCTAGGTTGAAACAAAAGAAATACTAAAAGGGAATATTAATTGAGACATGAAGGTATGAAGTTACTTCTTGGAACAAGGGTCTGAAATGAATAGGATCAGAGATCTTGAGCTTAAACTTTAGAGGTCATCCTGGTACAATCCCTTCATTTTACAGATGAGGCAGATACAGAGAGGTTAAGTCTCTTGACTTACCCAAGATCACTAGTGAGCTAGAAGGGAATACAGTTGAGGAAATGCAGGCCCCCAAGAGATGAAGTGATTTGCCCTAATCACACAGCTAATAAGTGCTGGAGGCAGGATTTGAACCTAGGTCTTCCTAACAGTGTTTACTATACCATGTTGTCTTTCCACAGTCTAGTTCAGACACATGGAACAAGGAACTTGTTGGTTTTAAGAAAAATATCCTTTGTGGAACATTAATTCAGTTATGTATGTATGCATATGATAGTTTTCTATTGCCCTTCAGGCAGTCTTTATTTTTTCAGAGTAATAGACAAATGAATAGGAAATTGTTTTTTGAGTACAGTAGGAGAACTCTTGGCTTGGTCAGAAGACAGGTCTCCAGATACTTCTGACACTTAGTACCCTGTGTGACTGGGGGCAAGCCAATTAACCTGCCTGTGCTTTTCTTCCCCTTGTTTGTAAAAGGAAGGGATTGAACTAGATGGTTTCTGAGGTTATTTCCAGCAATATGATCCTATTTTAGTCACTTGTTCCAAGAAGGAAGGTCATTTTTTCCTCCCATCCTTCACCTTAGTATCTTCCTTTAGTGTGTCTTTTGTTCCAAGTTCAGGCAAAGCTCTCATAATGATGTTTTTATTATGTGAACATATGGTAACATTTAAGATTTGTTGGATATTCCTGGAAATATTTTTTTCTGATGGTCACCTTTAGTCAAATGGATCATTTGCTAGTTGTTAGATGTAAACCAATTTAATTCTAGGTAAGTAGAGAGAGAAGATCCCAAGAAAGGAGTGTGTTTCTCTTCTATGCTTGGCACTTTTGGAAAGGTAAAATCTGGTTTAAATGAATGTCAGAGGAATCAAAACCTAGAACATAAATATTAAGAATAGCAGTGGGTTAGGTAAATGCTAAAGGGAAGACATGTTACCAAAGGGAAACTATCTGAGGAAAGTCTCTAGGATCGGTAGGGAGGTTCATTTAATTACTTTTAAAATGTTTTGAATTTTTTAATTGATTCTTTTTGCCCATTTTACCACAACTGCTTCCCATGAATTCCTCCATATGTTCCCCACCTGATCATAACAAAGAAACATTCAAGTAAAACAAATCAATACGGTGCCTATGTAACAGTACTCACTCTACTACTTCTTCACTAGGATGAGAGTATGCTTCATCATCAGTTTTTCCGAATAAGATTGGACATTGGTTTTCATCTAATTTCAACATTTACTCAGTGCCTGTTAGATGAAAGACACTCTCAGGTGATAGTAATATAGAAATAAACATGAGAAAGGTCCTTCATAATAGAATTACTAGGTAGGGAAGAGAAATGTGCACAAAAAATGTACAAGGGAGAATATTCAAAGGACAGGTTCAGGCAAAGTGCAATGAAAATTTTAGGTAAGTAGGGAGAATGGGGGATGGGCACCAGAGAAATCTTAATGGAGAAAACATCACCAAATTGGACTTAGAAGGAAAGGGAAGAACTTTAATAGACAAATGAAGGGGAGAGTTCATTCAAGACACAAAGAGTTATCGTGATCAAATACTAATACAGATAGAGGACGTAGTGTTGTACTATTTGCTGAACCCCACAGAATAAGAACAGACTGAGATTTGAAGTAAGCTGGAAAGGCAGGTTGGAATAAGAATCTGGAGGGCTTTGAATGCCAAAATCAATAGTTTATACTTTGTATGGTCAATAGGGAGCCATTGAGTAGTTTTTAGCAAAGGAGTCATGTGATCAGAGATGTGTTTACTTTGATCAGAGAAGATTACTTTGGCCATGTTGTGAAGGAAGAAATGGAGAGAAGCTAGAATGGAGGCAGGAAGAGTAGTTGAATACGCTTTTACAATAGTATAGGCCTAAACTAGTGTGATTGTGGTGACACTGGAAAGAAGAGGGCCCATGTGAGATATTGTATAGGTAAATATGTAAGTAATGTAGGAAAGTGGAATTACACTGAAAGCAGAAGGGAAAGATAAAGGAACTCATCTGGAAACAAATAACAGAAAGGGGAAAATAAAGACCCAGGGCTTGTTTCCCAGCTTTGATTCTGCAGATGTAACCTTCCTAGCATCTTGGAACAGTGACTGGAAACTCAAAATAAAGCTGGGGAAGTGCCCTCTTAGCATAGTACAGGAAAGAAGTTTGAGCCAGAAATTTTCTTGTCATACTTGTATATTGTAATTTTTATTTGTATTATGATTGTTTGGGCTTCCTGCTTTACCCTTAAGGGCAGATTCAATTCAGTACAATTCAATAAACGTTTTTTAAGTGCCTACTCTGTGCCAAGGGCATGTGGGGTGTTCAGGGAAAACTAACACCTCTCTTGTGAGGGCTTGCTGAGCCCTTTTCAGGGCTGCTCATCCACCTTTGGTGTTCCCCTTTACCCAGCTCTCACCTGTGACTCCAAGAAGCTGTAGAGTGTGAGCATTGGCTACACCCTAGTAAAGGGGTCTCAGTAGACAGGCTAAACCAGGTTGAGAGTAACTTTCAGGCCTTAGTGAGTTATGGAAGAAACTACCCCAAGCAGTTGAAGACTTCCCCTATGGAATGGGCAGGTGAGAACAATTTGTTCCAAGGCCGAGAAAGCAGTTGATACAGGTGAAGTGGAGCCTTTAGAGCTTGGTCAGGTACTGAAGACATCAAGGTCATCCACTGCATCCCCATTGCCAGTCATCCTGACTTTTGTCTTGCCACTGGTCTTCAGTGATTGGAAGAGAGAGTGAGCCTAATGAATTTGTAGACCTCTACCTCACTTAAATCCAATTCATGGGCAAGTCCAGACATCACTCCAGGGTACCATTGGTCCTCTTCGAAGCATGAACAACAACAGTCTCAAAAACTATGTGCCAGTGCTAAGCCCTGGGGATACAAAAAAGAAAAAGTCCCTGCCCTCAAGGAATTTACAGTCTTGCAGTCTTAATGGGGGAAAGACTGTAAAAGGAAGCTGATAAGAGGGGACACAAGTCTCTGGCTGAGGGCTTGTTATTCTATGGAGTCAAATGAAGCAGAAACATTGATGGAAAATGAAGAGTTACCCGAGTAGTTCAAAGAATGTGGATTGTATCTTTTTTTTTATGAGGCAATTGGGGTTAAGTGACTTGCCCAGAGTCACACAGCTAGTAAGTGTTATGTGTCTAAGGCTGGATTTGAACTCGGGTCCTCTTGTCTTCAGGGCCGGTGCTCTATCCACTGTGCCTACTAGCTGCCCCAGTTGTATCTTATTCTTAAATTTGCATCTGCAGCACTTAATATTAATGCCTAACATCTGAGTACCCTTAGGCAGCTCTCTAAGATTAGTTGAAGCCCAGGTGCACGTATGGGTTGTTAGTGGAAGTGTCTCATCCAGGCCCCTTATACCAATGAAATCAAAGGGTTGGAGGAGAGGGGGAAAAAAAAAAAAGACCTACATAGTAGACATGTAATAAGTATTCTTTGGCTGAGTGAGTGAATGAATGGCAGGATTAGAGACAACCACAAATTATGACACAAGCTTTCATTATAGCATTCACTTTATAGCTTTCAAATGCTTTTCTTACAAAAACCAGGTGTTGTAGGTAGTATGAGCAGAAATATCTTTATGTTACAAATAAGAAAATTGAGACCTAAAAATGTAAAGGATATGGCCAATTTGGAATTAGCTCCCCTTTGAACTAGTTTGCATGCAGCTTCTCATCTGAGCTTCTATATAAACCAGTGTCAGTAAATATTAAGTGCCTTCGATGTGCTAAGTAGAACAAATAGCAGTCCTTATTCTCAAGTCTAATGGGGGAGAGACAAGCAAACAACTGTGTACTAAGAAGCTATATACAGGATAAACAGAAAATAAGAGAAGGAAGGCATTAGAATCGAGAGGGGTTGGAAAATAATGGCTTCCTATAGGGATTTTAATTGAGACTTAAAGCCAGAAAAGCCAGTAGGTGGAGTTAAGGAAGGAGAGTTTTACTGGCATGGGAGTCATCCAGAGAAAGTACCCAGAGCTGAGATTGAGTGCTTTGTTCTTGAAACAGCAAGGGGAACCCTGTCATTGGACTGAAGAGTATGTGTTGAGGAGTGAGGTGTAAGAAGATTGGGAAGGTTAGAGGGCTATGTTATGAAGGGCTTTGAAAACCGAACAGGATTTTGAATGTGATCCTAAGAAGCCAAAGGGAGCCACTAGAATTTTTTAAGGAGAGAGATGATGTCAGACCTGTGCTTTAGGCAAATCACTTTAATGGCTGAATGGACGATGGATTAGAATGGGGAGAGTCTTGAGGCAGGCAGACCCACCAGCTGGCTAATGTGGTAGTCTAGGCCTGAGGTGAAGAGGGCCTATACCAGAGAAAGGTGGCAGTGTCTGTGTATAAGAGAGATGTTGCAGAGGTGAAACCAGCCAACCTTGGCAACAGTTTGGCTATGAGGGGTTAGAGGTAGTGAGGAATTCAGGATGACTTCTAGGTTGTGAGCGTGAGGGATGGAAAGATGGTATCCTCTATAGTAATTTTTGTTGTTCAATCGTTTCAGTCGTGTCTGACTCTTTGTGACCCCATTTGGGGTTTTCTTGGCAGAGATATTGGAGTGATTTGCTATTTCCTTCTCCAGTTTATTTTACAGATGAGGAAACTGAGGGAAACTGGGTTAAATGACTTGCCGGGGGTCACACAGCTAGTAAGTGTCTGAGGCCAGATTTGAACTCAGGAAGATGAGTCTAACTGGCTGCAGACCTGGCACTGCACCATTAGGAAGGTAGTAGTAGTGGGGGAGATTTTAGGAGGAAAAATAATGAGTTTCATTTTGAATATGTTGAGTTTAAGCTTTCTACTGGATATCTAGAGGTGATTGAAAGGTAGTTCAGTGATGTGAGATTGGAAGTCAACAGAGATACTGGGGCAGGATAGGTAGATTTGACAACTGGATGGCTCAGTAGGTAAAGCAGTAAGATCTTCAGTCAGGAAGATCTGAGTTCAAATGTGACCTCTGACACTTATTAACTATGTTGCCCTGGGCAAGTTACTTAGCCTCTGTTTACTTTAATCCACTGGAGAAGGAAATGGCAAACCACTCCATTGTCTTTACCAAGAAAACTGTAAGGATAGTATGGATCATGAAAAGTGAGACATGTCAGAGGGAACAGGTAGATATGAGGAAGATTATAATTAAATCCATGTGAGCTGATGAGATCACCAAATGAAGTAGTATGGAGGGAGAAGAGGACCTAGGACAGAACCCAAAACCGTCTGAAAGTCATCAGTTGGTAGGTATTTGTTAATCACTGCTCTAATTAGCTAATCTACATTGTAGCAGCTTTGGTTGCTGCAGTTTTGGCTGCTCTAAGTTTCAGTTTTCTTATCTGCAAAATGGCATTCATAATGGTACTTCACTTACAAAATATTCTTGCCTAAATTTGTTTCTGATTTCTTCTAAGAGTTTAATTCTGTTTTGGACCAATTTGGAGTTTCTTGCAATCAATGATTTCTCAGAGTCTATAAGGTAGTCTTGTAATGAGTAATATTTAGTCAGTCAACAAGAATTTATCAAACACCTCTTATGTGCCAGGCATTCACTATGCTTGATGCTGAAAATAAGACAAAAATAAAAGTCTGCTCCCAAGAACCTTACATTTTAAAGGGGGAACAGTACATGCTTATGTAAGTATATACAAAGTAAATACATGTAGTTAAGGCACTAGCAGTTGTGGATCAAGAAAGGTTTCTCACAGAATGTGGTCCTTGAGCTGAGACTTGAATATTAGTTGATTTTCCTTTATCATATTTATTTGAGGTACTTCGAAGTTTTTGTTTTTATTTTTTTTCTGTCTTCTTTGGTTTATCTGCTTGTAGGCCAGATTTTTGTATAGGTTTTTCTTTTTTTTTTTTAGGCAGTTGGGGTTAAGTGACTTGCCCAGGGTCACACAGCTAGTGAGTGTCAAGTGTTTGGTCTGAGGCCGGATTTGAACTCAGGTCCTTCAGACTCCAGGGCCGGTGCTCTATCCACTGTGCCACCTAGCTGCCCCCTGTATAGGTTTTTCTTGATCAAAATTTCATCTTGGAGCATTTTCCTAATATTCCCTGCCTCCTAATACTTTGGGAGTATTCTTTACCTTTACCACTACAGCACAGATCCTGGCCCAAGCTGGGCTGCTGGGTGCCTTTTGTCTCCTGATGTTGGGGAATGTAGTATGGCTAGGTGGGGGTTAGATCTCTACCCTGAGTAACCTTCAGGCGATAACAACTAGTACAATCTAGGGTTCTAACTCATGTTGCCTTAGTCTTAATGCTTTATTCTACTCTAGTCCCTGTGACCTGGAGCACTGAGTGGAACATACCTTTCATCTGTCACACCTTTCCTTTTTCTTTGGCAGAAGCAGTGTTTACTGCTTCTTGCTTTTTTGGGGTGGATGGTGTGACAGGGTGTTAGAGCAAAGCTGCATGATAGTTTCCTAGAACTGGAGCCTAAATAAATTCTCTGGTGTTATTAATATATGAACTTTTTACCTTGGGTGGTGGTGGTAGTGTTAAATAAGAAAGGGGGTATTTCTGTCTTTTTGTGGATTCAGCTGTATGTATATCTGACAGCATAAGTCCTTGTATATGTCCGCTGCTATAATTTTCAGGGTTTTTTTTTTTTTTGTCTTTTTGTTTTTGAGGTGATTAGGGTTAAGTGACTTGCCTAGGATCACACAGCTATTAAGTGTTTGAAGCCAAATATTAATTCTGGTCCTTCTCACTCTAGGGCCGGTGTTACGTTCACTGCACCACCTAGCTGCCCAAATTATTCTCATTTTTATCTTTTTTGATTGGATAGAAAGATGTCTTGCTAATCTTTTGTGTTTATTCTGTTGATTCTCACAAGTGGATAAAATATTTCCTTTTTGAAGTTGAATAAAAGTATTAGAATGTAATGTGGTCTTCTAAAGATCCACCAAGCAGATCTTAGGATTCTTCAGTTTTAGATAAGATGTAACATGTACCCTACCTTATTCCTACATGGTTTTGATTTCTTCCATAGGTCTTTTATGGAATTCAAATAGGAACAGCCTTGGAACAAGTTGCTGTCCTGCTTTCCTATTTAATGTTCTATGTAGTAGTATTGGATAAGTTGGCAAAATAACTTTTTTCAATTAAATGGAAGTGTTTGGATATGATCTCATTTTCTTATTTTATTTTCCTGTTTCATGCTGTATAACTCCCATGCACCAGGCTTTTATATTCTTTAATATATTTCCAGATAATTTGTGGCACATTTATGAAATTATTTTGGATTAGAATGTTAGTGATAAAAGAAACTTCATAGACCATCTGTCTACTCCAACCCTTCTGTTTTGCAGATAAGGAAACTGTGGCCCAGATTGTGAAATTTACTTGCGTAAGGTCACAGAATATGTTGGTGGTGGTGAGCCATAGAGACTGTGGACCATTCCCTTGATCTTTATGGTTCTTAGACAATCTCTAAGGTTCCACGTGCAAGTGGTCACAGTCTTATCATTTTAAATCCAAAACAATGTGACATAATTGTATGAGTTTGAGAGGGAGTGGAAAAATTGATCCTGACCTTTTGATTTCATTTGTGTTAGAAACTCCCTCTACCATTCAAGTTAACAACCAAAGTGCAATTTATCATATTAGAGAATTTCTTAGGAGCATTGAGAAATGTAAGTAGTTCTCCCACAAAGCCAGGATGTGCTAGAAGCAAGACTTGAACTCACGTCTTCCTGATATCAGTGCTGTCTAGTCATTACACCACACTGCCTCTCACATATAAAATAGTAGGCCTAAAATAGTATTACAGTACTCAAATATTTCATGAACTTAGCTTTAGAGAGCAACAGCAGCTTGGGTTATGAATTGTATGTTCATATTCTTCCATCGTTTGATCTGCTATTGAATGTAACTATTGTATTAAATATTAATACAATATGGTAACTTTATGAACATGTGGCTCTACTATATATTTTTATAAAACAGGGCTTTAAAATAACCATAATTGTATTTTATAAGGTGTTTGCAAGTTATTTGGATTGGAGATATTTAACTTTTTTTCTTCTCTTTTTAGTAAAATCCTGCAAAAATGTCTTTATATCCATCGCTTGAAGACTTGAAAGTAGATAAAGTAATTCAGGTATATTTAAGCATATTTTTCTTTTTCTTTTTTTTTTTTTTTTGGAAGGGTGGGGAGGGGAGGATGAAAGGGGTTACTATAAATATTCTTGATATAAATGAAGAATAAGAATGAATGCTCAAGGAAAAATACTAAAACAGTATTTTTACCTTCTGTTTCCTACCATTACTCTGCAGTTGTTTAGTTGATGACTTGAGATGCAGATTAAAACATGGTTTCTGTGAACTGATTCTTCTCACACAGCTTTTGAAAGTTTGATGCCTCCATTTATAACATCAACTATGACATTACTTGCATCTCTTTGTTCTCTTTTTAGAAGTCATTTATTTGCTCTAATATAGTGAAGCTGTTTTCTACTTTAAGCTGGGCAGGATGGGCAAAATGGTCATCTAGTCCAACCCTTACATCACAGAATAATTTTCAGGATAACACATCTGACAAGTGGTAGTTATCTAGTCTTTGCTCGTAGACACACATTGAGACAGCCCGTTTCACTTTGAAATAGTTCTAGTTGTTAGGAAATTTTTCTTGATATAAAGACCATATTTATTTGATAGTTGTCTCCCCCATTAGATTGTGAGCTTCTTGTGACAGGAAATGTCTTCTGCCTCTTTTTGTGTCTTCAGTATTTTGTACAATATCTGGCACATAGTAGGTGCTTAAGTTTATTTTTTGTGAGGCAGTCAGCATTAAGTGACTTGCTTAGGGTCACACAGCTATTAAGCATCAAGTGTCTGAGGCTGGGTTTGAACTCAGATACTCCTGACTCCGGGGCCAGTGCTTTGTCCATTCTGCCACTTAGCTTCCCCTGGTGCTTAAATTTTTATTGACTGATTGACTTATATATTCTTATGTGAAATGGACCCAGGATCCATTGCTGTTCTGGTTATCTTAGATACGTTCTGTAGCTTATCAGTGCCCTTCCTAAAATGTGGTTCCCAGAATTGAACAAAATACTCCAGATGTAATCTGACCATGGCAGAATAGAGTATAGCTGTCATCTTCTGTTTTCTGAAAGCTATGCCTCTCAATGCAGCCCAACAGCCTGAGGACATTTTTTTTTAATTGGGCTTCATGAAATCTTAGAGACTTTGCTATTAGAGACAATTAAATCATGGCTCAATATTTAGTATATATGCATTTACATTGATGCAATTCTTTTAAGGCTTTGAAACTTTCACAGCTGTGGAGTTAGTTTTAAAGAATATTTTCTTTTGGACAAATCAGTCAGTCACAGCATTTGTTAAATGCCTACTATGTGCCCAGGCACTGTGTTAAGCACTGAGGATACAAAGAAAAGATGTAAAGACAGTTCCTTCTCTCAAGGAGCTCACAGTCTGGTAGGAGACACACAATGCAAGCAACTGTGTACATAAAAAATAAATTGGAAATAATCAACAGAGTGAAGGTGCTAGACTTAAGGAAGGAACAGTAAAGGCTTATTGTAGAAGGTGGGATTTTAGTCGGAAGCCAGGAGACATAGGAGGGAGAGTAAATGGAAATTTATGGAGGACAACCAGTGAAAAGGCATGGAGTTGGGAGATGGAAGGAGGCCAGTGTCACTGGATTGTAGAATACATTGGGATGGGGTGAGGTAATAAGGTATAAGAAGACTGGAAAGGTAGGGTGGAAATTTTGAACACCAAAAGATTTTATATTTGATCCTGAAGGTGATAGGAAGCCATTGGCATTTATTAAGTAGGGAAGTGACATGGTCAGACCTGCATTTTATTTTACTTTATTTTTTCATAGAGAATCTTATTTAGTATTTTATTTTCCCCAGTTACATGTAAAAACAATTCTTAACATTTGTTTTTAAAACTTTGAGTTCCAAATTCTCTCCCTTCCTCTCCCCACCCCTCCAAAAACCATGAGAAGGCAAGCAATTCTGTGTAGGTTATACATGTGTAGTCATGCAAAACATATCCATAATAGTCATGTTGTGAAAGAAAATATAGGAAAAAAACTCAAGAAAAATAAAGTTAAAAAAAGTATACTTCAATCTGTATTCAGACACCATAAGTTCTTTCTCTGGGGATGAATAGCATTTCTCATCACAAGTCCTTCAAAGTTGTCTTTGATTGTTACATTGCTGAGAACGGCTAAGTCATTCACAACCAGTCACCTTACAATATTGCTGTTATTTTGTACACAGTACATTTCACTTTGCATCAGCCCATTCAGTTTTTTTCAGGTTTTTCTGAGAACATCCTGCTCATCATTTCTTACAGTACAATAGTATTCCATCATAATCACATACCACAGATTATTCAGCCATCCCCCAGTTGAAGAGCATCCCTTAATTTCCAGTTCTTTGCCCCCAGAAAAGAGCTGCTGTAAATATTTTTGTACATATAGGAGCTTTTCCTTTTTGTTTTTTATCTCTTTTGGGATATAGACCTAGTAGTGTTATTGCTAGGTCAAAGGGTATGCATAGTTTTATAAACCTTTGGACATAGTGTCAAATCAGACCTGCATTTTAGGAGGATCACTCTGACAGCTGTGTATAGGGTGAACTGGAGTGGGGTAAGACCTGTGGCAAGGAGACCAACTGGTAGTCTATTAAAATAGTCCAAGTATGAAGTGATAAGGTCTTGTAGAAAAGGGAGCATTTGTGAGAAGTGTGATAAAGTAAAATCATCATGCTTTGGCCACAAATTGGATACAGGGACTGAGAGAAAGGGAGGAGTCAAGTATGAGAAGCATAGCTTTCAGAAAACAGAAGATGACAATCACCTAGACTGTGAGCTTAGAAGATTGGAAGGATGATGTTGCCTGATGTGGAAATAGGGAAGTTAGGAGAGGAGAGAATTTTGGGGAGAAATAATGAGATCAGCTTTGGACATGTTGGTTTAAGATATCTATGGAATGTTGAGCTATGGAGCTGTAAGATGCGGCTGCTAGATGGCTCAGTGGATAGAGTGCTGGGTCTGGAGTCAGGGAGACCTGCATTCAAATATAGTCTCAGACACTTAGTAGCTGTATGACCCTGGCAAGTCACTTAACCTCTGTCTTAATCCACTGGAGAAGGAAATAACAAACCACCCTGCTGTTTTTGCCAGAAAAACCCCATGGACAATAGTGGCACGCTGTTTCCATGGGGTCATGAAGAGTTAGACACTACTGAACAACAATAACTAGATGTTAGGAGGTCAGCAGAGAGGTTAGGGTTGGTTAAGTGGATTTGAGAATCAGTGAATCCACAATACTTGATGAGATCACGTCACCAAGTGAATAGTATATAGAAAGAAGAGAATAAGGCCCAGGACACAGAGCCCCTATGGGACATTTACCATTAGCAAGCATGAGCTGGTTAAAGAGCCAACACAGGAAATTGAGGAGCCATCAAATAGATGTTCATTCAGCTTGTACTAAGTTCTCTAATAGACTTTGAAAGATATACAAAGATACCAGGTTCCTGTCTTCAGAAAGCTTATAATTTAGTGCGGGAGGTAAGACAAGGATACAAGTAATTGTAATACAGGATATAATGTAAGTGAACAAAAGTATAGAGTGCTCTGGCAGTTTTTAAAAAGGAAAAAAGGTTAGGTCACTTTTTACTGGGCTTAATTAGTCAAGGCATGTCTAGTATTCAGGAGAATCTTAATTATTACATTTCATTTTTTGATTAAAGTTAAACTATAGCAATTTTCAGGTTTTCTATTCATTGAGGTTTATAGTAAGACTAATAATGAAAAAGTACAGTGAAAGTGTAGTAGCTGAGTTTGTTTTATTCCTCCTTTGATATAAGAAGAGGCCATTTTCATTTGCCATCTTCTTAACCGACTCTTAGACTCCTAGTCCCATTGCTATAGGAAGCCAGTGTAGAGCATTCAAAATAAGAAACTTGTATCTGAATTTGGTGTCTTATAGACAAATATCTGAGTTTAAGATACTCTATATTTTAGGATTGGATCTTACAGCAAAAGGATATCCTTGTTAGTACATGACTTTATAACCTTATCATGAGTTACACATTCTGGGTTCTTTTTGGATATTAAAATTATTCTTTATATGACTTAACGAAATACTTTTAAGTCTTTAACAACCATATCTGTTGTACTATTAAGAGTCTGTGGTAAACATAGTGTATCTTTTGTTGTTGTTTTTTCAAAGCTTAACCTAAAGGTCATTTTTACCAGAGACATTAGCCTTTATTTGTTATAAAATGAGCTTTAGGTCTCTGTAAGTGATTCATGAGGCACAAAATACCTGAGTCTGACTTTGACAAAAATCTCACACTATCATTTTGCCCATTGGTACCTGTAGTCTGTCCTTCTTTTAGTGACATCAGTGAGGAGAACAGGAGGACTGACTCTTCTTTATCCTTTGTAGCGGGGGAGTGCCCCATTTTGGGGCACATACAAAATGGGAGATAAATATTTTTCCCATGGGGCATAGGCTTCCTGTCACATAACTAATAGTAGTCATAAGATTTCAGGCCTGGTGTAGTCTCTGAAATCTACTTTGTTGCTCTGTGGACTTTAACATGGAGTTTAAGGATCATTTCACTAAGTGCTCAATTTATACTGAAATAAATGGATAAGTAATGGTATATAATGCCTCTGATTTTGTACTTAATCTTTTTTAACATTAAGACTAGTCTCTTAACCTTTATTTAGGATGCCAGAATTTGTTTTAGTTTCATTAAAAGTTCAGACTAAGTTATAAGTTAAGTGTACTTACTATTTTCATGAACTTAGGCTGAAGGAGATTTTTTTTTGAAAGATATTACTTATGTGCTTAAAATAATGTTTTCCTGAAGTATTGTAAGACTTTCAGTTTACTTTGAAGTAATGATTACTATGTAATTATAACTGATATTCTTAATATACAACATTTATAGTGTGCACTTCTGTTTTTTTCCTTCATTCAGGCTCAGACAGCCTTTTCTGCAAACCCTGCCAGTGCAGCAATTTTGTCAGATGCCTCTGCTCCCATTTCTCAAGATGGAAGTAAGTAGCTATAGTTTTAAGTTTTTCTAGAAGTCATAGTAGAGTAAAAAGTCAAGTTGGAGTCTGAAAACTTGGGTTCAAATCTCTGCTCTGAGATTTACTAGCTTTGTGATTATAGGAAAATCTTTTACTTTCCTCATCTGTAAAAGGGTGATAATATTACTTGAACTTTCTGCTTTTCAGGGAGGTTGTATGGAAAGTGCTTTGTCTGTGTTCCATAATTTACAGAACTCTTGAAATACAGAAACATGAAAATCTGTTGGGTGTTAGTTTCTTAATTTTCAGGAAGCTTATTGGAAATAAATGTCAGCCCATGAAATACTGGTGATATTAAGAAGAAATATTGAAATTTCAATACGGAACAAAGTACTTCTATCTCATTTAATAGTGATGTTTTTTGTTGAATCATAAATATGAATAAATTGGATCATAGCATATCATCTTGTTGGCATCCCAGCCCATGGAAGCATGAGTCCTTCGTTATGCCATTCCTGACTGTAGTCTGTGTTCTATATCATCTGGTGATGGGAAACGTTATTATATTCTGAGGCAGCATGTCCCATTTTTGGATAGCTCTAAATGTTAAGAAGTTTTTCCTTATAGTGAGCCAAAATATGCAACTCCTGTTCATTTCCCATAGTTCTGTCAGTCATTTAGTCAGTAAGTATTTATTTGTTAAATACTTACTATGTGCTCGGGACTGTGCTGGGCATACAAAGGAAGGCAAAAGAGAATTCTTGCTCTCAAGGAGCTCACAGTCTAATGGGGGAGATGATATGTAAACAGTTCTGTATAAAATGAGATATATACATGATGAATTGGAGGTAATCTAGGCCCAGATAAAACAAAATCTAATCCTTCTTCTATGACATTCATTAAATTTTTGAAGACAGTTACCATGTTGTAGAATTTTAGAAGTATGAGAACATCAGTCCTGTAGTAGGTATAGGTCACCTAGTCTACATACCCCAAAAGGAATCCTCCCGTCCTCCTGCTCCCACAACATATCTTGACCCATGATAGTCTTTCGGTCTTTGCTTGCAGTCCTCCAGTGATGAGGAATGCATTACCTCCCCAAAAAGTCCATTCTTCTTTTGCATAGTTCTATTTTTTAGAAAGTTTTTCCTAATATCAAGCTTAAATTTGCCTCTTTGCAAGTTCTAGTCACTGTTTCTTGTTCTATCTTCTGGGGTCAGAAAGAACATGTCTAATCCCTCTTCCTCACAAGTAGTTTTTCAGGTCCTCTGAGCCTTCTCTTCTTCAGATTAAACATTCCCTGGTTCCTTAAATAATCCTCATTTAAAGTGGTCTCAAGGCCATTGACCATTTTGGTTTTTCTTCTCTGAACACTCTCCACTAGTTTCCTTCCTAAAATGTAGTGCCTACAACTGAACAGGTACACCAGTTTTGGTTTGATCATGGCAGAGTAGTATAGTAGAACAAACTCTCACCTTTTTCTTGGACACTCTCACCTGAAGATCACATTGGCTTTTTTTCCCTGCTCTACACGCTGCTGACTCATGGAGCTTATAGTCTGCTGAAAACCCTAAATCTTTTTCAGACTGATGCCTAGTCATTCCTCCTCTATCTTGTTCTTGTGACAGTGATTGTTTTAACCCATGCATTCCTATTAAATATCATCTTATTAGATTTAGCCCACTATTCTAACCTGTCATCATTTTGGATCCTTAGTTTGTCATAAAGTGTTAACTGTCCTTCCCAGCTTTTGTCATCTGTAAATTTTATGAGAATTTTCTGTTTTTATCTAAGTCATTAATAAAATTGTGAAATAACACATGACCAAGCTGAAAACCTTTTGGATTACACCACTGGAAACATCCTGCCAAACTGATACCAAATCATTATAGCTAATTTTTAAGTTCAGCCATTTAACCAGTTCTGAATCTGTCTCATTGTGTCCTCTAGTCTGGAAGTATCAAACTGATACTACAGAACTCCAAGGGCCTCTGGAACCATATTAAAATATAATTGGGGGGCAGCTAGGTGACGCAGTGGATAGAGCACCGACCCTGAAGTCAGGAGGACCTGAGTTCAAATCCGGCCTCAGACCAAACACTTGACACTTACTAGCTGTGTGACCCTGGGCAAGTCACTTAACCCCAATTGCCTAAAATACACACACACACACACGTGTGTGTGTGTGTGTGTGTGTATAAAAAAATCAGGAAATGTTTAACAAAAGTAAAAATACAGCACAACCTGGATAATGTTAATTTGGGGCTTTCTAAGTCAATATGTGGCCTACAGGGGATATTTCTGTTTGAGTTTGATACCATTGATCTAGTCCAGCCCTTTCTATATTTTTCGCAAGAATAAAGCATTAGATACTTTCCAATGCCTTTCTTAAACCTAGGTTTGGACTATACCTGTAACATTTTCCAGTCTACCAGTTTAATATTCAGATGAGTATTCAAGTACTGACTTTGTCAAAAGAAATAAATTTAATCTTGCGTGATCGGTACTTGAATCCAAACTTACTCTTTGTAATTACTGTTTCATTTTCTGGATGTTTACTAAATCTGGTCTTTAATGTTCAGTTTCAGAATTTTGCCAGTAATTAAAGTTAAGCTTCCTGGCCTATAGTTAGACTGAGTTCTTTTCTCCTTTTTTCAAAATATGGTCACCATTTGTTCTTCTCTGTTCCTGTAATATCCCTATTATTCTTTATAATCCGTCACATATGTAATTGACAGGAGTTTGTCTTCTGAATGAAGCAGAAATTAGAAAAAGCAAACTTGGATTCATCAAGTACTGATCATACAAGATTAAATTTATTTCTTTTGATAAAATCAGTACTTGAATACTCATCTGAATATCTGAATATTAAACTGGTAGACTAGAAAATGTTATAGGTATAGTCCACATCTTCTAGTTCTCTTAGTTCTCATCTCAGATTGCTTTTATCTTTATGTGGCATGGTTTCCAGTCTTCTCACCATCCTATTCACTTTCCTGTAGACATATTCCAGCTTATCATTGTCACTTTTTGTAATATCAAACTGATTGCATTAGCTCATTTGCTAGCTATGTCATAAACATTGCTAACTTATACTGAATTTGCAGGTAAGTAAAATACAACTTTTTTAAAATGAATTTTTATTTACCCGTATCCCCTATATCTTATATGTATTTTTTTATCCAAACCTATGATTTCATCAGTGTAAGTAGCTTCCAGTATTGAACATAATGCCATCAATGCAGCTTTTCAAATCATCAGTTATAGCCTTGTGGCTTGAGGCATTAAGAGGCTAATTGACTTTCTTATGATCACTTAGGTATCATAGAATATATGTGGGGGTGTGTAGCTATTACATGTCAGTGTCATGACATGAAATCCCAAAGTTCCTGACTTCAAAGTTTAAGTTGGGGGGTGGAGGAGGGGTGGTGGTGGGGAGGGGAATGGGTGGTATATTGTTAAGCACACTACATTGGCTAAATGGCCGGCCTTGAAATCAGAAAAATTGGGACTTCATGCCATGCCACAGAAACATACTAGTTACACAGCCCCAGATATATATTCTCTCTGTATCTACACCTATATCTGATAGATAAAATCTGAGATGTTATCCCTATTAAATTGCATTTTACTTTATTTGGCTTATTGTTCAAGACGAGATATTTTTGGATTTGAAAACTCTCGTCTATTGTATTAGCTACTGCGTCTAGCTTTATGTTATTCAAAAATTTGGTAGCACGCATGTGGCTTCTATGATGAAGTAGCAGGAAGCAGTGTACTTCTGTCCACAAAACTCCTCCAGACAGACAAAATCCTGATGGGTAAATCCAAAAGAAGTCTCAGTGAATCCTTTGTCTAGAGAGACAGATAGAGAGGTCTTCTGACACTGGAGACTGGATTAGGCAAGAGCATATCACGTGTAGAGCATTCTAGCATCTTGGGAAAGACTGTACACTGGAGTAATGGGAGGTGCCAGACCCATATTGGAGCCTGTGACAGGCTTTGTCAACCTTCCTAGTTTTGGGTCACAGATGCAGAGTGGACTGAGATATGAGGATCTGTGCACAGAAGTGGTGTTCCAGGGTAGGGAGATTTTGGGTGGTGAAAAGAAGAAGGAGGAAATTCAGAAGCAAGTAGCAGTGGTTGGCCCAGACCCCCGAGGAACAGAGTAGGATCTCAGTTTCAACATCTAGCCCAGCCTGCAGAAGAATAGTCAGGGCTGGAATTCCAGAGGAACCTGTAAGTCACTTTGAACCAGCAGGGCTTCTCAGCTGGCTTAAAGGGGCTGAGTATAGCATCATTCTACTATTGATCAAACCAAAACAGGTTAAGAACTTGGAAGAGCTCAAAACAAGGGATGCAGCAAACAGACTTTGCGTTGGATCATATCATTTTGGGAACACTAAAAGTTTGCAGGTTCCTAGACTGTTCCTGAGATCCTAGAATACCACAACACTCAATACCTCAAGAAAACAGCATCAGAACTGGCCTGCCTAGACCTTCCTTTGAGAAGCATGGCAGAACCTAGATGTAACATAAAGGAAGTCCAGGGGCAGGGAAGCAGATGGAAAGAATGGGCAAACAAACAAACAAAAAAAAAAACCTACTCTAATGCGCTCTTATAGTGGAAGAGATGCTCAGGATACAAACACAGAAGATAACTTCAAAATATCTATAATATTTAATAACAATGCCTTACCTTAGGGAAAAAAAACACAACTTGGACACAAGCTAAACTAGAATTCCTAGTGGAGATGAACTAAGAGGTTTTTTTTTTTTTTTCAATGAAAAAATGTTCTTATAAATGAAATGAAGGTGTGTGAGGAAAAAAATAAAAAGAAATGAGCTGCGGAAGAAAGAATTGGAAAGTGAATTAACACCTTGGCACAAGAAGTACAAAACCTGGCCCAAGCACGCAAGAAAACTGTCCGAATCTCTCAGAACCAGAGGCCAAAGTGGAAACAGAAAGAATCCACTGGTAACCTCTTGGAAAAAATCCCCAAATAAAAGCTCCCACAAACATCATAGCCAAGACCCAGAGCTTCTCGGTGAAAGAAAAAAAAAAATGCTACAGAAAACCAAAAGGAAAGAATTCAGATACCAAGAACCACAATCAGGATCTCACGTGATTTAGCAGCCACCACTATAAGGAGGGGAGAACTTTGCATATGATGTTCCAGAAAGCAAAGGACAAGGGCTTATATCCAAGAATAACTTACCCAGCAAAACTTGAGTATAATACTGCAGCAGAAAAAATGGATCTTTAATGAAATAGAGTGCTTCTAAGCATTCCTGATGTAAAGGCCAGAATTACACGAAAACTTTTGAAGATCAAAAACAGCAGTTAAGAGAAGCATAAATAGTTAAACAGGAATGCATAATGCTGTTTGACTAAACAAGGATAAATAGTTTTATGCTGGTATAAGTTGATGTATATATTTCCTCTCTGAGTGCTAGCATCATCAGTGGTCAGAGGTAATCTTAGTAGAAAAGGCCTGGGAGTTCTGTTATGTCTTAATGATTTTTTTTTAAATTTATTTTTAGTTTTCAACATTCACTTCCATAAGATTTTGAGTTCCAAATTTTCTCCCCATATCTCCTCCTTCTACTCCAAGACGGCACATACTTTGATATAGGCCCTACATATACATTCATACTGAGCCTATTTTCACATTAGTCGTGTTGTAAAGAAGAATTAGAACCAATGGGAGAAACCATGAGAAAAAAGAAACAAAAAAGAAAATAAAGAGAGAGCAGATAATACTCCTTGATATTCATCAGACTCCATAGTTCTTTTTCTGGATGTGGACAGCATTTTCTATCATGAGCCCTTTGGAGTTGTTTTGGATCCTTCCATTACTAAGAAGAGAGGAATCTATCAAAATTAGTCATTGCACAGTGTGGCTGTTACTGTGTACAGCGTTCTCTTGGTTCTTCTCACTGCACTCAGCATCAGTTCATATAAGTCTTTCCAGGTTTTTCTGAAGTCTACTTGCTCATCATTTTTTTTTTTTTTTTTTTGCACAGTAGTATTCCATTACATTCATATACCACAACTTGTTCAGCCATTCCCCAACTGATGGGCATCCCTTCAATTTCCAATTCTTTGCCACCACAAAAAGAGCTGCTATAAATATTTTTGTACATGTGGGTCCTTTTCCCATTTGTATGATCTCTTTGGGATACAGCCCTAGAAGTGGTATTGCTGGGTCAAAGGGATATCTTGATTATCTTTAAAAAAGAATGGAAAGAGAGGAAGAGAAATACACAGGGAGGAGAGAATGTGGGAACAGCGTACACTTGAATCCCTCTCTCTTCTAAATTTGTTAAAGAAAGGAAGAATACACATATATGAAGTTGGGTACAGAGATACACTTCATTCAGCAGGGAAATAGGAAAGAAAGGGGAGAAAAGGGGGAGGAGGAATGAGAGAAGACAGAAAGGAAGGGTTCTAACAAAACTCTAATGTTGTACAAAAATATTAATAGCTTTTTTGAGATGGCATAGACTGGGAATCTAAGGGGATGCCTAATTGGGGAATGGGCAAATAATTTGTGATGGATAAATTGTTGAAATACCATTGTGTTCTAAGAAGTGGTGAAGGGATGATTTTAGCGAAACTTGAGAAGACTTGCATTTGAATGATCTGATGCCTAGTGAAATAAATGAACCCAAGAGAACAATTTTTATTGCAGTATGGTAAAGGCAAACAGTTTTGAAAGAATTAGGATCTCAGTATAATGAGTATGATTCCAGAGGAGTAATGATTAAACATGCTGCCTTCTGATAGGGAGGGGAAGGACTCAAAGTACAGAATAAGACATTTTTGGGGGGTACATAGCTAATGTGGAGATTTGTTTTGATTGACTATGTAATTGGATTTTTCTTTAATTCTTGGCATTTTGGGGGGGGCAGGTTGTAGGATGAGAAGGCAGATTTTGCTGATCGAAAAATAAAGTTTTTAAAAATCATTGATTAAAACATGTTCAGCAGAATGCTGACTCAGTTTACTCTACCTTATTGAACTTAATTGTAATATAAAAATAAGATCTAAGCAATTGTATATTTACTGGAGTTGCTGGTCCACTGAACATGTAGTTGCAGATCTACATTGGTGGGAGGAGTTTCCATACCAGTGAATTCCTCGCAAAAGTAGAAGTACAAATCTCGACCAATAGATTTATTTATTTAAAGTAATTGCAAATATAGGAAGTAAGGTTGTGAAATGCTTTGGTAAGTATCAAGGAAAAATCCTTTCTAAAAATTCTTAAATATGGAGCAGCAGTCTCCTATTTCATTTTCTGTAGCACGTCTCATCCCTTTGTCTTTTGTGTTGTTTTTTTCCCCAAATGTGAGTTACTCCTATCAAAATCTCCCGTCTCTGACACTATATAGGTAGGGAGCATAGGGAAGCTATCTTAACAAATGACTGCTTTGCTTATCCTGTTTAAAGTTGAACATTATTGAGTAAAGTAGAAGCTCATGTATATATATATAAACTGTAAGTTGTGTTTCTATTCCTGTAATTTTCTACCTTAAGTTACTTAGTTTCTTTTTCTTAGGTCTCTATCCTAAACTATATCCCGAACTCTCTCAGTACATGGGCCTGAGTTTAAATGAAGAAGAAATATGTACCAACATGGCCCTGGTTCCTGGAGCAACATCTCAGGGGGTATGTAAAGTAGAAGTAATTTACAATTTCATAAATTGTACTTAGCATATAGTTAATGTGTAACTGTACCTTTATGTAATTAATGTATACACATTATATCTCTGATAGTTTTAGAATCAACAGTATTATTAGAGTTGGACTTGGACCTCGGGTCCAAAGGGAGTGACGAGATCTAGGACTGGAACCTATGTCCTTTTATTCACAATCTAGCCTGTACACGGATATCCATACTACATTCCAATTCTTATTCATTACAGTTTAGTATTTGCACATGCCCAGGGTAAAACTTGTGTGTTTTATAGCATTTGGAGGAAAAGTCCATTTGAACTATTATTTCTGCAAAATACTGTATCTTAACTTATATATAATATTCATTTTGTATAATTCTTTCTACATTTTCCCCTAACCCTCTCCAGATATTTCAATGTTTAGGAGACTGATGACCAAGTGATCTTGCCTGAGTTGAATTTAGAATTGCTTCCTTATTAGGCTACCTGACAAATCAGTACCAGAAGAGCCCTGCCTAATCAAAATGTCATTAAACATAGAGAGACTAGAATTATTCATTTAACTGTTATGGGTCAGGTGTTTGAGATGTTTATTCTCCTAATGTCTTATGCAGATTTCTAAGAGGTAAGACAAATGCAGGTTCCTTCCATCAGGCAGGCAACAAACTTGCCTTCACTTTAATCTTTTACTCTTGAGCTTGCCATTACTGACAAATGTATCACCTCCCTGTTCAAGAACTCTGAAATTCCCTTATTTGGTTATATTGTATTGGCTTTCCACTTACTTTCTCATCCAATACCAAATTCTACTCTTTAAACATGCTGTGACCTCCATTTTCTCCAAGGCCAACTCAAATGGTACTTCCTACATGAAGCTTTCACTGATTACTTGCCAGTATGACCTGATCTTTCCTTCGTCTGACTTCACATAGCATTTTTCAACATGCCTGTTTTGCATTTATCACAATCTTACATAGTATTGCATATTTATGTTTTATTTATCTCCCTAATAGAAAGTTCCATCAGGGTGGAGATTGTGTCTTGTTTAAATTTTGTGTAACTCTTAATGTCTGCCATTGTGTTCTGCTCAGAGATGCTTAATAAATGTTTGTTGAATTTAACAAAATGAGTAGCTGAGCTTCTGCTTTCATTATAGAGTTAATCATTTTTATAATCAGTTTTTTACACAGCGTGATTTTATTACCTTTCTGTGAAAAGTCTGCTTGAAGGTAGCAGGTTGTTATTTCAGGATAGGTAAAGAGTCCAGTTTCTTCTCTTTTACATATTATGGGCCATTAGAGTCTAATAATAGATGGAAATATGCAAAAAGGTTATTGATAAAATTGAAGCTTCAGCAACTTTTCTTGTACACAAGCCTTTTTTTTTTTTTAACCTGTGCATCTGGTTTGCATAACCCATCAGTTCTACCAAGAGATACTGGAGGTGGATTGACTACATGCATAAAATGCAAAAAGTACAAAGGAAGTAACTATGAGAGAGACAGACATTAAAATGGTAGAGATGGAGGATATAATTATGGAACAAGGTCCCATTATGAGAAAGGTATATTTAGTTTTATTAAGAGACAAGATATTTTAGTAGAAAAACCTGTTTAAAAATGTTATCTTTAAGAGTATGCACATGACTATAAATTTTTGTTTTAAATATGTATAAAAAAGCTTTTCTAAATATAACATTATCCGCTTTTAGCAGCAATTGGTGGCCAGGCCTTCTGCTGTGAATTATATGGTGGCTCCTATAACTGGTAATGATGCTGGAATTCGAAGAGCAGAAATTAAACAAGGAATCCGGGAAGTCATTTTGTGTAAAGATGAACATGGAAAAATTGGCCTTCGACTTAAGTCAATAGACAATGTGAGTATTTGATTTTTCTTTTTCCTTCTTTAGAGGTATAAATTTTTCCATACTTATTTTTCTGCCTCATTGTGACATGGAGGTTCCCCATGCTTCTCTTGAAGGTTGGGCTAGTAAACATAGTTTCTGACTATAGTCCCAGTGACATACTGTTTAATTTCTGAGAACCTGCCTAGATAAGTATCAGCCAATAGGCTGGTCACTAGGGGATGAATTCTTTGGCCATAGTAACCTATCAACTCTGATGGGCTGGCCATGTTGTTTGAATATCAAATGTATGTTTGCCTAAAAGGCTATTTTACAGAGAACATACACAATACATAAGGCAAGTGCTCCCTCAGAGGTCAGAAGAAGTGATAGAAGGACACTCTCAAGGTCTATCTGAATAACTTTGGAATTGATTGTGAGACATGGGAAACACTGGCACAGAATCACCTAGCATGGTATACCCACATCAAAGAAGGCGCATGAGCAAAGCGGAATTGCAGTAGCTCAAAAGAAATGTGAGATGCAAAGATTTAGAGACATCTCCACTCCAAATGTTCATATGGAAGTGGAGGTACCTATTTGTAGATGGCCTTCTTTAGCCAGAAAACACAGGAGGGATAGAAGATGATAGTTATCTGGGATGGATGGATCAAGTGAGGGTTTTTTGAGGCTGGAGCACACATGGATATGTTTATATTCAGTAAGGAAGCAGTTAGTAGACAGATTGAAGATAAATGAGAGAGTAAGGATGATAGAGGAGCTGGCGGAAAATGGGATAGAATGGAACCAGTTGTGCGTGTAGAAGGTGGTTGGGTTGTCTTTGCAAGAAAAATGCTTCAAATAAACCAATAAGTGTAAGTCAAAACATCCTTGAAGTTTCACCTCATACCAAACAAATTGGCAAAGATGACAAACCATGGGAATGGTCAGTTTTGGAATGGTTATGGAAAGATGGGAACATTAATGCACTGTTTGGAGCTGTGAATAGGTCTAACTGTTCTGAAAGCCATTTTAGAATCATGCTAAAATTAAAATGTTTATATTCAAACAACACATTTAGTGTTATTTGGTGTTGTGTGTTTATTTCTGGCCATATATCTCAAATTCTGGATGCAGGCTATGGTAGAGTCTAGGTATAGGGACTGGACCTGTGATTTCATAAATATAGGGCATCTTGAGGTGAGAAAATGCTATACCAAAGCAGGATGGCATTTTTCTGCAATTTATAATCTTACAGAGCAAGCTTAAATGGATCAGAGGTGGGATTTGAAGCAGATTTTCTAGGATGGTGAAACAACATATGGAATAGGAGAAAAACAATGGACTTGGGAGTCAGAATACCTGTGTTTGAATCCTGAGTCAGTTTTTACCTCAATAGGTAATCTTGGGCAAATGCTATTCCTGACTTTCTTGGCTGAAAAAAACATCATCAGTTATAAGTAACCTCAGGTTCACTGAACCTAGCTCCATAGCTCCACTCATTCTTGGAGAACACACACACACACACACACACACGCTCACACTTTCATAGGCTTTTATTGTTACTGTAATTAAGGCACTCATACTTATTTGATCTTGGTAAGAAAGAAATGGATTATATCCCTCTGGACAAGAACTGGTAAAGGGACTTTACTCATTTTTGAATTCTTTATAACCCTAATCTTACTTGATTAGATATATTGAGAGTTAGGGAGATGAATGCATAGCTATATGCCTCAGATTTAGGATTCTAGGCCCCAAATTGCAAAGGAAATTTCCAAAATTGTCTTTCTTTTCCTTTTCAAATAAAGAAAATGCACACACACACACACAGAGTGTTAATACCTGTTCGGTCCATAAAATATAACCTTTCAGCCTCATAAGAACTTGAATTTATATTGCTTCTCTTCCCCCCAGTATTGTTGGAATCTATAGATATAAATAGAAGTTCAGAGCATACTCAAGTCATGCTTTGAAGAAGGGTCTTATGACCTAGCTCTCAGAATTCTGCTTTCTGGTGGTGTATCCTTGAATTACTTCTAAGTTTTTTTCCTTTTCTGAGAATAATTTGCCATGTTGCTTGCTATTTGTTTATAAAGTATTTCTAACCTTTCTTTTTCATGCATTTAGGGTGTATTTGTTCAACTAGTCCAGGCCAACTCTCCAGCATCTCTGGTTGGTCTGAGATTTGGGGACCAAGTTCTTCAGATTAATGGTGAAAATTGTGCAGGGTGGAGCTCTGATAAAGCTCATAAAGTACTCAAACAGGCTTTTGGAGAGAAGATTACAATGACTATTCGGGACAGGTAAGATATTAGAAATCAGTAAGTTAGAAATATACGTTTAAATGCTAAATAGGTTTCACATTCTTCCCCTTATCCTCTCAAGATTTTGTGAGCATAATTTCCTTTTAATAATTAATGTCATTGTTTGGCTCTAGTTTCTCTCGTTTAGTGAATTTTTTTGCAAGATTTCCTAAAGTTTTCCATTTCATTTTACTTCTTCTCTTAATGGTATTGTTCTGCTAAATCTGTGCTGCCACTAAATAAAAAAATGGTAGGTAGAACAAATTCGATTTTAAGTCTGTGGCATATAGTATTTTTATATCATGTGATAACAGGGGAAGGAAGGGGAGGGATAAGAAAGAAATAAGTATTTAGTGCCTACGATGTTCCAAGGACTGTACTAAGTACTTTACACTATTTATCACATTTGATTCTCATGACAACCCTGTGAGGTAGATGT
Source organism: Vombatus ursinus (assembly GCF_900497805.2). NCBI lineage: Eukaryota > Metazoa > Chordata > Mammalia > Diprotodontia > Vombatidae > Vombatus > Vombatus ursinus. The sequence goes on from NW_020954590.1 coordinate 3,796,896, forward strand.
TATTATTCCCATTTAACAGTTGAGGATACTGAAGCAGAAAGAGGTTGAGTGATTTGCCCAGTATCACACAGCTACTAAATGTCTCAGGCCAGAATTGAACTTAGGCATTCTGGCTTCAGGCCCATCACTATATCTAAGTGCCTCTACAATGCCATTTCTACTTTTGCTCTAGATATAATTTAAAGATGTGTCTATAATACAACAGTAGGAACTAGTTGGAAGTTATGGTTATTCTGGATTTTTTTTCCCAAGAATTAAAGTTTTTTACTTTGAGATACACATAATGCAAAACTAACTTTTGCTTGCAGGGGTAATTATAGAATCTGTTTTTAGTCATCCAGTCAGTAAGCATTTATTAAGTACCTGCTATGTGCCAGGCACTGTGCTAAGCACTAAGGATACAAAAAGAGGCAAAAGACAGCCCCAGCCCTCAAGGAACTTACAATCTAATGCGGGGGAATCACATGCAAACAATATATACAGAGCAAGCTATATACAAAATAAGAGATAATTATAATAGAGGGAAGGCACTGGAATTAGGAGGAATTGGGGAAAGTTTCCTGTAGATGGTGGGATTTTAGCTGAGAATTGAAGGGAGCCAGGATGTGGAGTAGAAGGGAGTGAACATTCTTGTTGTAGGGGAGAGCCAATGAAAGTGGCTACAACTGAGGATGGAAGAGTACATGGGATTTGGGGAATGGGAGGAGAGTGTGAGGTGCAAGAAAATTGGAAAGGGTGTGTGTGGGTGTGGGGGTGTGTGTGTGTGTTTAGTGGGGGGGGGGGATGACATGGTTGGACCTGTCTTTTAAGAAAATCATTTTGGTTGGTGCCTTAAGCAGAAGATGGACTGGAGTAGGAAAAAGCTTGTGGCAGGTACACCAGTCAACAGGTGTAATGAGGTGTGAGGAGGTGAGGGTCCATACCAGGGTAGTGGCATGTCAGAGACAAAGGGGTGTATTTGAGAGATATTGCAAAAATAAAATCTACACGCCCTGGCAACAGATTGGATATGGGAGAGGAAGGATGAGAGACAGTGAGGAGTCAGGGTTAACATACCTAGGTTGTGAGCCTGGTAACTGGGAGGATGATGGTTGCTTAACAGCAATAGGGAAGTTTGGAAAGAGGGGGAGGGGTTGGTGTGAAATATAATCAGTCCAATTTTGGACATGTTGAATTCAAGATGCTTATAGGACATCCAGTTCAATATATCTGAAAGGCTGTTGAAGATGTGAGATTGGAGAGCAGCAGAGGAGTTGGAGCAGGATAGATTTGAGAATCATCAGCATAGAGATGGTAATTGAATCCTTGGGAGCTGATGAGATCACCAAGGCAAATGGTAGAGGGAGAAGAGAAGAGAGCCAAGGACAGAACCCTGAGAGACATCTACACTTAGTGTGATATGGAAGAGGGAGGATGCAGTAAAGGAGGTGAAGAAGCAGTCAGAGAGAGAGGATGAGAACCAGGAGAGGGCGATGTCCGAAAAACAAGGAGGAGAAAGTGATCAATAGAGTCAAAGGCTGCAGAGAGGTCAAGGAGAATGAGGACTGAGAATGAGGATTTGGCAGCTAAGAGATCATTAGTAATTTTGGAGAGAGCACTTTCTGTGGAATAACAATGAATACTTCTAGTAAGAAGCCAGATTGTAAGACGTTAAGAAGAGAGTGAGAGGAGAGAAAGTGGAGGCACTTGTCATAGACAACCTTTTTGAGGAGTTTAGCTGCAAAGGACAGGAGAAGTAGGAAGATAGTTAACAGGGATGGAAGGATCAAGTGATGGGTTTTTTTAAGATGGGAGAGACATGGGCACATTTATCTACTATAGGAAATAAGCCAGTAGAGAGGAAGAGATTGGGAATAAATAAAAGAGTGAGGATGATAGAGGGGCAGTTTGTGGGAGGAGCTGGGATGGAATGGAGTCTCTTGAACAGGAAGAGAGATTAGCCTGGTAAGGAGTAAGGCCACTTTGTCTTTTGAAATAGGTGAAGGAGGAAAGAGTAGCAGAAGGCACCTGAGTGATAGGAGACAAGGAGGAGAGGAGAAGGAATTCGTGGTGAATGGTCTCAATTTCTTTCTATAAAATATGAGGCAAGTTCTCACCAAGAAGGCGGGGAGGGTGGAGGAGGGATGAAAAGGTTTGGAAAGAGCCTCTGTGGAGAGTGGGATAGTGAGCTGATAAGGGAGGGTATAGTAGGATTACTCTCGCCCAATTGAGGTTGTGTGACATAGATTTGTAGAGGATCCAGTCAGAGTAATTGTGATTTTCTCCTCTTTGTTCAGCAGTACCTGTGTAGGAGTGAAGGCAGTGAATGGTGGGAGTGATCCAAGGTTTGAGGCTTGCCTAGGTATATTCAGTAATATGTTAAGAGGGCAAGGGATTCAAGAGAGGAGGATAGTGCAGAATTGAATTTGTTCACCAAGGGATTAAGAGAGAGGAGGAGAGAGTGGCTACTGCAAGATGGTCTGGGAGAGAACTGAGGGGTCAAGGGATTGGAAATAATGGTGTGGATGAAGAGGAGGGTGTTGTAAGGGAAGGCAAAGGGAGAGGTGACTTTAGACTTAATCTTGATATTTATGTGTGCTCTGACCCTTAGATTCAAACTCTGATACTCTATTGAACTTTAATAGTAATTCTTAACTGACTGTATAATACCTTATAATTTGTAAATTGCTTTTACACAAATTATTTAAATTGAGTCTCACAACAACCCTGTTAAATAAGGTATAGAAATATTATTGTCCATTGTATAGATGGGGAACATAAGGCCCAGAAAGGTATTAAGTGACATTCCTGGCAGATGCAGATCCCTTTGCTTCTCCAGCTGAAACCCCATGTACTAATAATGTCTTTTCTAGCTGAGAATCATAACTCTCTCTCTGGCACTTTCTATTTCTGAACTAAAGAGCTGTTTTTGTTCTGCCTGCCTCCTGTGGTCCAAGTTAGTTCCTCGAGTCTCAGACTCCACAGAATCAGAGAATTCAAGAGTTGGAGAAAGGGACCTCAGCAGCCATGTGGCCCAGTCCATATATGAAAGGAATTTTGACATTTGATTTAAATTTGCCTTTTGGCAACTTCCACCCATTTCCCATGATTTGAAGCTTCAGGGTCAGGCCTACCATGCTTAGTTCTTTTGGCTGATTCTAATGAAGTGGATTTGAGGCCCTTCATTTTTGCTCACCCCTTTATTTTCCAGCTTCTCCGTGCCCTTCGTAAACCGACATTACAAACTGAACACAATAATACTACATCTGTATAGATGAGAACTAATGAGGGCCAAATACAATAGGAATGTGACTTCCCTCTTCTGGAAGCTGTACCTCCCTTATTACAGTAAGGTCTCAGTAGCTTTTTTTGGCTTCCATGTCACACTAACTTACTGTTCTTGCAGTCCACTAAAAGCCCCAAGCCTTTTTTTTGAATTGCAATCTAGCCATGGCTCCTCTGTCTTGTACCCTCTATAGGATGTAATGTGTTTTTCTTCATTCCTCTTATTACTTCTGTGCTTCTGATTTGTACCAAGAAAAGGTTCACCTCTTAGTCAAGTCATGTGACCTCAATTTCATTAGTGGCTTTACAACCTTAATCAGTAAATATTAATTAAGGATGTATATTGGGAATACAATATATACATGAAGCAGTACTTACTTAGAAGGAGCCTACCTTCTGACTTGAGAGACAGCAGGGACAAAAGAAATATAAAAAGGATAAATACCAAGTAGTTTGAGGAGGGCATTCACTAGCAGGTTAGGGGATCAGTATAGCCTTCCTGGAGAAGATGGTACTTGTGCATCATCTTGAAGAGAGGGATTATCTGAGCCAGAGGTGAAGGCAGCTAGGTGGTGCGGTGCCAGGGCTGACAGGGCCTTTTTTTGAGTGAGGCAATCAGAGTTAAGTGACTTGCTCAGGGTCACATAGCTAGTAAATGTCAAGTGTTTGAGGCAGGATTTGAACTCAGGTCCTCCTGACTCCAAGGCCAGAGCTCTATCCACTCTGCCACCTAGTGTATTCCAGGCATGAGATTGAATCTAGTGCAAAAAGACCAGATGTATGTAAGGAATAGAGACCAGTTTAGCTGGATTCTAGAATGCAGGACAGGAAATAATGTATGGTGAGTCTAGAAAGATAGGTTGAGGCAAGGTTGTGAAGGGCTTTACCAAAAAAAAAAAGTTTACATTGTATTCTAGGGGCAATGAGAAGCCATTGGGGTTTACTGAGTAGGTGACATGATCAAATATGCATTTAAGTAAGATCAGTAGCAGCAAGTGTGTAGGATGGATTAAAGTAGAGGGAGAATTTTGAGGCAGGGAGACCAGTTGGAACACTGATGCTCTCTGGGTGGTAGGTGATAAGGGCCTGAACTAAGATGGTGGCTATATGATTAGAAAGAAGGATTAGATGAGAGATGTGAAGGTAGAAATAGCAAGTTGTGGCAGCTAATTGGAAATGTGGGATGAGGGAATGAGGAGTTGAGGATAATGCCAAGCAGTTAAAGATAAAGTCTGGAAAAAATGGTTGTGCCTTTGACAGAAGTTTAGAAGAGGGATGGGTCCGTCCAGTTTGGGCTGTGTTGAGTTTGAGTCATTCAACCTTTCTGAATTCCATTTCCTACTGTGCCAGAATGAGGTGATTTATCAACTTGATTTCCTGAGGCCCCTCTTAACTAAGGCTGGTCAATCCAGGCTATGTCTAAATTTTCCCAGATTTTGAATTAGTGATAATTGAATTAATCTGATTGTACTGTCATGTAAATTTTTAATCACATCTTAAATTATTTTTATTATCTATCCTATTTATGTTTAACTTTGCTATGAGAGTTTTAGCTAGTGCCTGAATATAGGGTTCAAATCCAGGTCTTCTGGCATTGAGTCCAGTGATCTTAAAGAGGCTGTGATATAGGACAACTGTAAGATGCTTTGGAAACTGTCTCTTCCTTGAAGTCACTTGCATCAACATTTTAAACAACTGTTGCCTTTGATTGTAGACCATATATACCAAGATGTCTTTTTTGAGTGGATAAAGAGAAATTTTTACCCTTTAGCTGCTTCAAAAAGTAACAGAGGCTCCTTTGCCTTATTGCCACCATTATAGGTATATGCCTTACTTTTAAAAGGCTGGTTTGCTCATGTTTTAAAGTGCTGAGAGATTTTGTTGCTACAAAAACTTTTCTGAGGAGGTTGGAAGAGGGAAAGGAGCCAGGACATTAAAATTAACACTACTTTAAAATATTTTTGAGGAATATTCTCATCTCTGCTTAACAATTGTTTAGAAAAAATAAAGTTAGATACCTAGAGGCAGCTTGCTGACACAGCAAATGGTGGGCCTGGAGTCAGGAATATCTGAATTAAAATCTAAGACAACTTAGTAGGTATGACCCTGGCCAAGTTACTTGACTGCTGCCTGCCTGAGTTTCCTCAACTGTAAAATGGGAATAACAGCATCTGCTTCCCAGCGTTGTTGTGAGGATCAGATGAAATATTTAGCACAATGCCTGGCATAAAGTAGGCACTTAATGCTTCTTCTGCCTTACCCTTTTTTTTCCCCAAGAAGTACTGAAGTTCTAAAAAAAAGATCACTTTATTAAAAGTGTTCTTTCTGTTCAGAGCACATACTTCATGGGTTCTGAGAGAGAAAAGCATATTGGAAAAGCTTCTCTTAGATTTTCACACCTTTAGTTTCAAAAATCAATTACAGTGGTGTGCTTTTTAAATGTCTTTGTTAGAGCCAACATTCTTAGTGAAACTATCAAAACTAGCTGTTAAGTTGAACACATTTAAAATACTAGAAGTTGATGGTTCATTCTTTTTTAGATTTTTCAATGATAATTATTAGACAATGCTATAGACCAGAAATTTGTCTCAAGGTTAAATATATACTAATAAGATTTTTCCCCTGAAAATGTTTTCACAGACCATTTGAACGAACTATTACCATGCATAAGGATAGTACAGGACATGTTGGATTCATTTTTAAAAATGGAAAAATAACCTCTATAGTAAAAGACAGTTCTGCAGCAAGAAATGGTCTTCTTACTGAGCACAACATTTGTGAAATCAACGGTCAGAATGTAATTGGCCTGAAGGTAATGTGACATATGCCTTTTCTTTACTAGTTTTTATTTCAAAAAAATTTTTATGTTCTTCTGAATGAATAGCTTTTATTGGTTCTAGAGAACAGGCCAATGCTGGTAAAATTTTGTAGTTTAGATATCCTATTTTGGTTTTATTTGGTCAGAAGCCCTGTATCAGGAAATTGGTTTTATAATTTTTATTCTTCCTGTTAGATAGGAAATTGATATAAGCAATGATTGTTGAATGATTATTAACAGTTATTATTACTATTATTAATAGTTAACTTTGAAAAGCCAAGTTTAAATTTAGAAACTCTAAACTTCCAAGTCTTTGGTGTATGTTAGAATGTCTAAATGTCTCAGGGGCTTTGATGATAATAATCTTAATAGTTTGCAAATGCAAGCAAATTGTGATCTTACTGTTTTTTAAGAAATTAACTATCTTATGTGATTCTGTATAAATCAGTTTGCTAACAATCAAATGCACGGTGTCAGGTACTGTATTATCAACATTAATTCAGTTTAACAAACATTAAACACATACATGTAAGAGACCCTCTGCCAGGTACAAGGGATGGCGATGAAAATTGACATTGGAGCCTCAGATTTTTAAAGGACATGTCATTCCCATGAAGAGAAGGAAGAGAACTTTGTAGTCACTTGTGATTTCATTTCAGTTGAGCCTCAATTCAATTTCCTTTTGTGTTCTTTTAATAGGACTCTCAAGTTGCAGACATACTTTCAACATCTGGGACCGTAGTTACCATTACAATCATGCCTGCTTTCATCTTTGAACACATAATCAAAAGGCAAGTTCTTCATTCTTCAGCTGAAAAAAAAATTATGGTTCTTATAAAGGCAAACAATACATTATAATTTCATGTATTTTAAAGGTCAGAATTGATCAAATCTCGTATTATTCTCTTTAAGAAATCAATTAAGATGGGGTTACCTGTATAAGAATTTTGTTCTTGTTGCATTCTTTTCCCTCTTATTTGATCCTTCTCTTCATCCCAGTCCCCCATTAGAAAAAGATAGCCTGTTGCCCATATTATATATGCTGCTGAAGAGTTAAGCAATTAAAAGCTAGATTTGGGTTGAGGTTTGGCTTGGAGGGACAGGGAATGGAAATGCTGACTGCAGGAAAGGGCTGTCTTCTTTTTAGCCCTTGTGGACAACCATGTAGAAAAAAAGTGGAGCAAAGGAAGATGTTAAAAGGAAGCTTTACTTATTTCTGCTGCTCTTGGGCAGTGTGAAATGTACTCGTGCATCCTTGACTTAGTTGATGATAAGGAACATTGGCTCTGATGTAAGGCGTAGACCCTTAACTTCTTGTAACTTCAAAGATAAGTGAAATGCTGGAAGAGCTGAACTCTCCTGAAGAAACTGTATGGGGCCATGAGAAGGGGGGGAGTCAGTAGTGGGGAGATTATGTGGGATCAGAGCCCATTCAGCATCTCAAAAAACTAGCTTCAAAGCATTGGTTGTCCTGTTTTTCCCCTGACTGTTCTGTCTTTGTAATTTGTAACTCTTAATTTTGGGATCACTTTTTATTTAAAAAAAAAAATGATAGGTATGTCAGGAATATTAAAAACTTCTTTTGAAGACAAGTTCTATGAAAAAAGTACTTTAGAAAGTTTTACTAACTGCTGTCCTGGCAGCAGTTTTACTTTTGGTTGTTATTGGCCAAGATTGGACCTATTTTTTCCCCCTTTTATGTACAAACTAATTGGATCACTGAATAATTTAGGTCTTGTGGAAGAAAAAACCTTACATCGTTTTCAGGACTGTATTGAGTAGGGTCACATTTTTATTATATTTCTTGAAATTGCAAAGAAAAGTACTCAGTAACAGGCACGATTAGGAAATAAGAATAATCCAAGGCAGCTGCTGAGCCTGGAATTAGGAAACCCTGAGTTCAAATTGGGCTTCAGACACTTACTAGCTGTTGTGACCCTGGGTAAGTCACTTTTGCTAACAACTCCAATATCTTTGCCTAGAAAACCCCATGGGAGATATTGGTGTGCTGTGGTCCACAGGGTCACAAAGAGTCAGACGTGATTGAATAACAACAAAGATTAGTTCAGGCAGGCAGTTCTGTGTCTGATGTTACAGTTAAAGGTCCTTGAGGAAGTGAAAATCCAAGACTCTAAAAACCATTAACCAGGCAGATTTAGTATGTAATCCCAAGGATATGAGAGACAAATATAAATTTCTTAATAAATCATTTGCTAACTCTTTTCCACTGTAGGAAAGCTTGACCAAAGCTTGAGGCTTTAATTTCTTAGCTTCTACAGTAAAAAGATAGTCCCTACCTTTTGACTCAGTAGGTGTTAGGAATTAAATTAGAAGTTTTTTGGTGCTTTGAAATGTATATATAATATATAAATGTCACTCTTACAGGATGGCATCAAGTGTTATGAAAAATCTAATGGATCACGCTATCCCAGAAGTTTAAAATTCAAGCAGTTGTATCTTTCACATAATGGAAACTCTGCTGAACTTGGGCAGTTTACTCAGAATCTTCTGTATTAGACACATAAACCTTACTGGGAGCCAAGAAGCATATGCTGCATGAGAGCCTTTGTATTGTATTATGGCTGGGAATATTACTGTTTGACACAGTTTTGTGTTCAAGCTGTAAATTGTATTTGTAGCCTTATACTGGTTTTACAGATGTGAACCTTTCAAGAGTTTTGACATTCATGGTATCAAGTTTCCAGTAGTTAAACTACTCTTTCTATAAGCCATTATGGTTAAGATAACTGATACAGATTTTTTAAAATGTTATTACCTGTATTTTAGATATTCTAGAAAGTAATATTGTTCCTCTTTTCTTCTGGTGTAGTTTTGCTATTGTATCTTTAGAATAACTTTTCTGCTAGTTCCACTTTTGTTTACAAAAATGCAATTAAACAATCTTGGTTTCATTCCACATGAGCATTACAAATGGCAAAATGTAGAATTGCACAAAATTGTGATGATCTTACTTTAATAATGTATAATTAATGCTTCAATTGTCGCCTTAACCATGTTAAAGGAAAGTTCTGAAATAAAAATAAAATAAATTGATTAACTCTTAACATGCCCCGTTTACTGTCTTAAAAATCCATTATATATCTGTATAGTAATACTTGTGTCATTTCAGTTTTAATTGTGAAACAGTACTGTTTTGTCTTGTATTGGGCTATGTCTTAGGTGAATTAGTTCCTCTCTTTTATATACTTTTGCATTTGATAGTCACTTGATGGTATTATTGCAATGTAGTTAATCCTGGGTGACTAATTTCAGCTATAAAGAGCAATCCCAAATATTTTCATATTTTACTGGTTTTTACTAAGAAGTGAATTGATTTTTATACATTCTAATACAAACATTTCCTTTGTGACAATGAGTTATTAAACATCTTTTATAAAAAGATTTAAAACTTTAAAACTATTAAAAAAGTTTTTTATAAAAAAGTTACAAAAATCTTTTTTATATAAATTTTTTTCAACAGCAAGTCTTCTGGAAATCATTTATTTTCACTTTAATCTTTAAGTAGTGAGCAAAAAGTTCAGAATATTTGAGGGTAGGGAAAAGAATCTTGCTTCATTCATGCTTTCATATTAGATCCTCAGAATTACACACTGAAGCCACTTCTGAAGCTTAAGCTCCTTGAGAATTAATTACCAAGGAAACTTTACTGGGAAAGTCTTTAGTTGTTCTCCCCACCCTTAATAAATGAATGCATTTGTCTGAATTTAAGACAAGAATTTAGTTTTAATATAGCTTCTAAACTTCAGCATTTCCCTGCTCCCATTAAAAAAAAAAAAGGCCAGTTAGAATGTTTGTACTTTTAACCTTTTAATAGCAAATTTTTATAGACTCTAATAAGGCAGCATGATATTTCATGGTTTTCATTAGAAAGACACTGGACTTGGAACCAATTCAAACCCAGCTCTCCTAACTCCTCCTGCTACCTGTGGGAATAGAAAAGACAAAAACCTTTCCTCATCTGCATTGGAGACACTATTTGTACGGCCTGTCTCATAAGCCTTTTAGCAGGTAAGTGCTTTGCAAACTTTAAAACTTAATATTCAAACTACTTTGGAACTTAATATTGCCTATAGGAAGCTTTCTAATAGAAAAATCATTTTAATTGACTTGAACTTGTGGTACAGGTAATCAAATAACCATGAGATTGCTGCTCTCAGTTTTCTAGCAGTGTACCACGATTAATATATGTTTAACACTTTTAAGGTTTGCAAAGCACTTTGATCCTGAAAATGGCCCTGTAAGGTAGGCACTACTATTTCCATTTTACAGAAAAGGAAAGTTGAGAAGTTGTGTGACTCGCCGAGAGTTGCAAAGCTAACCTGAGGTTAGAAAATCCAGTGCTGTGTCTACTATAACATACAAAGTGCAAAAGTAAAATGACCAGAATTAAGAAAAGAGATTTCAGTTACAAAGCTATCAGAGGGCTGTTGTCCTTTTGAAGGTCCAAAAATTGAGATGACTAAGATTCTCAGAGTTGGAGAGGACCTCTAAGCCAACCCACACTTAACTGAGAATCCTTCCTACGACATCCCTGATTCTATCTTGGATTAAACTTTCTCAGTTTCTTCAGCCAAGCACAAAACCTTGCAAAGATACAATGGACTTTAACCATTGTCTTCCAGCTGTACTTCAGCTTTTCAATATCTTTCTTAAAATATGCCCAGAAGTTAACAATACTCCAGATGTGGTCTGAGTAGGATAGTGTTGAGAGAGTCTATTAAATTCCCTTGTTCAATGAGAAGAGAAATCATTGTTAAAGAGGGGACCTGCCTTTCCCTTCACCACCAGCAACACTTGACCAGGCACGAGTATGGCATCGTTCCTACTTTCAGCCAGCCTTCATGGCCATCCATCATTGGGACAAACAACTCCTAGCCCAGTCTCCAAAAGCCATCACTGAGGGAAGAAATCCTTGTGGAGAGGGGGCTCACCTTTTTCATCGCCATCAGCAACAACTGCTGATCAAACATCACTGACAGGTGCCCTGGACATGGCAGCATCTTTCAGACTAGGATTCTTGCTTCCCTAGCAGCTTTGCCATCATCATCTGGGGAAGCAACTCCTAGGGAGAAGGGACTGGCCATCCCCACCAGCCTCCAGACCTGGCCAAGTAAGCAATGGGGCACTATGAGGGAGAGACAGGAGGCAGGATGTACCCGGCAAGTCAAAACGTCATCACCACCTTAAGTAGTATCTCCCCTCCATCCCTAAGGGGGATACCTCTGAACCTTGGGAATAGCAATGCTTCCAGCCCAGTGCCTTCAGACATCACCTTGGGAAGCACCCCCTGCGGAGATGTAGCCTGGCGATTGTTCCTGCAGGCGACACAGCTGTAGCTACTAAGACCCAGAAAAGGAAGTTCTTGCCACCAAAGTCCTTGGCACTGTCAAAAGCTCAACATCAGAAACTGATAATTTTATCAGTCAAAAGGACATTAAAGAGGAGGAGGCATTAACATTGGCTTTGCTGCAGCAGCCTGAGGACCATGGGATTTTTCAGTTGGAACTCCCTCTTCTCCCCTCTTGCTCATTTCCTTTTACTCAGATGCCTTCTGCCTGCCACCTTCTCCTTCACCCTTGTCTCACATGATGAAGTGGCTTTACTTCTTACCAAGGCTAATTCCTGTACTTATTCAAGTAATCCATTACATCTTGTTTCCTCCAACAGACTGCTCCCTTTATCCCCATTTTCACTTATTTTCGATCCCTCCCTATGAGCTCATTCTCTACTGCCTATAAACATGCTTTGTTTCCTTTATCCTGAAAAAAAAAAAAACCACACTTGATCCATCCCTCCCAGCTATCATACTATAGTTCTGCCCTACATTGTAGCAACTCAAAAGGGCCATCTACAGTAGATGTTTCCACTTTCTCTCCTCTCTTATCCCCTTGTGATCTGGCTTTCAACCTGAAATTGGTTTTTATAAAATCGAAGATTTCCTTGCAGATGATTTCTTATCACTCTCTCCTTGATAGTTTTCTCTTAAGTTTTCAGGACACCACTCTATCATAGTTCTTTTCCTATTTATCTGATAGCTCCTGTCTCCTTTGCTGGATTCTCCTCCAGATCACATCCTCTGAGAACCATAGGTGTTCCATAGGGCTCTAACCTGGGCTCTCTTCTCTTCTCCTTTATGCTATTTCACTTGATCTTAGCTTCCATGCATTTAATTACCATCTCTATGTTGATGATTCTCAAATCTACCTTTCCTGCCCCAAACTCTCTGCTGACCTCCAATCTCACATCTCCAACTGCCTTTCAGATATCTTGAACTGGATGTCCAGTACACATCTTAGATTCAATACGTCCAAAACAGAATTCTTTCCCCCTAAACTCTTCCTTCCTCCCTTTTACCTTTCCTTTTAGTGTAGAGGGCAACACCAACCTACCAGTCCCCTCAGGCTCTCAATATAGGGGTTATCCTGGATTCCTCACTGTCTCTCGCCTCACAAATCCAATCTGTTGCCAAGGCCTATTGGTTTCAGCTTTGCAACATCTTTTGAATGTGCCCCCTTCTCTCCTCTAACAATACCACTATAGTGCAGACCCTCATAACTTCATGCCTGGACGACTGCAATTGTCTGCTTACATCAAGTCTGTCTCTACTCCAATCCCTCCTCCATTTTTAGCCACTAAAGTGATTTTCCTAAAATGCATGTCTGATCATATCACCTCCCCTTTTCTTCTTGCCCCCTCCCCCACCTTAAACTCCAGTGGCTTCATATTGCCTCCAGAAGCAAATACAAAATACTGTTTGGCATTCAAAGCTCTTCATAACCTACCTTCCCTCCTACCTTTCCAGTCTTCTTACATATTTCCTGCCATGTACTCTTTGATTCAAGTGACACTGGCCTCTTTGCTGTTCCACCAACAAGACACTTCATCTTGGCTCCTCTGGCTGCCCCCATGCCTGGAACTCTCTCCTCTGCTCCAACTACTGACCTCCCTGGCTTCCTTTAAATTCCAACTAAAATCCTACCTTCAACAGGAAGCCTTCCCCAACCCCTCCTAGTTCCAGTACCTTCTGTTATCTCCTGTTTAACCTGTATATAGCTTGTTTTGTACATTCACATTAAACTCCTTTTTTTCCTCACTGGAATTCTCAATTTTATATCTGATGGATTTCTAGCCCTCCTGGGATGACTTCCTTTATATAATTTTAGGGATGTTATGACATAATAGCAAACATTTATACAGTACTTTCAAGGCTTGCAAAGCATTTCACATATACTATATTATTTATTACAACTGAATAGATGCTATTATTATCTCCATTTTATAGAGGAAAAAAGTGTTTTTGAGAAAGATTAAGTGACTTAGCCAGTGTCACGTGGCTGCTGAGCATCTGAAGCAGGGTTTGAGCTCAGGTGTTCCTGATTCCAAGTCTATCCACTCCTGATTCCAACTCTATCTAGCTTCCTTCACTAACCACAATCAGAGGTCACTTAATCCAATCTTCTCATTTTTAGAGGCGCAGAACTTGCTCAAAAAGGTTTAGGATTTGTCCAAAGTTACTATCTACCTTTATTCTGAACCTTTTGGAGTCTTGCTTTTCTAAAATCTAAGACACATGTCAGACAGTATCTGACTTTACTTTCTCTCTTTTAATTTCTATGATGGGTATGGTTATTTCTTCTACTCTTAAGGTTTCCATCATTTGTACTTCTATGGCCAACATTTCCTTAACTACAGTATTGAGCAAGAAGGAGCTTAATGGTCTCTATTCCCACCCTCCCTCCAACTTCATTTTGCTGTTGAGGAAACCATGTGAATCTGGATATTACAATGCTGTTCACTGAAGTTTATTAGATTCTTTTACTCTCTGCCTTCCAACTAGACTGATAGGATTGCTATCTTCTCAGTAGGCCTAGACAGGAAATGCTTGTGGATGGACAGCATGTGCTACCAGTCCCTCCTACACCTTTCTTGGACACCTGCAAGCCCTGGCTATGACCAGAGAAAAACAACAGAGAGGAGATAAGGTGAAGGTAGATGGGAAAGAGAAAGGATAATGACCCAGCTTAGGAAATGAGGGATTACATGATAGCCTGCCTAATATACTTAATTGCCCAAGTGAGTATTATCCTTCAACAGGAGGCTAAATGTCACAGGATTACAGATGTAAAGTAGGAAGTCATCTATCCCAATGATACTGCAATCACTCAAAACACTGGATTTCCATTTAGTGACTCTATATATGCCACACTAGAAAACCAGTCAATGTTCCCACATTGTTTCTGACCAAAACCAGCACAATTAAGTTTCCTACCTACCTTATTTTTAGACATGACATTAAATGAACTTTTGTTGCTCTAGAAAATTACTTGCTTGTTGTTTCAGTCATGTCTGACTCTTCATGACCCGATTTGGGGTTTTCTCAGCACACACTGAAGTTGGTCTGCCATTTCCTGCTCCAATTCATTTTACAGATGAGGAAACTGAGGCAAACAGGGTTAAGTGACTTGCCCAGGGTCATACCACTAGTAAGTATCCGAGGCTGATTTTGAAGTTGGATCTTCGTGACTCAAGGCTGGTCCTCTATCCATTGAGTCACCTAACTGCCCCCCCAGAAAATTATATACCCCCTGAAAGGATAGCTTACCACCACTGAGAATATTTGTAAAAGGGCAGGAAGTGTGGGCCCCAAAGAATGTTCCTAAAGTGTTTTATGCAGCAGTAGTGTTGGAATAAAAATATAGCCTTCTGTGTTTACAAGTCAATCAAACTCCATATAAAAGTCTTTCCATCAAGTTTAAATTTGTCTGCTAAATGACTGCAAATAGAAGGTTCATTCTTTACAGAAAAATAACTTTAATGTCATCATAGAAAAGATAAGACAAGCATTTAAGTTGAGATGACAGGCATGATGAAAATACAAACCATTCCTATAAATAGTAAATTTACTGCATTTTAATTAAGATTATGTTTATGTATCTCCAGGTTCTTACTTAAGAGTCTGGGTATAGCATACTTACACGGAAGAGCCACTCCTTTAAAACAAAAGTAGCAATGCTGGCAGGGTAAGGGGACTCCGATGTAGCAGAAAAGAGAACACGTATTTCACAGAAAACTTCAAAATGGGTAATGTTTCCTGGGCACAGTGCCCTAAACCATGTTGTCTCACAGCTACCGTCCTTGCCAGCTTTAAAGGCTAATGCTCACCGGACCTTTGGACCGTTGAGAAGATTATCATTCTTCCCTATAGTGATTGTAACTTTTGCTCCCTAATAATACCATGTAAGTTAAATTGTGGCCTTTATCCACCTTAAAAGATGGTAATTAATGGCTTTTAATGAAGTCACCATGATTTAGAAAGTTATTTTAAAACTATATAAACTTTCTATTTGGTCGAACTTCCAACTGCTATCATTGCACATTCACCAGTCTGTTTAAAAAGTTTGTTTTAAAAATACATTAGCTCTGAAGGGAGTTCAGTTTGAAATTCAAATGGAGAAAAGGCACTTTTAATATTGCAGCTTCCAAAACATGATTTGTCTGTCTTCCCCTCCTGTAATAATGCTGCTGCACTGTTCATTCATCCATATACTTGTCACAGCACCTGGGAGGAGAAGGAAACCATTTTGTCTTTTCATCATATGGAAAAGTTAATTCCTAAAATGCTAGGGAAATTGTGTTCATCTCAGGTACAGTACATAAAATTCACTGCTTGTTTCATATGATTCACACTGGACCTCATCCAATAGGTAAATTCTTTATACAGATTTTAAAAATTGAACATCTTTCACTCTAAAACAGTTTTCAGTTTTTAGAGTTGAAAGAAATAATGAGAAATTTTCTTCTACCCCTTTTCCATAGTTTTAAAAAAAAAAGTGTGACAACCACAAGCATGCATATATATCTCTCTCTCAAAACGTGATACACACTGACTTTGAAGCTCGAGGCCAGTCCCTTCAACTCTGGTTGCTCCAGGCAACTCTAAAACTCAGTTACAGAAAAGGTGTTGATCTGCAGTGGTGGAAGGAGTTTCCTTAGCTAGGAGTCCCACAAGTCCATCTCCCCCCAACACAATCAGCCTAAATGCTGATTGGGCACCCATATCTTCTGATATGTACCTCATGCTTCTCTCCAAAGAATATTAAAGAAATGTAGTTCATAGTCAGGTTCCTGTATGCATTTTGGAACAACATGGAAAGGAAAACAAGGTTTTCTTTACTTTCCTATAATTTTTCCTTCCATCATCATATAGTCATAAAGAGACTTAAAAAAAAAAGCTTTAAAGAAGTGTCTTTTGGAATTTTTACTACAAGTCTGATGTCATATTTCTTTCATTT
Source organism: Vombatus ursinus (assembly GCF_900497805.2). NCBI lineage: Eukaryota > Metazoa > Chordata > Mammalia > Diprotodontia > Vombatidae > Vombatus > Vombatus ursinus. Next base: position 3,813,291 of record NW_020954590.1, read on the forward strand.
TCTATAACATAATTAATTGTAGGGGCTCTTTATACAATCTGACACTGACAACATATAAAGCGTGTATGGATTATTAAAAAGTATAGATTTAGAACATTTCCTCTGGGCTAGTCTGCTATTCTACATGGCTAAATGGGGGAAGGGAGGAGGAAGAAAATCTCTTTCTCCCCCACCCACCTGCCCTCTATAAAGCAGAGCCTTACTGTGAAAACAGGGCAAAATTGTCTAACTTTTGCCCAGCCAATGAAGTAGTTCCCTTTAATTCCTTCAGAGAAAAGTGTTTACACATCATAAAATAATCAAAACATAGAGGCATTTTTGTTGCTAGTTTTACCTTGTGATTAATTCTAGTGGGGGTGGGATGCTGATTAAAGGTCAACTCTTTTCTATTCTCTTTAACAGTTGGTATGGAATGATAATAATAATAACAACGGCTAGCAATTTTATAGTGCTTTCAGGTTTGCAAAGTGCTTTATGAATATTATTCCATTTTATCATCACAACAGTCCTACGAAGTAGGTGCTGCCAGTATCTTCATTTTACAGAGGCAAACAGAAGTTAAGTGAATTGCCCAGGGTCACACATCTACTAAGTGTCTGAGGCCAGATGTGAAGTCAGGTCGTCCTGATTCCAGGCCCAGCACTCTATATCCAATATGCCACTTACTTGTCTTATCAACTCCCTCCCTTGACTCCTTCCCCCCCACCCCCCCAGAATATAAACACAAGCCATTTAACTATAAGAACAGTATCCCTTGATAAGACAATAACACCTTTCTCTATTTGAGTTATAAGGAACAACACTGATTGGCTAGGCAAACAAACTAGCCAGGCCCCTGGGGGCTTTAAATAAGTCCTTTGGGGAATTTCAAGATTCAAAAGATTCCAAGATTCATTCATTGTTCATGGGAAACACACACTAGTAAGGGCTTGTGAGCTGTGATATAATGAGTGCATATCCACAGGTTTAGCCCTAGAGCCCAAGAACAACAGCTGTCCTCTACAGAGGTAGGCCACAGGTAGGGCTACACTCGGATTAGATTTACCCACTTTCAAAATGGGAGTTAGTTCAGTGGGAATATTTATAACATGACATTTCATTTTTTTTTTTCCTTAGGCAATTGGGGTTAAGTGACTTGCCCAGGGTCACACAGCTAGTAAATGTCATGTTTCTGAAGCCGGATTTGAACTCAGGTCCTCCTGACTCCAAGGCCGGAGCTTATCTACTGCACCACCTAGCTGCCCCGACATTTCAAATGATCATGAAAAACAAAATGGGTTTTTCACTCCTGCCTGAAGAATACATATTCATTTTCTTGAGGTAGGGTAAAATCTAAGTATTTCATGAGGACAAATACATAGAAGATTACAAACAGGATTTACCTGTGTGGCCCTGGATTCTTTCACTAACTCTTGCTTCAATAAGGTCCCAAACTAGCAATTCACCAGACTGACTTCCAGCTAATACACAATTTCCATCCCAAAGGAAGCACCTGCAAAAGTTAATTGAAAACAATTAATTGTAAGGTAAGGAATAAACACAGTAATTCCAAATTAAAAGTCTAACAATATAGCTTCATCAGAAGGATCTCAAAGAAACATACCTCTGTGGATGCTCTGAAGTCATAGATGAGATGAGCATTCCTGTCTGTACATCAATTACCTTAAGACAACCATCTTCTCCCGTGCTGAGAACATGGCGACTATCTAAAGTGACATTTTTTAGGAGGCAACATTGTTACAGGTTTAAAAAAAAATCCATTTTAAGTTATTCTAAGAAATTTAACTGCTAAATCCAACTGCTTTTTCCCTACACTCGAGAACATGGACTGCTTTTTATCTCCTTTGAAATTTAATCTTCCCTTGGAGGATTCTTTGGATTCCTAAGTCTCCTTTCTTCTTCCAGAATTCTAATTATGGGCAGGAAAGCTTAGACTTTTATCTTCAGTTCTCTATCTACTTCAGAGAACTAATCTAATCTCATGGCTTCAGCTACTATTTATGCATTAATGACTGTTAATTCATTACCTCAGGTCCTGCCTTCTTGCCCTAGTTCCAGTTTCATCATTACAACTGCTTATGACATTTCCACTTAGAATAACTCAGTGTGTCTAAGACTGAACTCATCTCCCCGAAAAGCTGATTTCCCTTCCCAGTTTCTCAGTTTTGGTCAATGGCATTACCATTCTCTTGAAATTAACTTTGATTCCTTCTCTTTCATCAGCTCCATACAGTCAAACACCAAGTCCTCTGTGTTAAAATGTTACCTATGTCTGTTCTTTCTATGTTCCCATTACCAACCACATCTCACATATTAATCACTGCAATACTCTGCTGACTCTGCTGGCTGCCTCTAGGTTCTCCATAATCCAGTGCACCCTGCATAATGCTTTCAGACTAAAATATTACATTTCCTCTGCACAAAACCCTTCCACAGTTGCCCTTTCTCTTCCACATCTAAATCTTTTTGCCCAACTTTTGGAAGCCCTTCAGAATACGGTCCTACCCTATTTCCTCACTGTTTATCAATACTGCAGTCTCTCCTTTAGTTCAAATGGATTCCTGGCTGGCCTATAAACAATGTCACACTTGTGGCCTCTTCCCTGCCTATTCATCAATCAACCAACCAAATTAACAAGCATTTATTAAGTACCTACTATGAAGCAAGCACTGTGTTAGTTTCTGGGAATGGAAAGACAAACATGATATTGTACCTAGCCTCATAGAGTTTACATTCTACTGCAGGAAATGGCATGTGCATATCTAAAGCATATACAAACTAAATATAGTAATTTCCTAAAGAAGCAGGGCAAGGCTAGGGGAAGTGGGGGTGGGGAAGTGAGAGATGAGATAATAATAGTTGGGAGGTAGGGAATTAGGAAAGGACTCACGTAGGAGGTGGTGTTTGAGCTAAGCTCTGAAGGAAACAAAGCATTCCAAGGGGCACAGGTGAGAGAAAGCGCCTTCTATGTAAGGGGTACAGTATGAAAAGGCAGGAAGATGGGAGAGAAAATGTTTTGTGTGAGAAACATGTTTGTCTAGGCCAAAGACTATGGGATGTAAAGTATCATACAGCACTGTAGGAAGGAGCCATGTTTTAAAGGGCTTTGGATGCCAAATGGAGGAGTTTGTGTTTGATACTTGAAGTAATGGGGAACCAAAGGAATTTAACGAACAGGGGAATGACATGATCAGATCTGTGTTTTAGGAATATCACTTTGGCAGCTGCCTGGAAAATGGATTAGAGACGGGAGAGACTTGAGGCAGGGAGACTAACTGGGAGATCTGCATTAGTTGAGACGAGACATGGTGAAGGTCTGAACTATGGTAATGACCATGCAAGTGGATGGAAGGATAAAGATGTGAGAGATGTTGTGGAGATGTAATTGACAAGACTTGGCATATATGAGATAAATAAAAATACAGAGGAGCTGAGAATGACTTCTGGATTGTAAAACTGGCTGACTGGAAGGAAGGTGGTGCTCTTGGCAGAAACAGGGAAATCAGAAAGAGGGATTGGTTTTGGGTAAAAGATAAATTTTGAACTGGATATAGAGAGGTTGAGAAGTATATGAAACACTAAGTCTGAAATGGCTATCAGGTAGTGAATGATGTGAATCTGGTGCTTGGAAGAAAGAATATGGTTGGCTAGCTCAATCTAGAGATAACATACAAACTTGTGAGATCATGAAATCTGAGAGAAAGTATGTAGAGAGAAGCCCTGTGCTATGACATGGATTGTTTTTTCTCTCTAGATATCCAATTTTCTAAATGAAATGTTCCCTAACCATTCATTGATATTCCTCTCCTGTAAACTCCCATGACCTCTGTATGGCAATATACATTATAAACTGTCTTGTACTGTTCATTAATTACCTATGATATATTGGTCCTCTCTTCCTAACTAGATTCTAAGTTCCTCAGAAGTCAGGAATCCTGTTCCAGACACATACTAGCTATGTGACCCTAGACAAGTCAATTAACCGTTATTATTTCCCCAACTATACGATGGGTATATGAGAATATAGTCAGAGGATTGTTGTTAGGATCAACTAAGATAACATATGTAAAGTACTCAGCAAACTTTAAGAACTTTATAAATGTAAGCTATTATTATTAACTTTATCTATATTCATCCTAGCACTTAGTATATCTGTTGGAAGAATTTTCTCTCAAGCTTGGTAAGGATAGGAAGCTAAACACAAGTACATAAAAAACAGTACTTAGTCTTAAAGACCAAAAAAACCCCAAATTTACTAAGCTTCTTACTATATGTGGTAAGGTAAGACACTAGGCAGCCAATGAAGGACTGCAAAAGGAAAAAATGCTGAGGTGACCATTGAGTATGGGTTCATACATAACTTGCAAAGTAGTCTTTGAGCAATGTGAAAAGTGAGGGCACAGTATATCTGACACTGCCTCCCACATGGACTACTATCTAATCTTATTTTGGTCTAAAAGTAAGTAGGGTGTGTGATATATCAGGGGCCAGTGGGGTGGGAGACAGGGGGCAAGGGGACTCCAATCTGTATGATGGCATCCAAAGAACGAAAAAAGATACATACCAGGACTAAAAGCAGCATTATATACAGTTCCTGAGTGACATGATATTTGATGTAACATAGTGGCAGTAGTAAGGTCCCAAATATTAACAATGCCTTCTTTGGTACCCGACACTAGGAGCGTACTTGCAGAATTTAAACTGATTGTATCTACCTAGGAAAGAAAGTATAATGATGAGCATCTCAGATAGAAACAAATAGGCATAACTACATTTCACTATGGAGCTGATTTAAAGATTTAGTTCTAATGTTAGTCACTCAACTTTGTACTACTGTCCACATTTTTTTTCCTCTTGGTGTGGTTAGTACAGATGTTTCCTAAGATAATCCTCTCAAGGAAATAATTATTTTTATTTCTTGAAAATTAGAGATTAAGTTCTTTGTATGCTGCCAAAGAGGAAGTGTTGCTGGGATAAATATGCTATTTTCTTGAAAACAAACTTGAACTCATGTTATTCTCAGAAAAATAAATCTGTAAGAGAAAAAACCATAGCAGTTGCCAAACTGTTTGAAATATGACTAACTCCTGATAGAGATGGGTTACACAAAATACCTCTCACTGGACAGAATAGGGGAAGTTAATAGGCAAGGAAATTGGTTTATAAACTTTTAACAACTTTAATCATTTATGGTATATACCATTCAGTATACATTTGTTGACTAAAAAAAAAAAACCCAACACAAGTAGATGTAAATATACATCAACATACATATATACACACACATATATACATACATATACACACACATTTTATATACATACATGCGCACGCACACACACACGCGCGCGCACACACACACACACACTTTACATATATTTATAATAGAGATATAGTCAAAGGAATACCAGTTTAGAAATTAGGAGATTTGGGTTCTTGTGCTGGTTTCCCCCCAACCCTTCCCCTACACAGGCAGAAACACACACATACAGTAGCATGTCAATGGGCAAGTAAAATTAATGGTAAGTCTTAATTTCCTCAGAGGCAGCTACGTGGTACAGTGGATAGAACATCAAGCCTGGAGTTAAGAAGACCTGAGTTCAAATCTAGCCTCAGACACTTACTAGCGATGTGACCCTAGACAAGTCAACCTTGTTTGCCTCAGTTTCCTCATCTGTAAAATGAGCTGGAGAAGGAAATGGCAAACCCCTCCAGTATCTTTGCCAAGAAAATCTCAAATGGGGTCACAAAGAGTTGGACGTGACTGAAACAACTCGGTTTCCTCATCTGTAAAATTAGAGAGGTGGATGACATGATCCCTGTAGTCTCTTCGAGCTCTAACATTCTATAGGATATCAAAGGCAGGTAAAACATTTGTTCTCTGAATAGTTTGTTAAAGTGTCCAAAAGCTCTATGCTGACTCAAGAATCCACACCTTAAATTTCTCCTCTATCTTCTGTTGCATGGATGATAGAAAGCAGTGAAATATGCAAAAAGTATGCAAAGCAAAAGAGAGACAAAGAAGTCATGGATTAGGGATATTTTTAAAAGGCAGATAACTGTCACCTGAAACAGCACAAAATCAGAATTTTTAAAATGTGTGTGTGGGTGGAGGGGGAGGCTACTGTATTAATTTCATTCTTGTCCGTACTCACACTGACATCATGTTCCAACTCAGCCAGCAGTTCAAAGTGATGTTTTTTGGTCCCCGTCATCTCCAAAGGAACACAGGACCATACCTAGGATATAAGCGTATTTTTAAGTATTCACTAACAGCATTTTTATTGTTTCTACTTCCAGCTGGACTAGATGATCTCTGAGGTCTATCTAGCTTTAAAAGCATATGCATTCCACAACTTAAGGCTGGTGCTAGCTATCTTAATTAAATACAGAAAGCATGGTACTTTTTTATGGTTGCATACTATAAGAAACCCAAGGAGGCAATATCGTATTAGATGTAGCGAAACATCACTGAATAGCTGGTTTAAAAAAAAAAAAGCCAACAGCAAGTACACATTTAAGAAATACATTTAAGAAATATTAAGATGACAATCGGTAGTATAATAGAATAATTGGCATTATTCATAATATTCCAAGAGTTTTCATGTATATATACACACACACAGAGGCATGTATTTACCAACCTTTACTGTAGAGTCCCAAGATGCAGAATAGAGCCTGTTGTTATGCCAAGAGATTTTACTAACAGCATCATCATGTCCCATTAGTGTGTCGTGCCGTCTTCCAAATGCTATGGAATAAAAATAGCTTAAGAGAAAAGATAATGAGTGTTATTAAAATATCATTTCAGACTGATTTCATGGCTCTTTTAAATACATACTCAAGAAACATCACATTGTTAAATTTTGAATCTACTAAGTGGTTTACACAGCTGACTCTAGTTATAGACCATTTACTCCTGACCTGATAGACCTTTAAAATATGAATTAAAAATATAAAGATTAAGTAGCTATTTCATTTGGGCTCAAGCTTCAGTGTAACTCGACAGTATTTAGATTTAATTTGTGTATTGCTTACTTTTTTTCTAATATTATCTCACAGTGTTTTTCTAATTATGTCCTATTTGTACATTTTTAAAAAGAAGACCACAATGTTATTTTTCTAAAATGAGGGAGGAAATAGTCTCCTAAATTCCAATCTGCATCCAAGTCCCCATGATATTTTCAGCACAATTGGCAATATCATGTATGAAAACAAAATGCAATGATACTCACACATTATTATCCCATGAAGAACTTATGACAGTGTTATCTCCTGGTAAAACTAAACAAGATGATAAAGCCTGAAATTTATTTAAAAAAAAAAAGTTTTCACTTTGGTGATTTACAGATTATTCATAATGCTTTAAAACACGAAGGTGTAATCTCATAATGACATTTTGTTTCTTTTTCTTTTTGGAAAAAAAAAAAAGACTACCCATATTCTGTGTTCCACATTATTTACAGTACTTAACTATTAATTATCCTTCAAATACCTATCTTCTTTATCAGCTAATCCCACTTCTCTTTATTGCCCTATTTTGACCTCCACCCCTCCCCTTCTCTAGCACATCAGAACCTACTTTATGGAGAAGCTATTTAGTCTAACCATTTAAGAAAAAGGATGTACAAATTACTAGAGCTCTAATTGGGAAGCTATTTCATTAAAAACCAGCCTAGGACAGTTGTGCAGCTAAAAGAATCACATAACTGAGGATGCCCTGCCTCTCTGCCTGACTGTTCAAAGAGCTTCCTTAGATGATACAGGAATTAACAACTCCAAAATTTCTGATGAGAGAGAACTACTCAGCCTTATCCTCACTGCCACCACCTCCTAAGATTCTTTTACCATCTGTCCTAGCTCTACATCCCACAATCCCTCAGCACTACCATCTTAACTATGCATGTAACATATGGATCTCTGGGTCTTCCCATTTATCCTATTGTGATGACTTTATTCTGGGCCCTGCCATCTGCCCTACAGCTGAACTTTGTTTTTACGAGTTGTCTCCCCCAATTAGAATGTAAGTTCCTTAAGAACAAGTACTTTCTAGCTTTTTCTACATATACTCTCAAAATATGGTCCAGTGCATGGCACACAGTACATACTTAATTGTTGCTTTTCATTCATTCATTCATTCATTCATTCATTCATTCATTCATTCATTCACTCACTCACTTCTAGGTTAAATACAATAGTATTAGATAGAAAAAAAAAATGAAGGAACTTCAAAATGGACTAATTTAATAACCTAGACCAACACACAAAATGAATTTCTGTTGGGACAAATGAAAGAGAAATTAAATCTAGTATCAAATCACTATAGATGATCAAATTACTAACTGTACACTGATGTCCATCAAAACTCAATTAGAAAGAAAACTTAAAAAAAACACATGAAACTTAAAATTAACTCATTGGGCCAGCTAGGTAGCACAGTGGATAGAGCACCTGTCCTGGAATCAAGAAGATCCAAGTTCAAATCCGGCTACAGACACTTGACATTTTGTGACTGTGGGCAAGTCATTTAAGCCCACTGCCTAGCCGAACCCCCCTCCCCCCAAAACAAAAACAACAAAAAAAACCCAAAACAAAAACCAACAAACAAACAAAAAAAACCACACACAAAAAAATTAACTCACCATATTTGAAAATGATATACTTCTTTGGAGTGTTCTGGATTCTTTTGAAAACATCTTCAAAGTAGAATCTAATGCAATTATTGAAAACGGAAACATCAGAAAAAGAGGTTTTTTTTTTAATTAAATTAAATTTTTTTGAAATTATTTGCAAAAACAATTAACATTTATTTTAAAAAAAAATTTGAGTTTCATTGGGTATGGAAATCTATTTTACCCTACAGGGAAATAGCAAGGAAGGGGATAAGAGAGCAGGGGAATGATAGAAGGGAGGGCAGATTGGGGAAGGGGGTAATCAGAAGTAAACACTTCTGAGGAGGGACAGGGTCAAAAGAGAGAATAGAATAAATGGGGGGGGGGATAGGATGAAGGGAAATATAGTTAGTTTTTCACATCATAATTACTATGGAAGTGTTTTGCATGACTAACCTGTATCAAGTTGCTTATCTTCTCAATGAGGGTGGGTGGGTGGGAGGAATGGAGAAAATTTGGAACCCAAAGTTTTAAAAACAAATGTTAAAAATTGTTTTCCCCCTCCCTCCCCATTGAGAAAGCAAGCAATTTGATATAGGTTATACATGTACAGGCATGCAAAACATGTTTCCATATTAGTCATGTTGTGAAAGAAAACACAGACCAAAAAAAACAAAGTAAAGAAAAAGTGTGCTTCAATTTATATTCAGACTCCATCAGTTCTGAGAAAGAACTTTATATCAATTAAAGCTACATAATAATGGAATGGGCTAAGGTTTCTGTCCACTAAAATGTTTGTTCGAACAGAAGCAGAGTGACTATCATAGATGTTGCAGGGGATTCTTGTACTAGGTAGGAGGGTGGCCTAAATCAGTGCTTCTTAAACCCTGTAGGTTGCGACCTACAGTTTAAGAAGGGCTGAAGGAGTTGCAAATGGAAAAAGTTTAAAAAGCCCTGGCCTAAATGACAACTGAGGTCTTCACCAACTCTACAATTCTATGATTTATCATTCTATGCCAAAGAAAAGCATTTACAGAACCAAACTGAAATATTCTATTATTTTTCTCACATTTCAACATGATCAAATTAAAAATCTGAAAACAAATCTAACACAAGTGAGTTTAAAGGCAGAAAGTGAACTTTTAAAATATGTTTAACTTATACTGTGTTAAAATATGCCACCTAAAATATAAAAAAAAACCCTTGAAAAATAGTTTAATAATATTTGTGGACCTTACAATTATGCTTTGACAATCATGGGAAAGGAACCCCAATTAATGGTACCACTAATTTCCTGAAGGAGAATAATTCAGAGGCACATTATTCTAGCTTCTATCTTATTTGCTTATCACAAACTTTGAAATGTTCCTCAAATCAATTAAAATCATTTTTTTAAACTACCATCTCTCTAAACCTTTTAGCACATGCAGTATTTGAGACTTATACAAAAACTTTAATGTCAAAACATGCAACATAAAAGTTGTGAGAAAATGGTAGCCTTAACTTTGTATTTTGTTTTGTATGTTACAACTTAAATGGAACTATAAAGAAAATAACCATATTGAAGTTCTTTGAAAGCATTTACATATTTTGTATAATGTAGGTAGTTCTCTGACACTAACGTAAGAAAAAAAAAAACAAAATAAAATAAAATGCACTAAAAACACACCGACAATGAATTCTTTCCATGAAGTTCTTGTCAGTCTTTTATTTATGTCCTACCTTGGATGCCTCATTATGGCCCAGAGGGTACTCCAGTGGAACACAAGGGCCTACCATGCTTCAAAGATTGGTCTGGCAATGGACCCCAAAGCTGCTATCTACAGAGAACTGTACTGACCTTCAGAGAAGCTCAGCACCAATGCTGGCAACAGGCTGAGAAATTTTTATTCACAGGAACTCTCAAAAGCTGTATGCTTAAAAAGCAGCTGCAAACTGTTTTGGTGGAGGGAGTATCCATCCACATCAATGAAATTATAGATCATGAAGATACTGAAGAAAATGGAAACCCTTACTGTGCTTCACAACCACTTTGGGGTGGCTGAGAGTTAAGGAAATGGACTATAAATCCTCCACCACTGGGTCTAGATCCCATTTAAGAGGTACTCCAACCATGCTTTCAACATGGTTTACTTTTAGAATTCAAACCACAATCCTTTAGTCCTTTTCAGGAATATGCCATGTTATATTTATTAGTTAATGAAATATAACAAAGTAAACTTGAGAGGTACTAGGGCAAATGAAACTGTAATTTTCTTTTTATAATTATCTACTTAGAAGATAATTTTCTTAGGATCAAAAATTTCTACTATGTAATAGAGGTGATAAAGCCAAAGATGAATACAGGAGTTAACCTCATATGTGATTTTTCCTGGGCTTTCCCCTGTGGCAAGATTATCTATCAGGGTCCCCCACTATGTGGGCCTGGCCAGCTTTTCTTCATGTCCTGTACCGCACAGGCTAAGCTAATTTAAAGGGCACTGAAAACGTCCTTGAGACTTCTTGCTCCCTGAGGCTTCTGATGAAAATTCCAGCAGTATACCAACACTAGCACAGGATGGCTATGTCCTCACTAAATATCCTGTTGCTGTCATGACTAAGTAAACCTTTTTTTGCTCATTGTTTAGATGGACAAGTATTTTATTTTTGTTTCAGTCTTGAATCTGAGCTACCAGACAGACTCATGACCAACCCTGGACTATTACCTCCCCATACTCAAACACATTCAACAATGAAGATAATAATAGAATAATAGAATGTTTAGACTTTATGCATATCAGTAACATGGATTTTTTAAAAGAAATGAGCAAGTAGTACAAATAAAAATTTCAAATTTTTGTATATCTTACTGACAAATCGAGAAGCATAATAATACTTGGTTAAACTTTAAGATTCAAGAGCTTGGAGCAAGGAATGTCAAGATTTATAAGATCATACAAAGATTAAAGAAGGAGCTTACACCAACTGTGTCAGACTAGCCCAGCTAAGGATACAAAGCCCTATTTAAAGATGCCTTTAACAGTGTAAAGACTGGGGTTATAGCAAGACACAAATGAATGAACATCCTGGCAAAAGATCATTGCTTCGTTCTCTCATAAGAACAGCCTTTGTATAACTTGGGAGACTAAAGGAGCCTAGTGAAGAATGAGAGTGTTAACTTCCTTTGACTGGCTTTATAATCATGTCTGTCCTCTGTGGGAATTTGCTTTTGAATTGCTTAAGTAGGCATTTTTGTGTACATAAAAGGGATGAAAAATTATGAATGATAAAATATTGTGCTAAAAAAGTATCTACCAGCAGTATAGTGGCTTACTTGATAGTGTTTGGTAGAAAAGTACAAGTTTCTGGATTAATGGAATAGAAATAAAGCTTAACAGGATAGTGAACCAAAGAATAGGTTGCTTAATTAAAAATATCCTTTCTAAAATTAACTTTCCAGAAATCTAAAAAGGGAACAGATAAAATACTAAAAATCAAGTAAGATACCAGGGAAAACAGAGATATTCACATTTACATATTTTCTTGCTTCAGTCCATCCTAGAGATGGTAAACTATATAATCAATTTTTTAAAAAAATGTACCTGTCAACTAGCTATTTTGTAGTATTTCAGAAATCTTGTTAAGGTGTAACAGTATGAATGATAATGGTGATATATGGACAGCAATCTCTTTAGACAATTTCCCTCCTTTCCTTTTTGTCAGAATTGTTTCTTTGTGTCTTCAGAATTTCATTCCTAAAAGCCTTCCATTCCTCCTGGGTTGACTCTGATTTTGGTAGAGAGGGAATACTCCAGAAGATGTCCCAATAAATTAAGAAATTAAAAAGGACAAATGAAAAGGCATTAATTCTGGGATTAGAAAAGCTGGATTCAAATCTCACGTTGCATGCTTATTCCCTGGGTGATTGTGGGCAATTAATTTTCTCTGGGTCTCAGCAGCCTGTACAGACGGCCTCTGAGGTCCCTTCTGCTTCTAGATCCATGAGCATCTAATTTTCAAGCTAACTCTTTCTACATTGTAAATTGCCCAAAGAAATTTTAAAAAAGAAAAAAAAGGAGAAATCTAAGTTAAATCAGAAAAACAAAGAATACGTAGGAATTTCTACTTATCAGCTGAACTCACGGCTATGGCAAAACAGTACAGAATATAGTCCTCTGAGACTTATATTCTCTGCTCTCTGGTTTCTTCCCCGTGTAAAGGAGTCTGAGTTGGGAAAACTGAATTTCAGGTTTAGACATGTTGTTGGGATTCACCTCTCAGTTTTTACATCACGAGACGAACCTTGAGATGTTGTGAAGACTGAAGACCCGTTAAAAGAGACTGCTATTCCAGTAATTGCCCTGTTTAAAAACAATTTTACAGATCAGTTATTATCCATATTTGTAAGGGATTTACTCTGTCCTTCAAGTCCTGCTACCCTATTTCTTCTTATGCCTCCCTACCTTTACTCTCCCTTTCTGGGTTCCCAACTCTTCTGTCCTAAGCAAATTTACTAATCGTTGCTCAATTATCCTATGTCAGGATAATTTACATCCTTTTGCTCTACAAATATTCTAAGGCTAGGAAACATTTCTCTTCAAGTCACCAAGCCGGCTTCCTTCAAACAATCATTCACACAATTCTATTTTCTCCATAATATTTTTCTAAGTGAGAAGTGGCGGATTTCCTCTAACCCACTGAAGTAAACAGTAAGCATGTGAATTTGCCACTAGACATGCTCTGCAGATCTATAACGTTCTAGGTGTCTGTATAGTTGCCTGTGTTTCCATGTGTTCTTTGAAGGGTTTGATTATATTTGCATTGCCATCTGCTTGAAGCTCCAAGAGGGCAAAAGGTTAGTTTGGAATAAAATAACACAGGGCTGCTGTGTTTAAGATACCACTGTTTAACCAAAGCTATTCTCCTCTGAATCATTTCTCTAGTAATGGTAGTGTTTGTGCTCTCAAATGAATGGCATCCATTTGAGACAGATAAGAGATCATAAGATTACAGTTTGTGGCCATGGGACATCTGGTCCATACCATACTTCTCTAGTCTTGGTAAACTTTATGCTCTGAGCTCACTGGCTACAAGCACATTCAACAAATGAGTTCTGATGAAACATATCCGACAAGCTGAAGTTCTCATTCCCTAAAATGGCCACTCCCCCACCCTTGACTATACCAACTTTTAACAGAAAATGTATCTTAGAGCATCCATAATGAAACTTATGAACAGGATAATGGCTCAAGAGTGTAAAATCTGCCAACCACAATCACTATTCAGCAAAGATTAGCACTGTAGCTGCCTTCTCCTATATTCTTCCTCTCCTGAAAAGTGATAATCATAATTTTAAAACCTGTACAAAGGGACTGAGGGGGTTTCTGAAAACCTTAAAATTATTTACAAAGAGAAGAAATTGCTGGTAAGAGTACAGAGGGAAGAAGGATAGTGAAGTGGAAAAGGAAAACCCAGAAAATCTGGGTTAAAATCCTAGACATGCCACTTACTATAACCTGTATGACCTTGGTCAAGTCATTTAACTCCTGGATTTCAGTTTCTTCATCTGTAAAATGAGGGAGTTTCATTTGACTATTTCTAAGAACCTTTTCAACTCTAAATCTATGATCATAATAATAGATAATATACATGGGTCAAGGTGGAAGCCTTGACATGTAGGAGTGGGGTCTAAGATATACTTACTTTAATTCCCTTTTCCACACTTTTTACTGACAGCAGGAAAGGACTTAGAAATGTAAACATCACAAAATGTTAAAGCTGGAAGAGTCCTGAAAGATAATTTTATTTAAGCCATTTCTCAGAAAGGTAAGAAAATTGAGGCCATGGGTTTTAAACGACTTGCTCAAAGTCACCCAGCTAGGCAGGGACAAGCAAAGGACCCACTCTCCTGATAGTATTCAGCTTCTCTCCTAAGAATCCTAGGTTTTAATACTTACTCTTCCACTTCTTTAGCAATGTAAGTAAGTCACTTAACCTCTCAGTTTTTTCAACTATAAAATGAGGAGGTAGAACTAACTTCTAAAATCTTGTTATCATTCAGCATGGTGATCCAAAAAAATGGACTCAGGGCCACATTTCAAAGACCTTTACCCTAGGTCACCACACATACCTTTTGGGATGGAATAATCGCTTTTCTTAATTCAGATGAACATGTGAATAGGTTAACAACATAGATTTCAAAATCTTAACTTCTGCAAAGTCTACCAGCTGGCCAACATTCAAGTTAAGACTCTTACTCTTTGTGAATTTTATAGCTCTCGTGCAGCTTCAGTTTGGTGATGTTATTCCAGGCAAGTGTTCTGCTTTCCTCAGTCAGGTCTTCAAATGACTCTTCACCTGGAGAGACTGAGTCATTGCCAAATTAATTATAACTAAAAAAACCAACTATTCCCCTTTCTCCCCACCAAATCCTTAATGCCTCTAAATACAGAATGCTTTACTGATGGAATACCCAGGGGAAAATATTAGCAACAATGTGACTGGGTTCTGAATTCCAGGAGCATATCCTGTGAATACTGAATTTTTTCAGTGCTAATCACTGGGTTGTTGTCTCTTAGACCTGCTAACATTCAAATACAAAGGTTTGTTTTTTTTTTCCCAATGCTCATTCTCCTTGACCTGTCCGAGGCATCTGACACTACTGGCCATCTTATTCCTACTCCTCTAGGTTTTCTTCCTTTCCCACTAAACTTCTATGTGTCTTCTTTCTAACCTCATAAGATGGCTGTTCACTAGGGGCAGCTAGGTGGCGAAGAGCACTGGCTCTGAAGTCAGGAGGACCTGAGTTCAAATCTGTCCTCAGACCACCACACACTTGACCCTTACTAGCTGCGTGACCCCAGGCAAGTCACTTAACCCTGATTGCCTTAAAAAAAAGATGGCTGTTCACTAAGATTCTGTCCTCAGCTTTCTATCTCTCCCTTGGCAATCTCATTCATTCTTCTAGATAGCTTCAACTATCACCTCTACATGGATGATTTAAAAATCTTTATCTGCAGCCCTGATCTCTCTAAGAGACAAACCTGTATCTGAAGCTGCTTAACAGGATATCTCTGAGGTGCCAATGTGACAAATGAAAACTCGACATGTACCAAAAGAAGCTTATTATATTTTCCCCAAAACCTGTTCCTCCTTTTCTGACTACTCTATTTCTATCAAGGTGCCTGCTTCTTATACTCCAACAATGGGTGTTATTTTTGACTCTTCCCCATCCTCACACAACCAATTAGTCACAAACTCTTTTCAATTATATGTTCATAGTATCTCGCAACCATCCATTCTCTTTTGTTCCAACTGCTACCATTCTAGCACAGAATCTTACCATCATGCACCTGGACTGCTGCCTTCTTAACAGCCTCCCCTACTCTTCCTCTACCAATCTATCCATCACACCACTGCCAGACTCATCTTCTTTATTTGTTTGTTTGGTCGTGTTTTGCTCAAAACCCTTCAGTGATTCCCTACTTAGTAAAGTTTGACCTCTTTACCTTGGCATTCAAGGTTAACTACAATCTAACCGCCTTACCTCATGTGACTTTCATGTGTGGTCTATATTCCACCAAAACTTTAATCATCATTCCATAAGTCCCCATTTACTAATGATTACCGAATCAATACAGCCCTTGTCTATACTCTCCCTTGCATAAAAAATGGCTTCTTGTGCCCTTTATTTGTTGAATTCCTCCTCAGTCTGTAAAGCCTAACTCAAATTTATCACCTCTTCCATGAAAGCTTTTCTGATCCTTCCACTCTATATTGACCTTTCCCACTGCTCAGAATTCACAAAGGACTTTTATACCTCTCTAATGCACTTACACAAATACCTAAAATACAAAATAATAAATAATGTATGTCATATCCCTCTATTAATCTGTAAGTTTCATAAGGATAGAGACTGTTTTCTCTAAATGTTGTATCTTCTCCAATACCTAATACAGGGCATCAACACAGTAGGTACTTGCAAATCTGTGATTTGAATATAAATGAAGAATATGACAAGAATCCATTTCCTAGCCCACAGGATTTCTATGCACATAGTCCTTGCCTGATGAAATTCAAGACAACATGGTTCACTGGATAATACACTGGATCTGAAGTCAGGGAGACCTGGGTTCAAATTCCACCTCAGACACTGAGAAGCTATGCAACTAGGAGAAAATCACAACCTTCCTCAATTTCTTCATCTGTAAAGTAAAGAAGTTGGATTCAATGAGTCTAGTACCTATCAGCTCTAACCCGATGATCCTATGAACTGACTAAAGAACTAAATTTTTTGATTACTAGCTGCTTTTGTTTATTTATTCACTTCTCCTCTGGATTCTGTTATTTTAAGTTGGCAGTCCTTTTATTTTTGCTTTCCTGATGGGTTGGAGGCACTCAACTTTCTAAAATAATTAGTAGTTTTAGGTAGCATGATCACATGACAGCGGTTACAGAGAATATGACTAAGCATCAATGTATAAATATCACCATCAAATAATCCTATGTGTAACTTGACATTTTTAGAGCTTTATAGCCTCATGAAGGGCAACAAAATTCACTGGATTTTAAGAAAAAATTTACTGAAAAAATTTAAGAGAAATCTGAGAAAGGGCACAGTGTGGTATTTGCAATCTACCTACCTCAAATATGCCTGAGAACATATTCTCATTTTAGGAAATGAGAATGAAGAAACATAAGGAGGTTACTTATATAACATCTACCACAGTGCTGGGCACACTTAATAATTACTTGTCGAATGAAAGATTTTGTCTCTTGGCCCACAAGAAGGAATGGAATTTAGTTGTTGCTGACTTCATTTCTGGGCAGGACTGTTAATGGAGGGGGGGGGAAGAAGGTGGGGAGGGAGGGATTCTACCAACAAAAAAAAAAAAAAATCATAGCCAGGGGCTGTAAACATAAAGAAGGGAGGAACCAGAAATCAAAACTAGGGTTGCTGGACAAAGGAACCAAGGAAAAAGAGAAGGCATTATATTCATGAAGTACTAACAATCTCAGTTAAGCTAAAAGAATAATGCCCCACATAAAAGTAATTGGATTTCTCTATAGTCACTGACTTAAATCAACAACTGTTCATGATTTAGAAGAAAGGTATTAAGTTGGTAGAGACAAAAAACCTACTCTGAGCCATACAAAAGCTCACTTCTCATCCAATCTCCACTTCTAAGAATCTAGATTACAAAAGGGAGTCAAAAGGAAGTACAGGAGTCCTCTATAAATTTACCTGGAGAATCTGCTAAGGAAGCACTCTGACTGGAGGGCTGTGGCAAGCTTTTAAACTTTGTGGTGATTCTTCGAGGATGAGGTATCACAAATAGTTGTTTTGGTGTCTGCCCGAATTCCAAGATTTGGGTCAGCATAGCTACTTTTTCATCAGGATCCTCTATACTTTTAGGTAAAACAAACAATTTTGGGAGCTATTACATTACGAGTTTCTTAAAAACATTTAATTTAGATAATACATAGTGACAGAAAGACAAGTTAGCTGTATATCTGCTACCTGCTAGTGATTTCTCTGTCATCTGACATTACGGAAAGTTGTATTTATTATAATTTATATTCTATTTATTTTTGTCTCATCAAAGACACTGTACTGTACACTGAACTCTAAGCACACTGAAGGCAGGGGCCCAGCCATATTTATTTTGAATCTGCTGCAGTATCTAGCATAGCACACTGCACATAAATGGTAATTAAATAAACATCGCACACAATGAGTCATCAAATATGACTCATTAAAATTGTTTTAACTTTAGTGAGTAGTACATTTAAAAGATTAACATGTAAGAGCATTGCACTCCTCATGCTAGTAATGAGACACTTTAAAAAACTCAGCCATTTCAGTACCTGTTCAAGTCGACGCCTCCTTCATAGGTGAGGGGATGAAATACTAAAAGAAGAGATGTAATGTTTAACTGAAAATGTATAAATTCCCATCACATATACCTACCACATACTCAAAACTTAAGAGGTTAAGAGGTTAAAAACTTAAAAACCTAATTATCAGAGAACCTAGATTTCTGATTTTTATTATAGCATACTATATTCATACTAGATCCCAATAAATACCTTTAAAACAAGAATTAAACTGTCAGCCTGGATGACCTGTTGTTTTAGTGCTATTTTTTCAGACATCAAGAATGTATTATTTTCTCATTAAGGTACTTGACTCAATAGCCTGAACTGAATGGTAATAGTATTGTAGTGCAGCATCACGTCAGCAATCTGGACTGAATGGCTCTCATTTCTTATATCTTCCCCACCCCTCTAAATCTCCTCTCACCCCACCCCCCCCCCAGAAGTTTTGAGGAGAGAAAAAGTAAATCCAAAGAGAACACAAATGGTTACTCTCAATTCAATTAAAAACAGATGCCAATAGGTTTCTAGAGGAATCTAAGTTCTTTGCTACCATATTTGAGTGGGTTATAATTGGAGCTGCTGAAAAGCTGAGGAGAAGGGAATACAAACAAGATGAAAGACTATTAAAAATCATATGGGGGGCAGCTAGGCAGAGCAGTGGATAGAGCACCAGCCCTGGATTCAGAAGGACTTGAGTTCAAATGCGGTCTCAGACACATAACACTAACTAGCTGTGTGACCCTGGGCAAGTCACTTAACCCCACTGCCTAACCAAAAACAAAACAAAACATAAAAATCATATGAAGCCTTTTAGGGTTACAAAGGTGAAATTCTCTAGTTACATTTAAATTTCATTGAATTTTGTGTTCTCTCATTGTTAATTAGCATCCAGTTTAGTTCACTGACTTTTCCTTTGAAGAAATAAAATTATTTATAGACATCTCTGATTCTTTCCAATCTACATTTTTAGTCCCCTTTTCTAAAAACTTTAGTGACTCCCTATTGCCTCTAAGATAAAATATAAACTTTGCAGTCTGGCGTTTAGGGGCCTTCACAATCTGGCTCTAATCAACCTTTACACTTATCTCACATGATTTTCCTTCATGTACTTTACATTACAGCAAAAATGGACTACTGGCTAATCCATGAACTTGACACCCATCCCCTATCCCTATACATTTGTACAAACTACCTTCCATGCTTGAAATCTGCTCTTTCCTCACCTGTCCCTCTCGTAATTCTACTCCTCCTTCAGGTAACTACCCTGACCTCTCCCTTCCCACACAGACTGTCCCCTTAACTGTGTATTCACTTGTTTGTGTTCATTTTTCATCCTTAAGGTAGAATGTAAGCTCCTTAAAGGCAAGGACTGTTTGGCTTTTATTTTTGTGTCCTTAGCACCTAGCACTAGGTTCTGCAAAAAGGAGGCGTTTAATTAATATTGGATTGTTTTCACTAAATAAAATGAAAGACATTTCAATGGATTTGCTACATACTATTATGGGCTCCAACGGCTTCATTTCCTTTTTGCTTGTAGCCAAATATTAGATCAATCCATTCATGAAGATGCTCTGACACATAATTGCTTTCTAATGCTTCTTTACTTTTCTGAAGAAAGTCTTTAGGACCTATTAGAACAAAATGAATAGAAAATTGATCCTGGAGTCTCCATTCTTCTTTTCTCTACTTCATTTCCTTCTCATCCAATCAGATCTGTTTTATGTACAGACAGGGCAGACAAACCTTTAACGAGATTCTATTTTCATTCATTTATTATATTAAAGCCACATAAATAATTGGCAAGAATTATTTTCACAAAATTCAATCTTCTCAAACTATAAACCTGCCCTTTATTTATCCTAGAAACATGAAAGACTTTAGGTCCTGAATAGAGGTCCCGTCTGTCTTGAGCAAGGCCCCCTTAAAGATTGTTTTATTTTCATTCAAGTATACTATAAATAACAAAAAGATACTTATGGAAATATCTACAATTATTCTGAACAACAAAGCTTCCTAAGACTCTGCTGATCCCTTTTACCTGATGCCCAAGGTGGAAGTTGTACATCATCAACCATTTTGCCTCCTTGCCTCTTCCCCAAATCCAATTTCAAACTATTGACTAAGAAGCTGAAATCATCACCATAGAATTCTGGAATCAGCTGAAAGTTTCATGGGGAAAAAGCAAACAAACACCAAACACTATTAAAGGCCTTTAGTTAGAATGTGGTGTATGAATCATCAGCTTTCTTATTTACTGACCTCTTTAAAATCAGTTGCACCATCCAAGCAGTTTTTCCAAGTTTCTGCAATACTAAATAAAATAAAACAATACAATTCGGGCTCACCAAGAAAGATTCAGAATTTTACTCTCTTAAGTTTCACATATTTAACACTGAAAAATAAAGTCTGTTTTAATATCATACCTCAAAAATATATATATAAGAGAGATATTTATGACAAACCTATTGAACATTCTGTCTGCATGATCAAATCTTCCATTCTGAAGGCAAAGCATATGCTCTGGGGCTGGAAAGAAAAGTCAAAGAACTAAGTTTGATCATTCAGTCATTTGGTATCCAAGTGCATTAAAACTTAATGGGAGGCCACAAAAATGAATCTTACCAATCCTAACAAGATAAAAGAGCACATAGCCTGGGGAAGAGTAATGACTTCCATACATAAATTTTGGCTCTGGCATTTCCTGATAGCGTATCTATAGCATATGAAAGAAAATATTTTTCTTAGTCAGCAATGAAAAAAAAGAGCAGCTCCTGTGCACACACAAAAAAATGAAATCATAGAAAATGTGCCTAAAAGATATTTGATATGCTAGAGAGGGCTGAGGGTATAATAGAGATATATGGCAGAAAGGAAAACTTTTTTTTCCTGATTTATCTTTCAAAATATGAGAGATGGGGAGAGGTGGGAATATTCAAGGATAAATATGCAAATACTACTAACAAATGTTGCTGGAAGACATTAGTTTCATGTTTTCTTATCTATAGGGACATGTAGTTATTCTATATAGAATGCAACTTCTGCAACACCAATGATCTGCAGTTATTAAGATCAGTTTGAACTTACCACACTGAAAGGCACATGGAACTGGCTGTGACTTAGCCCACTAGGAACTCATCATTGAAGATTTGTAGGACAGAAAGAAAAGATGGGCTAGTCACATAGCAAGTGAGGGATAGCACATAGATACCAAGAGTGCTCTAACTCTGCAAGGTTGGCAGGGCTCTAGGAAGGCCTCCAGCATGCTGGATGAACTTTCAGGAAGAGATGTATGAAATTAACACAATGGGTTACAATCTGCATCTTTGGAAAGCTTCCATATCAGATGAGGTCACAGATCCATTTAAGCATCTGAGTGAGATTATTTCTGTTTGATTGGACTGGGCAGCTAGGTGGCATAGCGGATAGAACACTGGTCCTGAACTAAGGAACATTCATCTTTAAATCTGGCCTCAGACACTTACTAGCTGTGTGACAACAGTCAAGTCACTTAACCCAGTTTGCTTCAGTTTCCTAATCTGTAAAATGAGCTGGAGAAGGAAATGGCAAACCACTCCAGTATCTCTGCCAAGAAAACCCCAAGTGGGGTCACAAAGAGTCAGACACAAATGAAAAAAATGACTCAACAACAATAAGATTGGATTACTGACTTTCTTGGTGTCCATCTAATGGTAGAATGGGCAGAAATGCTGGAGTAAGTGAGGTTATAGAAGACTGAGGGGAAATGACCCCATTGTACTTACTCTCCCTGCTCCTTCTCATATTTCTTGCTCGTTATTTGGGAAGTAAATATGCCTCGGTCACTAGAGAAAAGGATGGAAATGGCTCAAGGAATCTCTGACTGAATAAGACATCAAGGTTCAACTTACCAATAATCTTTCTAGCCTTTCCTTATTCAGTGCACCTATTGGTTTACTAAGATCCCGGAAGGTTTCAGGATTTGACAAATCTAAAAAACACAACACACAAATTCTGCTGCTATTTGTGCAGTACATCTACTAAAGAAACCAAATCAATCTCCCCTTCCCCCTGACGTTCCTAGGCTCTAGACAAAAAAGCAATATCCTAATTTTGGGTCAACATAATGTTAAATATCTATTGAACTGAAATGAAAATGGTCACTGAGACGGCACAGAGGAAACAGAAAAGTCATCATAATTTCTGGTATAGTAAGTTATTAACATTCATTAAAGTGTGGGGCCTCTAAATATTAATGACATCCTGGAGACCGATAAAAACCACCCAAAGAAAAAAAGGTGATGGTCTAATTGAAAACAAAAATGCATTCCAACTGAAACAAGAGAATGGATTTCCTAACCACAAGTTGCTTTGCCTTGTTTCACAACTTCAGCACAAATTGTGAGAGAAGTATGGGGACATAACTTTATCATTGAGAAATAAGTCCTTGTACACTTTTAGGATGTTAACACTAACTCTGCCTCTCAAAATGAACTAAAGTAATGAGTCAACATTTAATACATATAAGTAGAGTATGATGGCCATGTATCATTTGTGTGTATGTGTTTTGAAGAATTTGCAAGAGAATGATTTCTAATTTATTTCAAAAGAAAAAAGTACATTTATTCACTATTGGTACTCATCCCAGTGGCACAGACTGCAGCTTCTCCACACCTTAGTAAACAGTTTTCAAGAGATGTAGTAATGCAAATTCTACCACCTCTATAAAAAAAAAATACTTCTTGAAGGCCTACCTTTGATGACAAGCCTCTCTAAATCTAACTAGATTATTACTACAATAGATAAGTTCAGTGATAGCCCATCTTTGAAGTCTTTCTAGTTTTATAAGACCTGTCAGAGTTTGTGCTTAAGTCCCCAAAGTAACTTCTATGCCATGATCAGACATCAAAGCAGTACTTTGGTAACATGTTTGTTTGTTTTTTAAAGCAATACATAAATAGATATTAAAAGCCTCTAAATAACACATAACTGAATTATGGACTTAGAGCTGACATGGACCTTAGAGGTCATCTAGCCATCTCATATTACAGATAAAGAAAATGAGGTCCAGATGGGTTAAGTGGCTTCCAAGTGGCAGTGGCAGGATTAGAATCCAGGTTCTGTAACTAGAAATTCTATGCTCTTTCTACTGCATCACAATAATGTGCAAAGAAATCTATTATCATCTTGCCAGTACTGAGACACTGAAACTGAGGATCTAGCATCTCTATCTCCATCTTTGGATAAATGAATGAATGAAGTATTTATTAAGTGCTCACTATGTGCAAAGCACTGTGCTAAGTGCTGGGGATACAAACAGAAGAATAAGACAACCACTGTTTTCCTGAAGCTCACACAGGGAGGTTTCAACTCTGAGTCAGATGGAAAGACCCCGTGGTCCTCAAGAGTACAGTGGCAACACAGGTGGTGATGCCTTTTTTTAAATGTTATTTCCACTGAAAAAATCCTATCAGTTTCTTGGGTTAAACCATTTGTCATGGGGCTAGAAGCACAGCTGTATTCAAGGCCAAAGGGTACAAAGTCTTGGGCTGTCTCTATCAGCTTTTGAGGGCAGATGAAGGTCATGGTGGTAGCAGTAGTTTGACTTGCCTGGCACACAACGACTTCTGTCTCTGCCTCAGGTGCCCCACTGCTTCACCTGGGCTGGCCCTGTGAGAGGCGGTTGTTTGGCATTGGGCTCCCTATTCCA
The DNA here is from genome assembly GCF_900497805.2 of Vombatus ursinus. Lineage (NCBI taxonomy): Eukaryota > Metazoa > Chordata > Mammalia > Diprotodontia > Vombatidae > Vombatus > Vombatus ursinus. Next base: position 3,837,447 of record NW_020954590.1, read on the forward strand.
CACAGAGACTGACTCCCCAGAGGATGAACCAGGACTAAAATTTAGCATTTAGTCAAGTGCCTAGCATAATAAAGGTGCTTAATAAATGTTCACTGACTAATTAAAATATATCTCTAAAGTAAGAGGGGTTGGACTAGATGACCACAAAGTTCCCCTCCAGCTCTTAATTTAGGATCTTTAAGTATGGCCAATGAGGGTTCATTTCTTAATATAGCAATCAAAAGAACTTTACAAATCTTTTATCACTTTTTTTTGGGGGGGGAGGGTGTTGGGAGGAAGGTTGATATCAGACATGTGATTTCACCTATATAGGAAACTCTCAGTGGTGAAATTAGTCCCACATATGCTGAGGGGCAACTTATCTCTAACTGTGTGCCCAAGGTTACATAGCTTAGTATGTGTCAAAGGCATAACTTGAAGCCAGGCCTTCCTGATTCCAAGGATGACCAGCTAGCTATCCAGTGCATCATCCCCCCTCTTTAGCAAACCTTCGAATGTTATACCAGTGTCAGTCATTATTATCTGAATATAAGTATGCTATTTACCTAATTCTGCACTGAAATAATCATTTATTATCCATGGAAACACAGGATACTGGGAGAGGTCATTACAGCTCCGATCAGCTAGGTTGTTGAGGTGCAGAAGATATTGATAGTTAGAGATATGCCCTCGCTGCCACTGCAACATGTAACTTTCCGCAGTATGCTCTGTAACGTGGTTTTCTAAAGAGAAAAAAAAAAGCCATTGCAGGCAAAGCATTTGTTTCTAGATAACTGAGCAATTAGTACAACCAATATGAGGATTTTAAAGGTAGGGTAAATCATTTATTTTCACCATTTTTGTCTTTTGCTTAGATTATAAATTGCTCCAAGGCTGTCTCTCTTAAATGTTTAGTGAAATTCTTATAACATGTAAAATACTTCAGGGTTCCCACAAAGGAGCTCAACTCACATTACTTAAAAAATTAAGTCAACACATAGCTGGCAAAGAATCCTACCAACTAGCCTCTAAGGAAGTATCACATCACCTCTGGCATCTGATAACAGGGTCCTTTTAATACAAAAACATGGAGGGAGAAGCCTTCTTTCCTTTCTTTTTTTCATACTTGGAAGAGGAAAGCTGCTGATTATCTGCCAGTGACTACATTGTGCTTGTACAAGAGGCAGTAGGAAGAAAACAAGGCTGTTCATTTGAGAAAATATGCTGGACAGTTGAAAATAATCTTTCACCAAATAGCAATGTTTCTCATACTGGGGCATAAAGACTATGGAGAGCTAATATTTAAAAAAAAATTAAAAATTAAAAAAAAAAACACCAAAAAACATACCAACAAAAATTGCATTATACCAAACACCAGTCAGACCTTGAATCTGAGGTAAATTCACTGGATTTTCCATCTTCTTTAGCAAATTTACTTTTGAGTTATTTTATTTATTGACTAGTGGTATCGGTTCTCCCTATCTCACCCAGGCTTGAAGTGCAGTAGCCTAACAGGGGCCAGACACCACTGCTGATCAGAACAGAAGCTTTTGACCCGCTCCGTTTGTGGCTTCCTTACACAATCTGGTGGGCTCTCAATCTGGGGACTCATCATTTTGGTACCTAACTTCGTGAGGGCACTCAATTAGCTTTAGCTCCACTGAAGCTCAGAACTCAAGGTCAAGTGATCTACTAGCCTAAGCCTCCCCAGTAGCAGAGACTACAGGCCTGTGCCACCACATCCTTCAAGTTATGGCTGACACTATCCCACGCTCTGTTTGCTTGATTCATTTGTTGAAATATTTTTTATTTACTTCTAACCTATGTGGCATAGAGCCTAGCAAGTTCAAAGTTTATTCTCTAGTTTTCTCAAATAGCTACTAGGAAAGATTTCTTAAACCAAAACACTTTAATTACCTAACATTTTCTCCCATCTTCAACCCAGAAAAAGTGTGTTATCTTAACAATGAGCTAAGAAAATAGGGAAGGTAGCATCCACATTTTGGGGTGCGGGGTAGGGGAAGTCCTAATTTGGTGACTAAAAAACCATTAGGACTCACTATGACAGTTGTAGTTTTGTGGGTAGTATTTTGGATACGTTAAGAAAAAAATAAAATGAGAAGTATGACTGAACAAATTTAGAAAGCAGTAGATGTAAGTAAATTTATACCATTAGTTAAATTAATGCAAGCAGAGTTAACCTGAAGAGTTTACACATGTGAACAAAAAAAGATGGGTTGTTTTTTCAGAAACTGCTTGAGGGGAATCTTACTTCCAGAGAAGCATATACTTAACTCTACCTCACAAAATAGTCACTACATAAGGATACATTAAACTCAATTAGGACCATATCAGTAAAGGTCCTAGTCTGCTCTTCTTTTATGAAAACTACAATTTGACCATAGCAGGGGATTCATTATTCACAGTAATCAGGACTTGGCAAGTGTTTTCCTCTGGTAATTCTATTATGTAAAAATAATTTACCAAAGCCATACAAATAAATAAGACTATCTTTTAAAGGCTGAGTTAGGGATTCTTGTTCTGGGTTTCATAAACACAGAACTGAGGTGAGGAAGTCCAAATTTCCATTAGTGCCTTCTTATTTGGGAGGGAGAAGAAATCATTAATCTAAAAAAATTAAACTGTAGTCCAGAAGAAGCTTGGTGGTCTGCTAGAGAGGTCTGGGCCTAGAGAAAGCAAACCTAAGATCAAATTCTACCTCTGACACTTACTAGCTATGTGACTGTGGCGAATCACTTGATTTCTGTCTGCCTCCGTTTCCTCATCTGCAAAATGGAGATAATAACAGTACCTACTTCTTAGGATTGTTCTGAGGATTAACTGAGAGAGTATTTGTGAGGCATTTTGTAAACCTTAAAGTGCTATATAGATGCTAACTATTATTTAAAAAGTATATTTCATCAGTACTAAATAATTCTTAAGTTTCCTTTTCTTTTTAGTTATGTAATTGTTACTCTAATCAATAGTCAAAATATATGATTTATCAACACACTTTAATCACATTATGAAGCAAAATTTGAATTAGTTAATATATCAAGATGGAAATTTCTTTGATGTAGCTTGGTAATTTCAAAAATTCATTTCAAAATTTAAAGCCAACTTATCAAGAATTATATAAACATTCTCTACTAAAGAAAAGCAATACATGAAATTGTGAAGGAAAAAAAATTAAAACATCTTTGCTTTCTTGTTGCTAAATTTTGTTATCCTCAACAAGAGGTAAATCAACTATGGTTATTATCAGAACAGGAATTTTTAGCCTTTCTTGTGTCATGGACTCCTTTGGCAGCCTATGGACCTCTTCTCAGGATGTTTTTTTAAGTAAATAAAATAAAATATATAGGATTACAAAGGAAATTTATTATATTGAAATAGTTATCAAACTATTTTTTTAAAAAGTTCATAGACCTAAGGTTAAAAACTCTCAATTTGGGGGAAATAGATGAAACCACAGATACAATTGTAGTTGTTTTGTTAAATTCCTCTTACTCACTGACCCAGCTTCTGAAGCAGAAAGGCTAAAATCATTCAGGCTAGTAAGAACACAGTAAGAAGTTAACATCAAACCTAAATACGTTGCAATATAGAAATAGAGTTCATCTCTATCTTGAGATTCATAGAACTTCAAGTAGATGTCAGAACACAAGTCATCTTCTGTGCAAAACACTTCCAGACCCTATAAAGTCAGACAGAAAAATTAAAACTAGTGACATTATATTCACTTAATAACCAAATTCAAAATATATTATACAAATTTCAATTTTTTAATTTTTAATTTTTTTGTACCTACAAATCTGGAGGTAAGTATTTTAGAGATATCTATAAGAGTGATCTTAAGGATCACTAAATTAAGTGTTGTAAATATTCCTCATGCTTAGAATATAGCATCATGTATACAATGGGTACCACATTAGGTCTTAATATTTATTTTAAAATTTAAATGATATAATATTATGTATCTACTACTTTTCTACAAGCACTGTAGTCTTTACATTAAATCTCCTAAAAGCTACATGATAATTTAATACAGTACCAACAAAATGATTTTAAATTGACCTTGTAAGTAACCACAATTACATTTCAATTATATTCAAGTAGATTATCTGCTGCCTCATTACCCCTATTGCTAGTTGGGTCTCTCCCTCCAGCTGGGATAAGGAAAGTTTGTGATTCTGGAACAGAAAGGATAAATGTATACAAACTGCATCTTAGTAGTGCGATTTGGGGATTATATTTGGTATTACTGTACTTATTCTATTAGTAGTGCTAATGAAAAGTAGTATAATACATATCCAATAAGACATACAATAACTCACCATTATCTCCCTACTTTTACTTTCATATCTAGCTATACAGTAAAAGAGAATGGTAGAATGGAGTCACTTATGTTATTGAGTAAAAAGCTAGGGATTTAATTTAATTATATTCTATTCAAGGTCCCATGTGTGTTATGAAACAAGACCATCCTCCTCACTGCTTGAGAGTAGTCCTTTTAGAAGGAAGGAATCAGCAAGACTTCCGGCTTCAACAGAGGCCAGCAGCCCATCCCCCACAAACCAACAATAAACCTAAAAACTGCACCAGACTGAAGAGTGATTAAAACATTCACTTGGAGGGAAACTACAGTGAGTGACTTCATCATCAGAACTACCTTAAAAGTCAGCCAGAGGTCTATGGCCAATAGGAAAGGAGGCCTACTAGAAAATTCAGTGCCAGTGCAGAAAACAAGATGGAAGCCTCCCAACCCAACTACAGGTACCAACGCCTACAAGATTCTATATTCAGAGGAACCCCACAAAAAAACTCCACTGTAGCTGGTAATACGTAGCATTGACACTACTGGAAGGAGTAGCAACCAGAGGGGCTCAGAGGACCATAGCACTCCGTCCTGAGACACTATCAAAGGTCCTAAAGATTAAACAATCTGAACCTTAGGATGTTAAAGCCTACTAGTGCTCTTGGCCTAGACACAACTGAAGAAATGGAGATACTCTCAGGAACCCAGGTCAAAACCAAGCATAGCTGACTAGCCCATCCAAGAGTAGAGCAAAAGAGTAGAGTCAGGCCCTGGCACAAAGCCCCAATTCAGGAACTAAGGCAAGAGATATTAGTAAATAAAAGCAGAGACAGATCACTATAAAAAATTACTATAGAGAGATTTCAAAAAGTCAATCTATAAGAAGACAGCAATTTTAAGGTAACTGTTAGAAGAATCTCAAAAGAAAAAAATGAATTTCCCACAAGGACTACATTAATACCTAGAAGAAATGAAGCAAAAGATTTTTTAAAATGAAATTAAAAACTCTGGAAGAAAGAATTAGAAACAAATAACTTAGAACAGAAAAGTAGTAATGGACTCCCTGAAAATCAAACCATACCAAACAGAAATTAGTGGCTCTATAAGATAATATTCTAATGAGGGGAGAAGAAACAAGTATGCCTTTGAAACACTAACATTTTTAAAGGATATTGAGGGAATTAAATAAGACAAATATAATAAGACAAAGGAAGACTTAGGGCACAGACTGGTTCTGAACTGATGCTTTAAAGAGAGGGAAGAAAAAAGAGATAAAAAGGAAGAAATGAATGTAGAAAAGCAGAAGAATGGGGTGGAACTTAATAACTATTGAGTTGAATGAGAAGAAAAGTATTCAAATACGGAAGGGTGGGAAAAGCAGGCATCAGATGAACCTTACCTTTACCTGAACCAGACAAAGAGGGCTGAACACACACAGACACACACAGACACACACACACACACACACAGAGTTTTGTGTAGAAATACAAACAAATCCATAGAGAAGCAGGCAAGAATGGGGGGAGGGAGACAATTAAGAGGGAAGATAATACAGACAGAATATTCACAAACAAAATAAACTCTTAAACTTCAAAGAATGGATCCTTAAGTATAATTAAAAGGAAGGGATACAAAGCAAAGAACTGGAAACTAAGGGGGTGCCCATTAATCGGGGAATGGCTGAATAAATTCTGGTATAAAAACATAATGGAATATTATTACCCTGAAAGAAATTATAAAAGAGACCATGTCAGAAAATCTTGGGAAGACTTGTATGAATTGATGCAGAACAAAGTGAAGAGAACTAGAACAACTTACATAATAACAACAATATTGTAAAGAAAAACTTTAAAAGGCTTAGAATTCTGATCAAAGCAGTGACCAACCATGACTCAAGAGGATTTGTAATAAAGCATGTTATTCATTCTCTGACAGAAAGATGATGGACTCAAGGTGAAGAAGGAGACACCTGTTTTCAGACATGACCTCACACTTTGCTTAACTATGCTTTGTTGTTGTATGGTTTTCTTGTTCTTTTTTTTAACTGAGGGAAGGGAGGATAGGGATTAGTGGTGATGATACCAAAATTTTTTTTAGAAAGGTCATTGATATGTGTGTGTGTGTGTGTGTTTGTGTGTAAATGCAAATACACAGAAAAGAATAGAAGGAAGTTCAGAAGGAAGCACAGATAAGGAGGGTAGCTTTAAAAATAACATGCTGTGTGGGAGTTAGGTGGCGCAGTGGATAGAGCTCCAGCCTTGAAGTCAGGAGGACCTGAGTTCAAATTTGACCTCAGACACTTGACTCTTACTAGCTGTGTGACTCTGGGCAAGTCACTTAACCCCAACTGCCTCACCAAAAAAAAAAATACAAGAAACAAACCATGCTGAATTTATTATATACATTTAAAAATAAGTGATATGGTTTAGAGAGTCAAAGTTTCATATACAATCCTTTTATGTTTGTATATGGAAATACTCATTTTGGTGAATATTTGTTAAGTTCAGAGAAAAAATATTTTTAAAAAGAGAGCCTCTTTACCACAGTATATTAATTAGTACACCTCACCTAAAAGGAATGGAAGCTATATTTATGAGTCCATCTATTATTTGCCAATTATACTGTACATTTGTCAGAAATACACATTAAGTATACACACTAGTATTCTTAGTAAGCTCAAGATGTGTCATTCTATCAATAAGCTGGGATGTAATTTCGTCAGTGAGAGAATTACCACTATTGACACAGTTTGCAATTTACCCATAAATTATGTCAGAAGTGGGTTTGAACCCAGGTCTCCTTAATTATGAACCTATCACTCCATCCTCTGTACTGCTTTCTGTTTCACTAGTTCAGGAAATGAAAACTATTAATCTAGAAGAATCAATGATGTGCTTTTTCTACTCACCAAAGGCATGAGGCCATGTCTCCTTTTGTAAATCCGGCGCACATCCTGAAGTGTTATTTGGACTACAGGTTTCTTTAAGAAAAAGAACCCCAAATATCAAAATGCTGGCATATTTAGGCAAGAAACTAAGTATTTCCTAGCTGTTCCCATTCTTTAAGATAATCACCTGATAACTTTAAAAAATAATAAGTAGAGGTATACTGACTAATTAAACTAAATTCTACTACAGCCATGAGGAAGGAAGAAATAACTTCTCAAAGTTCTTTTTACCTTTATGGAGTCCGCTCCCCGCCCCCCACATCTTAATTACCTGTGGCAAAAATAAAATTAAACTTTAAATTAAAAAAAAAACATTTTATAAGGAGGAACTACTTTTTATTTTCTTGAAACCTTCAATCACTTGGAGGTGAACAGAGATAGAGGATGAAGATCAGATAGTGAAGAAAACCTCAACAGTAAAATCCCTGGTGGCTGTGATAAGGTAAGGAATGCTATGTTTGCCCTAAGATGGAGGAAAATACATCCTCCCAATGGACCATAGGACTTAAGAGCTAGAAGGGGCCTTAGAAGTTATCTAGTCTAACTCCTTCATTATAGTTAAGGAGTTCATGGTAGCAGCAAAACACTGAGATCTACCAGGCAAAACTTAGTACTGACCAGTAAATCTAAAGCTACTGCTTAGAAATCACTGAGACGTAGTAGTTTATACAAGGAATTTTAGAAGGAGTTAATACTTTACTGTTTAAATCAGTAATATAAATGAGCTTCTGAAGAGCTTCTGGCCCAGGCTATCATAATTACTTTATGAAAAGATTCTGCCTTAATGCTTTGAGTTCTTATTGCCAAAAGACAATTTGTTAGAGCATTAAAGAAAGCTAGAAGCCATATGATCATGACTAAGCAAGCTTGGCTAGAAGTCTTGGCTGGCTTGTCCTACCACCTAGTGGAAATAATTTTAATAGCACTACCTTCCAACTAGAAAAACCCTAAGTGGTTCAGTGGAATTTGAACAGATACTGGAAAATTTCCACTTTTCCAAAGTTGATGGTACTATTAACTCCTCCAGTTTCTTTTGCCTGGCCAACCTGAATGTATTATCAGAGCATTTTACATGCTAAACATCTTAACAAGTTCCTATTTAGAACCTGAATTTCTCTTGCCAACTCCATTTTTGGCTTAGTAGGAACTAGAACCAGTAGCCAAACACTATTAGTAAATCTGGGAAGGAAGAAATTGTTTTTGCTCTGTAACAGTAACTCCACCCATTAGCCTCGAGAATCCTTTTTTTTTGCATGGTTCTTAGGATGAAGTGGGTAAAGAAAATAATATACTTCTTTTGGAACAGAATTAAATCTAGTGATTGTTTTGTAATTAATAAAAGAGGGAGAAAAGAATAAAATTATATCCATATATATCTACTATATATAAATATACAGTAAATGCTCATTTTCTCTCTTAAGGATTCCTTAAAAGACAAATTGAGTGCTACTACCCAAGAAAATCTAGTGGGTCCTTCCAATTAGAATGAAAGCTCCTTGAGGGCAGGGACTGTTTCATTTAAAAAAAAAGTTCTTTTTAGTGCCTAACTCACAGGATCTGGAAGATAGCAGGAACTTAATAAATGACTGTCACAGAATAAACCCAACAAGTATTTTCTTCGGAGGAGGATTTTTCACCTCCCTTATCAACTCTTCCTCTACCACTCATAATACATCTTATACTCTCCACACTCTATCCCCTCCTTCCTAGAATACAGTGTAATACATGCCTTTCGACTTCCCTTACCTCCTGGGGCCTTCCCATCCTTCTACTACATTAGCTCCCTTCTCCTATCAGTGAGCTCCCTGCAGGGGCCTCCAATTTGGGGGAGGGGGCCCCAGGTCAGTCATGCTTTATTCTCCCAGCTGAGTTTCAACTCTCTGGACTTTACCAACAGGTTCCAGTAGGGTACCTTTCCCACCTCCCCTTAAGATCCTTTTTATGTGTTGACTTTCTCTATTAGAATATAAGTTCCTTGAGAGCAGAAACTGTCTTTTTTGGCTTGTATTTCTATCACTAGCACTTTAGCACAGTGCCTCCACATGGTAAACTCTTAATAAATGCTTGTTGCTTGCCTGCCTTAAGTAATTGAGTTAAATTCTTCAAAATGACTGAATGGTAAAGAATTAGAACTATACCATTTAAGGATCACTGAACAAGAATTCCACTAATGTGATACTCATTTTTACTTACAGGATACCCATTAAGAGGCTGGAAATACAGGTTTGTGTCAGTGATACACACGTGTCCAGGATTAGTCACTAGTGGCGTCACCATTTCTGCTTTACATTCCATCTTGAATATTTCGGAAAAACTTTGGAATCTAAGAAATTTTTTTAAAGGCAAGAAGTTCTTTCTTTTAAAATAATAAATGAAACATCTTGAAACTGAGACATAATTTCCAAATTTAGATTAATCTAAGCTGAAATCTAGATTTAAGTATGTTCTTACTTTCTAAGTACTAAATTCAGGAGAATAGGTGAGAAAAGTGCTAACTTAGATAAGCTTTATATTCTTTTGAATGGCATGACCTTTCAAATAAAACATGAGATACCATCTTGAATAAAGGATGATTTAGAAGTCTTCCTTTTGTAGGGAATAATGCCAGAGGGACTCTATGGCCTAAAAATGTGTGCCATGAAAAAACTCGGATCTTAAAATCATTTTCATATTAAAATTCATTCACATGCTTCTGTTACTGAAACTACCTAAGTATTTACATGGTTACCTACAACATTTTTTTAAACACAGGTGCACAGAGACCTTTGTTTAACATTGCATTTATACGCAATATTCATTCAACTGTGATTATCTGAATAAGATGGATCCAAAAAATGCCTTTTTTTCTTTGATCTATTAGAACCATTTCAGTTACCTCTAATATTCTCTCACCAAATTATACAGATAATAATTGGACCCTTCATCTTCAAGTTTATAATATATCTACCTGGCCTAGTAGCAATACCTTTTTAATGTTACCTTTTTTCCCAAATTTGCTTTCCTTTATAGAAATCAACCCTAACACATTTCTATAAAAGGATTAATGACTAAACACGTGAGTATACAAACACAAAAGTTTTAGCTAAATCTACCCTAAAACTACATGATTCCCAGGTCTCAGTTTTTGTATCTGTATACCTATCTGGCATAGAATGGACTGCTTCTTTTAAAAAAAAACAACGTATCCCTAGCACCTATCTCAATGCACAAGATAGAAACTTAATAGATGCTTACTGATGATATAAAATGGATAATTTTGATTACATTAAATTAAAAAAGTTTTGTACAAATAAAACCAATGTAGCCAAGATTAGAAGAAAACAAGAATATTGGGAAACAAATTTTGTAGCCAGTTTCTCAGATAAAGGCCTCATATTTCAAATACATAGAGAAATGAGTCAAATTTATAAGAACATGTAATATTCCCCAATTGATAAATGGTCAAAGGATATAAACAGGCACTTTTTGGAAAAAGAAATCAAAATCACATATAGTTAGATGAAAAAATGCTCTAAATCACTACTGATTAGAGAAATGCAAATTAAACCAAGTCCAAGATACCATCTCTTAAAATGACCAAAGGGAAAATGACAAATGCTGAAGGGGATGTGGAAAAATTGGGACACTAAAACACTGTTGGTGGAATAGTGAACTGATCCAACTATTTTGGAGAACAATCTGGAATTATGCCCAAATAGTTATAAAACTGTGTACACCCTTTTGACCCAACAATACCATTATCAGGTCTGTTTCCCAAGGTGATCAGCGAAAAAGAACTTAAACGTTCTAAAACATTTACAGCAGCTCTCTTTGTGGTGGCAAAGAATTAGAAACTGAGGGGATGGCAATCAATTGGGAAATGGCTGAATAAGTTGTAGTATATGGTTGTGATAGAATACTACTGAGCTCTAAGAAATGATGAGCAGGCTGTTTTTAGAAAAACATGGAAAGACATGTATGAAATAATGCAGAGTGAAACAACCAGAATCAAGAGAATACTGTTTATAGTTAATAGCAATATTGTTCAAAGAGTAACTGCTATCCACTTCTACAGAAGGAAGTAACATACGGAAGTATGTATTATATGGTTCCATTTATATATCTCTATCAAATGTTGGCCTTCTCTAATACAGGAGTTGGGAAGGTTGGGAGGGAGAGAAGGAGAGAGCTTAGAAATCAAAATGTAACCAAAACAAAACAGAACAAAAAGTTAAAAAGAAAAGAATGTAAAAAATAAATAATAAAAGTTTGTTGATTGAATGATTTTATGACAACATGCTATATACAACATAATACAATATATCCACAATGATAATTTATTGTCTACTTTTTTTGGTGGTGAGGCAATCTGGGTTAAGTGACTTGCCCAGGGTCACACAGCCAGTAAGTGTCAAGTGTCTGAGGCTGGATTTGAACTCAGGTCCTCCTGACTCCAAGGCCAGAGCTCTATCCACTGTGCCACCTAGCTGCCCCTCTACTTAAATTTCTATGCCTACAATTGAGTCATTAGCAAATGAACACAAATTTTAAATTCTTCACTGTCAACATTTATTGCTTTGATTTTTTTTGTCACGCCTTACTGCTGTTGGTAAGAGGTCTAAAACTATCGAATAGGAATATCCAAAGTGGGCTTAACTAACACTTATTTTTAAAAAAAAGTTTTACTGATGTTTTTGTCTTTGCCTTAAAGTCACTTCCAGGTGTGTGAAAGCGGAAAAACTTTCTTCCCTCTTTTTTCTCCAGATTGAACCTTTTCCTTCTACCAATAAAAAAAAACAAGGAAGGTAACCTCATCTGATAATGTATATTACATTCTGCTCTACTAGTCCCAGGCAGGCTTCATTATCAGTTCTCTGGGACCACCACTCATTTTTCAATTACTTGCTATTCAGGTTCATCTGATTTCATAAAATTTACATTGCTGTAATTATGTGTGTATCTATCATTCTTTTGATTCTGCTTGTTTCCATTTACAGAAATCTTCTCCTGTTTTTCTAAATACCTCATATTTGTAGTTTCTGTGTAAAAAACATTCCATACTACCTATGTACACATACATTGTAATGGAATATAATTGCTTATAAAAATGTATACACACACACATAGCTTTTCAGTCATTCTCCAATTAAGGAAACCCATTTTTGGTCTCATTTCTTTGCTAAACAAGGGAGTTTAATATTTGTTCTTAATGGGAATGTGTTTGTCCACACACACACACACACACACACACACACACACAGAGTGATTTCAGACTTTTAAAATCATTATGAAAAGGTTCCTTTACTCTTTTTTATGTTTTAAACTTAAAATGAATATTACATTTTATCAAAAGCTTTCTCTGCATCTAGGTATAATGGCATATTCTTTATTTTTTCTTCCTGATGTTATAGTTTTCCTGATATTAAAATAGCACTGAATTCTATTTATAAATCCTACTTGATTGTGATGAATTATTTTAAAGTACTTTCCCACTAATAATACATAATGATACTGTTCTACAATTTTTTTTCTCAATTTGTCTTTTTTTTTTTTGGTTTTTCAAATACTGTATTTATGTATATATCACAGAAGGAATGTAGTTAGCCTACTATACTTTTCTATGTTTTGTTCCTTAAAGTTTGGTAGAACTCATTTGTTAATCTCTCTGGGCTCTTCATTGAGACTCAGACCAGAAATGTATACTATTTGGGGCTGCAATCACACCAAAAACACAATAGGTTGAGGCAACCCAAAAATCAAAATGGAAAAACAAACACCTCTAGCCATCAATCAATTACTCATCCAGGTATATATTTTTTAAACATTTTGGATCCTGTCATTCATCCTTAGACATATTCATGTAGTAATAGCTAGCATTTTCACAAGTGCCTTTATTTTTCAAAGGACTTTACATTATCTGATTTTTTACTCTGAGGTTGAAAAGGCAAATAACATTCCCATTTTACAGAAGGAAACATGGATAGCTTGTGTTCCCTAGTCCTGACAAATGGACCACTAACTATTTCGTGACGTTTCACCTCCATACTTTTTCTATTCCCTCAAAAATAAGACAGCCTTAGGTGATGTTTATGACTAACTTGTATCATGTTCTCTTAAAAGATTGTTCCCCATCATTATTTTCGTCTTTTCTGATGTTTTTCAACTAACCATTAGCATTTTGCTCATTATCTAAAATTTTTTAAGGAAAACACAAGGCCAATGGAGTGTGGAAAGGAAAGATTAGTCATGATTAGGACAGCACAACATCAACTATATTAACTGTTTTCATACAAGTAATCAGCTGCAATTAGTCACTGCTTTGTTAACGCAATGCAGGACATCCAGGGGAACTAAAAATGAAGCAAGCTTTCTGGAAACAACAGTGTAAAAATAGTTCTGTGTAGATTAGCTAAACCAGTAAGAAGACATGCACACAAAGGAGGCAATGTGGGCAAAATTCTACACAAATATGTCGTCTTGTTCCACTTTTTCTTTTGGCAAGTAAACAATATTAAAATGTAATGACATAACAACATAAATCTCCATTTACTTAGCATTTGAGAGATGACGGAAAAATTAAGGTACAAGTAAATTATTGCTACTTTATCCTTCCTCCTTCATACCCCCAAACCTTCTGACATCTTTCTCCTTTGTTTCATTTCAGAGGATGAAATGGGACTTCTTGTCGGCACTTACTTGTACCCTTGATTCCATCCTCTACTCTCTCTTTCAGAAGCTTGTATCAGAGACTATTTTTCTTCATCTTTCTCATCTTCAATTTGTCTATTGGGCCCTTCTTTGCCAATCTGCATTAGTGGAGGGAATTTCCTCACTCTATACCAATGAAACCACAGGTGTAGTACCTAGTCCTATCCATACTAGACTGAAAGATAGCATGGCATATTAGATACTGGGCCAGCCTTGGAGTTAGGAAGACTTAAGTTAAAGTTTTGCCCCTGATAACATTATTTGGCCACTAAGACATTTAACCTTTTAGGTGCTCCTATAACTCTAAAGCTGTCAATTACAGATGAGACAAATTGTTTCAATGGGGGGAGCTTCTAAACTGGGAGTTTTTGGGGGGGGAAAAGTTGGGAGATAGGTAGTCAGAAAATAATACAATTAAGTGCACTGAAAACAAAAAAGGGCCAGACCCAAAGAACAGTCAGTTGACTATTAAGCTGGATGTCAGCTTGGAAGGTCTCCAGTGAAATGCCCCAAGAATAAATGCTTAGCTCTATATTGTTTAATGTTACTATGAATGTTTCATGTTACTATGAATGACTTGAATAAAAGCATAGATGGTATGCTTATCAAATTTTTAGATCACACAAAGCTGGAAGGAATAGTTAAATATACTTCATGACAGAATCAGAATCTAAAAAGGTCTTCAGAGGCTAGAACAGGCCAGTCAATCTACTGAAATTTAAGAGGGATAAATTCATTTAATAAGGTGTCACATGCTACTCTTATAGAAAAGATGAGAAATGTAGGCTAGACAACAGTACAATTAATAAGACTCAGAACTGATTGGACTCAAAGAGCAGTTGTTAATGATTCAAAATTAGCTTGGTAGAGTGTGAACTGGTCCAATAATTCTGGAAAATAATTGGGAATTATGTTCAAAACATGACTATGTTTGTGACAAGTTGTTCATAGCCTTTGATGCAGAGATTTCATTCCTAGGCATGTACCTCAAGGAGGTCAAAGAGAAAAGGAAAGACTTCAAATAAACCAAAATATTCAAAGCAGCATTGCTTGTAGTAGTAAAGAACTGGAAACAAAGCAGATGCCTATCAACTGGGAAACGCCTAACCAAGCTGCAGTATAGAAATGTAAATGCAATATTATTGTGCTGTAAGAGATGATGAATTTTTAAAATTCAGAAGCATGAGAAGACTTTTAAGAACTGATGCAGAAGAAAGTAAGCAGAATCTGGAAAACATCACAATGATGAAAACAGTATAAATGGGAAGGGCAAAAAACCCAAAACTGAACACTATGTAATTATCCATAGGAGAGTAGAGAAATATATTTCCCTACTTTCTTGACAGAAGTGAGAGACTATAAGTATGGATAATCGTATATACTGACAGACGTGGTTGATGTGTTGCTTGGTTTTGCTGAACTGCTTTTTTCTCTCATTTTATTAATTATTATTGTTTTGGGAAGCCTTGCCAGGTAGGAAAAAGAAGGAACATATTCAAAAATGAAGATGATATAAAAGCAAAAAGAAAAAACAATGAAAATAAGATAATCAATAAAGATATCAATAAAAATAAAATGTGTTCCCTAAATTTAGATGTAGATTTTTTTCTCCCTTCAGAAACCTATCAGTGTTCGTTTTACACTATATAAATTTTCAAAGAAATTTATCAATACAGCATTTTGGTGACTGAATATGCTAAGACTTTTATAATTAAACTCTTTAAAAGTAGTCTCACACTTAAGCCCAAAATTCAAGTCTAAATTACTGTTTAGAAAAAGAATGCATTCTAAGTAGGTCAAAAAAAGCTAATCCTTCTTAAATTATTTCTTTTCCCTTCTAAAATGGAATCTATTCTTCTCATAACAATCTGCTTACCCAAATATACTTTGAATATTTGCAAGAAACTATGAAATATTCAAGTAATGTGGACATATGAAAATTATGAGCTCATTAAATTAAAAACAAGAAAAATTTAAAGGAAAAATAAACCTACCTGTTTTTGTCAAACGATGTTCTAGCCAAACGTGATTGCAAAATAGCTATTATCTGTTAAGACCACAAAACCATTTAAAATATTTAAAATAAAAGTTTTAAAATAAAAAGAAGTATAGTTACATTCAAATACCAAAATAATGATGATTATAATTATTACAATTAAAATCTTAGAGAAATCTTACCATGGCAGTTTGATCTCCCAGTTTATCAAGGCAAGATGCTCTGTGAAGCTAAAACATCATAGAATAGACAATTGGTTTTGTAACTGTGTTTATTTTCCTTAGGAAACACTTAGATGTTTCTTTTTTGTTTTTTTTTGCTAGGCAATGGGGTTAAGTGACTTGTCCAGGGTCACACAGCTAGTAAGTGTCAAGTGTCTCATGCCGAATTTGACCTCAGGTCCTCCTGACTCCAAGGCCAGAGCTCTATCCACTGCACCACCTAGCTGCCCCCTACTCAGACATTTCTTAAAAAGCTTACCTGAAGGAGAGTTTCTACAACATCTTCTACTTTTCCTGCTATATCCAACTCAAAGACATACTGCATTTTGCCCTAACAAAAATGGGGATACAAAAAAAGCACCAAAAGGAGAAAAAAAATGCAAGACAGTATTACTAGGATAACACTGAATACAGTGGGTATTAAATCCACCTATGAAAGGAAATTACAATATGAAGTAAAACGGTGAAAAATAATGGCAACAAAATGGCAAAAGGGAACTCATAGAGGACACTTATGAATCTAACAAATTCTAGGTGCTCCTTCAAGTTGAAATAATTCTGATGTATTGTAAAAGCTGTATCAAGTATCAGTATCAAGCTCATGCCAGCTAAGTTTTACTTTTGATGTAGTCTAGCTTTGTGTTTGATATCATTTTTAGACTCCGAAAATTTGTAGTAAACATGAAGTATCATATCTTTCCTCAAATTATCTCCTCTTTATCTCGGTTTCTGCTTTCCCTCCTAATTCTATAAAGGACTTATAACTTACAGTCAGGGTGCAGACTGAGAACTGGGTACAAATTGGTTCTTGGGATGCAAGGCAAGCAGAAGAATGGGGGCAGGGTTACCTGGGGCAACAAGAATCGACTGGGTTTGTGGGTTTTCTGACTAATGAGAACTTTGCATTTCCCCAATATGATGGGAAGTAAGGCTTTTGCTGTATATATGGCCCTCAGAAGCCTTTACCTTCTGGTATGTATTCTCCCTTTTAATTTTACCACGCTAAAGCAGAGAGCTGAGTGAAGCAAAGACCACTTCAGTGCCTTGTCTACAGTTAACTGATGAGTCTTTCTTTGAGAGACCCTGAGAACAGTGCTCACAGCCCAGGGCAAATTTTCTGAAAGGATGAAGATAAAATAGACTTGCCTTTGCATTTTGTGACAATAGTGCTACATAAGCAAAATTCAGTATGTTTTACATTAAGTTCTCAGCAATAGATGAGAAAACAAGGAAGTATTTATAACAGTGTTCATTTGTCTAATCTTATCATTCAAGCTGTTACCTTTTTTAAAAAAAGATAAACATGCTTCTATTTCACTGATGCAGACTTTCCCCTTCTGCAGTCTTGTTATAAACAACTGGCAAGTAAGCTTTTATAGCTATCCCTGTATTATATTTTACTGAAGACTTCAATATAGTTATTACATTTTATTCCTTGAAGACCACTATGAAGAGCTGCAAATAAAAGTTTACTTACCCTTTCGATTTTATATGGCGCTACAATGTTATGTTCTTTAATGAAATACACCTAAAAGGGACAAATGAATAGTTGGAAAATGTCTGACCCCAACTTTTCCAACATAAGAAATTGCTACATTTAGGGGATGAATAACTGGATTTTAAAATCACTTCTGACATTCAGGTAGGTCCCAATTAGTGTGATTAATGAATCCCTGTAGTTGCATTCTTCAAATTTGCAATGCATTATTTCTATTGGGCTGGAAACAATTGCCATATTTTACATATTCACTCTGACTAGATGAATATGAACACATACAACCACTTCAGGAGCTTCTTTAGAACGTGGTTGTAGCTATCATTTCTAAAATTAATACGCATTAATATTAGAATAGGTTTAAAATGTGCTAATTGTGAAAACACATACTTAAAAAACAGTTTTCTACAAAATAGACTACTAAACAAAGAAACTCCAGATTACTAAAATATTCAGATATTTTAATTGCATGTAATCATATATAAAAGTAACCAAGGAAATCTTGGGGTAATATACTATTAGAGCTGAAAGGGATCTTAGAAATCATATAATCTAGCCCCCTCATTAGTTGCTAGAGTGTGGGACTTAAGAACCAAGATCTTGGTTCAAAGGCCACCTCTGACACTTACAAGCTGTTTGACCTGGGCAAATCATTTAACTTCTTTATGTCTCATTTTCTTCATTTGCAAGAGGAGAGAGCTGCACTAGATGGCCCCTAAGGTACCTTCCAGTTCTAAATCTATGAGCCTATGAAATTGAAGCCCAAGTAGATGAAGTTATTTCCTCTTTCTGTAAGCAGAAAAAAAGGACTAACCTAAGTTTCACTTCCTTACAAAACAGGAGGAAGTTACCCAACAAATGAAAAGAAACACAAATCATAATAACCACTCAGGTTTACACAGTAATTCACAGGCATGAATGGAAATAGTGTTATGCTGTTTTTTTCAACTGTGTAGTGACTAGTGCCTTACTCTGGGTATTTTGACAAATTAAGACTGAGAAGAAACCATGACATAATAGATACGGAAGTGTGTCAGGGTCAGGAAGATCCGCATCCCACCTCTGACACGTATTGGTTCAGTAACTCTGGAAGGATCATTTAACATTCAACCCTTGTGATGTCAGAAGAAAGCAAGGAAGGCCCTGAGTGGTGAAACTTATGGGAGGATATAGACAAAACTTTCATAGGATAGGAAGTCATGGATGGGGTTTCCTTCCCAACTCTAATCTTAACCTTAATTCTGTTTCTAAACCTAATTCTGTTTCTAATCCTAACCCATATAGATGAGATCACAAATTCATTTGAATCTCTAAGATTGCCAATAGCAGTGCTGTATAAAAGTATTAGAGTCATTCATTCTTCAGATATTTATTAAATGTATATTAGCCTTTCAAAAATATTTATTTCATCTCCTAGATAAAAGGTTGTAGGAATGGGGAGGTAAAATTATGTTAGGTACCAGAAAGGAATTTGGAATTTATTTCATCTATCTCATCCAGATACCTCAAACTAGCATTTTGGGGGTAGTTTGGAGTCTGGAGATTGACTTTGGTGTTAGTCTAATTTTGTAGAGAAGTTCTGGAGTAAACCCCACTCTCAATCATTAAGGGTGGGTAACTTATATTTATTTCTAAGCTTTCCCTCCTCTCCCTCACGGAAGGTCTACTATGATATTTCAAGGTGCTGTGGAAGTAAATCTGGATTCTTTAGTGCTACTACTTCTGTTCAGTATAAAATACTACAGGTTCTACATCAAGCTGGAAAGGCTTCAAATAAGGATCCAAGATGGACCACACATCTGTCATACAAGGACCAGTGCATCTAACTGAGAGAGGCTCATCACTAGAAGTCTAGCCATCATATGATGACTATTTGTCACCATAGAAGCTCATGAAGACTATACATGTATGGCACTTTGAACTGTTTTAGTAATGAAAATGACCACTGATGAAACCAGAGATTCTTAAAGTGCTGAACTACTATGAACCTAGAATAAAAAGATCTCCATCTAGTAAATAATTTACTCTATATAAACTATGCTTCTTAAAAAACCTCTTCCCTTTTGAATGAACTAAAATTTTAAATCAAGAAATTACTAGAGCCTTCAAGGTCAAGGCTGCCTTACTGAACTGTTACTTGTTAAAGAAAGTCAGAGTGTGAGAGATTTCTTTTTAAAAGGAACAAGACAGTTCACTTGTTTTTCCTTAGAGGCCAATTTAGAACAATGAAATATCTGAATGACCCTGTGAACTTCTGCCTAATTTTAAATTCCTCTAACTTTGAATTTAAAGTATGAACAACATAATTACACTCAGGAGAATGGCCTATTGAAATCATGATGGAATCCCTAGCCTACTAAACAGACAGAGTAATAATGAGGATTGGAGAAATAGTATTTCATCTGTTCGGATTTCTGCGAACTAAGCAACTGAACTGGCTGAATTCCATCGAGGGGAAGATGATTAAAATTAGGTTAAAAAATTGGATAAATCAGAAAGTAGTTAAGTCTATAGGTGGAATGTATGATAAAAGGACATAGCATATATGTAAATATCCTTTTAAGGTCACACATGCTGAGGAGTACCCTTAATGGTTGATGTGATCCCAAAACTGATTCAGGTTATATTCCATCTGGTTCAAGCCTTCCAGGCAATGGAGAAAAACCCTTGCCTCTAGATCTCAAAGTAACTAGAAAAAAGTGATCTAAAGCAAAGTTAAACCCCCAATCCTCCCACCAGAAACTCCAATGCCATAAAATCTTGTACACACTAAAGCATTATATAAATATGTATTGAGTTGGATGGTTACCTGTCAGGGATGCTATGGAAAAGACATACTTCAGGTACAGATTGGATTAGATGACCTTTAATCATCTAAGATGATTTCTTCCAAATCTAAGCGTCTATGACTGATTGCGACTTCTCCTAATTGGTTCCACATCCTTCTCAAATGTAAATTGAAGAGATATGTACATTTTTGCATAACAATAAAAACTGGCATTAATAGGACTTTAAGATTTCCTAAGCACTTAGAATACATCAATGTCATTTGAGGTTCACAACAACCTTCCAGGAGTATTTGTTACTATCTCCATTTTACAGATGAGGAAACTGAGTTAATAGATAACTGAGGCAGGACTGAAATCTAGGTTTTCCTGATTCCTAGTCCAGAACTCTAACCATTAAGCCATGCTGCCTCTCAATTATATCTATTCCAATGGTATTCACCTATAGCCTTTAGGTTAGGGATTAAAAAAAAAAAGATTTAAAATACATTTCTTACCTGGCTGAAAACAAGAGAAATCCTTCCTTGTCGAGTCCTAAAATGTAGATGAAAGATACTTAGCACACTCAATACTTTAAAGAATGTTGAATCAAACATCTAGTGATCCAATAGTAACATACTTTGCAAAGAGGCTGTTTGCTCCGTTGTCTCCTTGCTTTTCTATTTTTATACAGTCTCTCAAAGAAATCTATAGAAAATAGGAAAAATGTTATAAGAAATATAGAAAAGGTATTCACAAAAAAATTTAATATAGTAATTGCAAAGTTTTTAAGTGTCTTTACCTTAATGATGGGTTGAAACATCTCATCAGGTTCAAAAATCACTGATTTTGAACAGATTTTTAATGATCCCCGGGTTTTCCTAGGGAGTGAAAAAGAATTGTCTGAACATTACTTGTTATGAAAATATTATATATTTTAGTGCACTTAAAGCCTTGACTAGAATTTTGTTGTTGTTCAGTCATTTTTCAGTTGTGTCCAACCCTTCATGACCCTGCTTGGGGGTTTTCTTGGCAAAGATACTGGAGTAGTTTGCCATTTCCTTCTCCAGTCATTTTATAGATGAGGAAACTGAGGCAAACAGGGTTAAGTGACTTGCCCAGGGTCAAATCTGAACTCAGGAAAATGATTCTTCCTGAGTCCTGGCCCAGTGCTCTACACACTGTGTCACCTAGCTGCCTCACCACTAGAACATCTTTAGTGTATTACTAACGAAAAGAAATTGAACACAAAGTTTCAAGTACAAGATTTTAAAATTAATTTTTCTTCCGCAATAGGTTTTGGAATTTTCTTTTTTATAATCTCATTATCTTTACTAAATTCAGCTGGCATTTCCATTTTTTCACATTTGAAACATCCAAAAGTGATTATGTTAAAGAGCCCTCAGTTCTTCATTTCTAATATATGTACTAGATAAAAAAAAAAATTCCCTACATAGAAAACTAAATGGGAAAGCAGGTGGTGAGCCAACTATTTCAAATCAGAATATACTAAAACCTACTTCTGTGTAGATGTGATATTTTGGTGTGGAGGGGCATTTTAAGAGCTTAATGTTAAGAAGGAATTCAAGAAGACTATTTTTTGTATATAACTTGCAACTATCTTCTAGTGATGATATATGGTTACAAAGCTTGGAACCCCATAGAGAGAAGTGTAGTGGGTGCAAATAGGCTGCCACCTATTTCCAATGACCACCTGAAAAATGTATGATAGGAAAAAGAGTGAAAGTGAAAGATAACAAAGACTGTCAGTGTTGCCCAGATACTCATAACAAGTAAAAAGACTTCTAGGTCTTTATCTCAGGAGAAAGGCTCCAGCATGCAGAATGGATGACATTCTCTGTGGAGCCTTTGCAGCATCTAAAAAAATATGCAATAGAAAAGCAAAGAAGAGAAGGCCTGGATTGGCCCAGATCTGCCCTAATGGAGGGAATCATTTTATCACTAAGACTACAGATCACAAATCCACTCAGGTACTTAGGTATAATTATTATAAGGGGTTAGGACAAGGAACTTGTCTACTGTTATCCACAGATTCAGCAATTCTGGAATCATTTGCATCCTCTCCTGAATTGGTTTCACCCTACTGCTGCTCAAAATTTTATATTTGATTCTTGATGAAAAATTGTAAAGAAATTTGGTCTGAACTATGATAGCAATGTGAATTTATAGTATCCCTCTCATTCCTAAATCAAACAAAGCTCCAGCTCAGGTTCTCTGAACTCCATCTTCCATTTCTTGGCATCTTGGCATCTTGGCATCAACTGATCACTGAACAGTTTTTACAATTATCTTAACAGAGGAGGATAAAAGCACATGCAAATAAGAACACATAACGTGAATACACTGAATTTCACTTTGTGGTAGTGTGCTTTAAGATACGGTCTCCACAAATATATCAAATACAAAAATGGGGCCAGCTTCCAAGAAATGCTTAAACCTCTTCATGTGGGCCTATTCATTGTTAGTGAATGTTTGGTATGTTTCCCTCTCATAGGCAAGGCTGGTCTGAACCAGAGTAAGGTTGGAAACCCACCACTGTCAGAAGCTAAGGGTTTCTCAATAAACACTCAGGGGCATCTCTGAAGGTTCAATCTGACTTGACCATATACAGCAAACTGACAAACAGCTAAGTCATTGTTACTTTAGCATTTATTGAAACAAAAAAATTACCTTTTTTGTAGAACCCTGGGGCTGAGAAATGAAACACTCATGAAAATTACTATTTCGCCACAACCAAATTATCATCCAAGTCCCTCAGTGGCGCTGCAATTGTTAAAGTAATCTGCCCAAGGGAAACTGTAGACATCTTGATCAGAAAAAACTTTTACCTCAGCTAATCCCAAATTGGTGCTTTATTGTTTTACTTCATCACATCCTTAAAAAGCTATGATAAGGGTATATATCAAAGGAAATAAGATTGTATTTTTATAGCAATTTGGGAAAAAGTTAAGCAGTATTAAAATACACAGAAATGAAACCGTTTCTAGTTCAGATGGCAACACACTCATCTTAAAAGTGTCCTATTGTAGCTACTTCTACTCTTGTAGAGAGTACTTATGGACTGTTACTTTAAATAGCACTGTTGTCCAAATCAATGAGAGCTGAATAAGCTCAACTGACATAAAGAACATGAAAGATGCATTTCTAATCAAATCCTTTCCCAGGAGATTTACTCCAGACCTATTACAAGGCAAAGATACTTATGACTGAATAGTATTTAAGGCATAGCAAGTATTCTTGGGCCTCAACAATGATGTACCAACCTTCCTCATTTTTTTCTAAATAAGAGGGAAGAAAAAAAACTTCAAGGCACCACAACTTTGAATTGAGCTAAGGACAAACTTTATTTTCACTAAATCATCTGTCAAGCTGGAAACATTTGTTAAGCACATTTCCGTTTAAAACTATTCTCCTACCTTTCATTTTGGCGGCCCTCGCAGATAATATGATTAGCTGTGTGCTGTTCAAAGTAATACTCCTCCAAGTTAAGCAGCAATAAGGAAAATCTAAAATTTAAAAAGAAAGAAAGAAGGTCAAATGGTAGAAAAAGCTTGGGGCTTTAAAAAGAAGAAGGAAAACTGGGATCCAATTAGTGTGAATAATGAATCCCCTGAAATGTTTGCATTCTTCAAATCTGCACTGCATTTTTTCCATTGGGTTGGAAACAATTGCCTTATCTTACATTATGACTCTGAATAGTGTGAATATGAATATATGCAACCACTTAAGGGGCTTCATTGCTTGCATTAATCAGGACTTGGCTGTAGCTATCATTTCTAAAAGTAATAAACATTAATATCAAGATAAGGATAAGTTTCAAGTTTGTCAAGATGACAAAATTTTAAAATAACAGTTTTCTACATAACAATATAGACAATGAAAAAAAAACCTCCAGATTACTAAAATATTCAGAGGAAAACATTATATAATACATTTGACCTTTAAAATTTGCCCTATCAGGGGTGGAGCCAAGATGGCAGAGTGAAAGCAGTGACTTGCTTGAGCTCTCCACCAAACCCCTCCAAATACCTATAAAAAATGGCTCTAAAATTCTAAAGCAGCAGAATGCACAAAAAGACAGAGTGGAACAAATTTCCAGCCCAAGACAACCTGGACGGTTGATCAGAAAGGCATATCGCGCCAGGCCAGGAGAGGAGCGCAGTTTGGCGTGGGCACGCAGGCCACAGCGACCCTGTAGCAGGCCTCAGAAGACTGAACTGCAGGCAGCTGTGGCAGTTTCCAGACTTCTCAACCCAGAAACGCCAAAGACAACTTAGAAGGTCAGTGGGAAAAGTCTGTGACTGCGGTGAGAGTTAGAAGCTAGGTTTCGGCCACGAGTCCCAAGCTCGGCCCGGGCCTATGGCTGCCTCTTGAGCTTCCAGCCCACAGACTGAGGGGGAATTGAGTAGCTGATCAAAGGGGGATTGCAGGGATCTCTTTGCCAGTGCTGAGGCAGGAATCTCTTGCTTTGCCTGTGCTTAGATCTGGGTCACAGTTTTGAGGGGCAGTCCTGGGGTGAGGAGAAGCACTGGCCTGGTGGAGCTTGTTGCAGTGGAAGAGAGGAAACCCCACGCCCCTTATCATACCACCTTGGAAGAACTGAAAATTTACAAGTCCCTAGAAGTAGCTCTGAAAACAGGTGTACAAAACCCCGAAGCTTGGGATAGTACATTCTCCACACTGGAAGCAGACTCTTACCTTAACAAAGAGTTTAAAACTCAAGTAATTGGCTGGGATCACGAGTAAGCAACACAAAGAGTCAGACTATTTTATCGTACTTTGGTGACAAAGAAGATCAAAACATACAACCAGAAGAAGACAACGAAGCCAAAGCTCCTACATCCAAAGCCTCCAAGAAAAATGTGAATCAGTCCCAGGCCTTGGAAGAACTCAAAAGGGATTTTGAGAAGCAAGCAGGAAAAGTAGAGGGAAAACTGGGAAGAGAAATGAGAGTGATGCAAGAAAATCATGAAAAACAAGTCAACAGCTTGCTAAAGGAGACCCAAAAAAATACTGACGAAAATAACACCTTAAAAAATAGCCTAACCCAAATGGCAAAAGAGGTCCAAAAAGCCAATGAGGAGAAGAATGCCCTAAAACGCAAAATTGGCCAAATGGAAAAGGAAGTCCAAAAGATTACCGAAGAAAATATTTCCTTAAAAATTAGAATAGAACAATTGGAAGTTAGTGACTTTATGAGAAATCAAGACACTGTAAAACAAATCCAAAAGAATAAAATTTGCCCTATCAAAGGCAGGAAGAGGTTGAGGACAAAACTTAGACTCTCTCCCAAAAGCCCAACGTTTTCTTGACTTCTCTTCTTAACTACAACATGTATAATCTATTCCAGAGAGGCTGGTGATTTCATTGGTTCTTTCACTGACCCCTGGAAACTCTCATGTTCATTACTTCTTTCATGCCTTTGCACTTGGGTTAAAAAAAATCAAATACAGAAGTACAGGCCTGGGGAAAATGGTTACAATAAAGAAAAGGAATACAATACACAAACAATCATTTATTACCAATTCTCTTCAGAGCATAGGGATAGTTTCTAGGGAGCTACAAAATTTAGATATATAAGTAATGCTCAGATCTTTCTCACCAGAATTTTTTGGAATCACATTTAAATCAACTATAACTTGACTATGTAATTCAGGGGTATCTCCCAGACTAGCTTCCTTTTCATTAAGGCATACCAAGAAGGCTGTACCTACCAACTGGTAGGATCCCAATACAACTTATCCACACCCAATCAGAACAAGGTCACCTCCACCGTATCCCCAATTCCCTTCCTCCTCCCAATCTAAGTATACAACAATATACTGACTGTAAGCTTTCAAGGGTTGCCACAGCACATGCAGATCTTGCAGCAAATTTTAAATTCTAAACCTGCTTTTTCTAGCATGTAATCTGTGTACCTGTACAATGCAAATTTTGTTATCAGTTTTTATGTGGCATAATGAGTAAACACTAGCATCCAGAATGTCTAAACTCTGTTGTACCAGAATTTGGATACTGCTAAGAATGGGTATTCCATTAGCTGGGTTTAGGAAATCCTTGTATTGATCATAAACATGCAATTTGTTTCAAAATCATATTTTTAAAAAAGACCTAGGTTATTCACTATTCTGTATTTTTTATTAAAAGTCAACTTCAATGAGTTAAAATTTAAGCAGCAGGATATGGTAGCTACAGTGTTAGATTTGGAGTAAGGAAGACCTGATACCATATTCATCTCTGACAATTAACAGCTGTGTGAACATAGGCAAGTCTCTCAGAGCCTCAGTTTCCTTATCTATAAAAGGGATGGATAATAATACCTGTAATACCTACTTAAATTGGAGCTGTGAAGCTTGAATAAGATAATGTATATGAAGCACTCTGTATCCTTTAAAACAGTATGTAAATGTAAGGCATTATTATTAAAATTAATACCTGTGCATAATTACTCCAATCTTAAGTAAAGGGACTAGACATGTGATGTCATTGGTGTAGGGAACTCTGGGTAAGGAACTTCTACCAATGCAGTTCCCTCAGAAACTATTCCAAACATCCGCCTTACTCAAACCTGCAACACCTCCTTAAACCCCCTCTTTGTGAGGACCTTGTCTCTTAGTTATTGAGAAAACTGAGACCACTATACAAGACCTCTTTATCTCAAAACTCCTTGAAGTTATTTCCCACTCTTTCCTCCTGTTGTGTACTTAGACAAAACCCCTCTACACAAACACTAGATCTCACCTACTCCTGTCTTCTCCAGAAGATTTCATCTTCATTTCCTCCTCCTCACCTCCAATCTCTTCTTATCAACTGGTTCCTTCCTTACTTCCTTTAAAAATATCTACATTTCCCCACTCTTACAAAACCTTGAATACACTGAACCTTCCCCTTAAGCTATTTATTGTCTCTCTTCCTTTTCTCAGCCAAAATCCCTGAAAAATACACTCACTGCCTGCACTTCCTCTCTTCTCATTGACTCCTCATTCTTCACCATCTAGACTTCACTCAATTGAAAATATCCTCTCCAAAATTACCAATGACCTCTCAACTGACAAATCCAATGGTCTTTTCTCAGTCCTAATCATGTCTGTTCCTCTTGACACCTGACATGTCAACTAGCCTTTCTCCTAGATACTTTCTCCTCTCTGGGATTTCATGACACTGCTCTTTCTTAATTAGCCTTCTACCTGTCTGACTGCTTCTTCTCAGTCTCCTCCGTGGTTCATCATCCATGTCAAGCCCCCTAACAATGGGTATTTCCTATGTATTTGTATCAGGCCCTTTACTCTTCTTCTAAACCTCTCTCTCAAGATCTTTATAACTAGCCCCAGTCTTTTCCCTGAGCTTTAGTCACACATCATCAATTGCCTATAGGATACTTTATACTGGATGTTGAGCAGACATAGCAAATTCAATGTGTCTAAAGCAGAACTCATATTTTCTCCTCAACCTTTCTCTCTTCCAAACCTCCCTATTTCTGTCAAAGATATCACCACTGTCATTTTCCTTTATCCTTTACTCCCTACCAAATTTATCTTCTCCTCCTTAATCCTTCCCTTCCTATTTTAAAGTAATCAATATTTTCCCAGTCTATTAAGAATTCATTTCAATCAATCATTGACACTTCCCCCTCCTTTAACTACCACATCTCCAATCAGCTGCCAAATCTTCTGATTCTACCTCCACAGAATCTCCTGACTGTCCCTTTCACTCCATTTACACTGCCACCACCCTAGTCTACCTTTTATTACCACTTCCCTGGATTGCTGTAATGAGCATACTAATGCCTGGTCTGCCAAGTACAGACTCTCTCTATTCTCTATTACATCTCCAAAAACCATGAGTGGCTCCCTATTGCCTCGAGAATAAAGCATAAACTCCTGAAACTGAAGTTTAAGATCCTCTACAATCTTACTCCAAACTATCGTTTAGTTCTTATTTCTGCCCCCATCCCATCCTGTACATTATAGCCAAACTGGATTGTCTAGTCTTGAAATCAACATGATTATCTTCCACCTCTATATATTTGTACACACTTATTAGGTGTGAGATCATGAACAAATCATTTAATGTCTCTAAGTCTGAGTTTCTCAAGACTTTATAAAATGGGAAAGATAATGCCTCTAGTACCTCCATCCTAGTCTTTCAAGAAGTTCAAACGAAATGATGCAGTAAACTTCAGTTATTATAATTAGAGTATTCCTTACACCTGGAATGTACTCTCTCCTCATCTTCACCTTTCCGAATCTTTCTCTTCTTTCAAGGTTCAGCTCTGGTGCTACTTCCTCCAGCCTTCCCTGATCAGCCTACCTATGATCATATTAAGTTCTATACATGTTATATCTCTTCCCATTCTGCCCAATACAATGGAATTTACTTAAGGACAGGGACATTTTTATTTTGCTACTATTCCCAGCACCTAGCTCAGTGACTTGCACAAAGTAACCATTCAATAAATGTTTGCTAGATTAAACTGCTATTTTGAAATGTAAACTGCTCAACTGAAAGACAGACAACTTTCAAGATAAAGGAAACATTTTAAGAGCCTGCTAATAACAGTAGTATGGTTCATTCACTTACCAGTACATCTAGGAAGCAAGTTACCACTTATAAAAAAAGTGACTTTTGATAAGCTTTTGAGGCACCGCAGGAGACAGATGCATCCTTGAGCCCTCCCAGGCTGGGGCCTGGCCCGCCTAGGCCCACAGTCCTTGGACCTTCGGGGCCTGATTCCCTCCCTCCCCCCACTGTGGGTGGGTCCTTCAAGGCCCCAGCCCCTACCTCACAGGGCCTCCGTGACCTGCCTGGTATGTGGGTCCTGCAGACTAACAGGCTAAGCAGAAGCCACCTATGGCCAGTTCATTTGACTAGTTCTGACTGAGCAGCCTGCCAAGTCAACAGAGGAAATCTTCATGGTGACTGTGATCATCTTCTGCAGGCAACTGTAGCTGTTAACAACTTTGAGGCCCAAGACTATTGAGGCATCAGCAGAATCTACAAACTGGAAATGTGTTTCAAGTTTCTCATCATGAAAGTCCCTTCTCAACCCTTCCATCATGTGAGAAAGTCTGACTCCACTGAGCAATGGAGAATGGAACCATTTTTATGTCAATTCCATGACCCCTGTCACTTTAGAAGGTGCCAGATTTTGAAGGTCATCTATAGGAAAAGCTGTCAAAGGAGACAGCTTTGACTTAACTAACGCAACAGCAAGCTGTCAGTGGCCAGGCAAGACCTCTCCTTATACGAAGATTCCTAGCTCTTCCTCCATTAAGACTATGGGAATCCTGATCCTTGCTGGTACTACTAGAGTTGGAAGAAGCTAGAAAACTTATTCTGGTGGATAATTGGACTCTATGGGTCCTCAAGGCCACAGGTTTTATAAACTATTCTTGTCTTCCCTTTGGGCCTGGACCTCCCTTCCTGAGAAGAAAGCTACCCCAGGAGCAGATTGTATAACAATAATGGTCCTTGATTGTACTACTAGAGTTGGAAGAAGCTAGAAAATCTTGTGGTCAAGACTCCCTGTTGCTCTGTACTGGACCCTACATTATAGTAAACATTCCCATCAGCCCTCCTCCTCCTGACAACTTGCCATGGGGCAGAGTATGGGAAGGCTGCCCCCTACCCTGTCTCCCATCATGCTATTTGACCCAGAAGAAGCTTCCATAAGTCTATTTGTGGAAGCTTTTCTTCCATATTAAGGTGAGCCCTATTCCAGAGAGGACTGTGGCTTTGACTAGACTGAAAATCTGTGATGCTGCAATAATTTAATAAAATTGTTATAGAGCTTACCTCTAAGAGAAAAAAAAAAGAAAGAAAAAAGTAATTTTTAATCAAACTTCCAACTCCAAACAAGATGCAGTCAAGTTTCAAACAATTATTTCAAAACCTCATAGTGCTATCTTTGATTTCTCTTCCCACACTGAATAAGTTGGCTACCAAGCCTTACCAATTCTACCTCTGAAATATCTCTTGCAGCCTCTTCCCCTGCTATCTAAAAAGATAACACTGAGGCTGGGAATATGAGCGACTTGAACAATCGAAAGGAAAAGATGTAAGTCTAGTCCCATTCTCTTCCATGAGCTCCAGGCTCACATTTCTACCTATCATGCACTTTTACCACAATCGCAGTTAACAAGTTTCAAAATGAACTCCTCACTTCCCAATTAAAATGTTTCTCTTCTTGATTTACCAGTTTTTGTACCACCACCTTCCCACTTAGTTATTATATCCTTCTTACTAACATCACACATTTCCTTGTGCTATAATTATTTATGTATTTTTATGCCCCTTACCCAACTATATTAGGACAGGAGCCATGTTTTATTTTAGTCTTCTTTGCATACCTTTCAATGTTTAATGTAACATCTTACACAAAGTCAGTGCCCAGGAAATATCTCTTGAATGAGTGAATGAATACTGAATGTAGAGATCAAAAGTTAAACCAACATGTAGATGACAGAAATATCCACATGAATACAACCAAGGCTATTACACACAAACTCATGTTCTGAACAAGTACTTATAAGACTGAGAAATCCTTATAAAACAAATGATTCACCATATAAAATGCTCTAATATGCAGGTGCCTCATACATAATTTAGAATCACCGATGTTTTAGCTTGGAATATGACTACATTAACTTCAAGGCAACAACCAAATAATCAGACACATGATGGTACAAGGATAATAACAGCTTACATTTACATATCATTTTGTTTTTCCATAGCATTTTCCATACATTATTTCATTTGATCCTTAGAAGTGACTTTGAGGTAGATAGTACAGTCTTATGTCCACTTTACAGATGAGGAAACTGAGGCTCAGAGTGGTTAAGAAAGTTAACAAGTCACATAACTATCAAGTGGCAAAACTGGAACAAATCTAGGTTTTCTATATCCAATGCTCTTTCCCACAGGTAAGTCACAAAGCAGTTGCATACTTTTTTTTTCTAATGTAAATAGTATTTTGTTTTTTCCACTTCCATGTAAAGACAGTTTTCAACATTAATTTTTATAAGATTTTGAGTTCCAAATTTTTCTCCCTCCCTTCCATTCCCCCAACCTGGTACAGTTATATATTATACACTTTTACTGTATTACCAAGTCTCTATTATTTAAACTTTTGTGAGAGTTTACAATTTTTCCATGGTGAAAAGAGCTGGTCACCAGTCAAGGTCCCTCATTAGCATCTCCCTTATTATTTTTTATTCTCAACTTAAACGCCAAAAAAAGAGTGTTTCACACACTCAGCAGAACACAGAAAGAGGAACGTATATGCAACTGTGAATCTTCAAAAAATATAATTATTCCACCTTACTTTCAAGACTGTCTTGCTTGTCTGTGCTTCCTTCTGCACATATAAAAAAAAGTTTCCCTCCCCAGGTTCTTCATCTGTAAAATAAAGGAAAATACTATGTACATTAGCTGTCCTAAGGGGAGGGCTGGGGTGGCAGGAAAGCCTTAAAGCACTACATAAATGTAATTCTTTGTTTCCACCTTTTCTAAAATCATAATATTTGAGTATGGCATTGTTAAAAAGAAATGAAACAGAGAGAGAGAGAGAGAGACAGAGAACCTTGTCATTTAAATTTTATCAAACACGCTATTAATATAACTTTGAATAGTTGCAATTTTACTATCTTGAAAAAACCCAACATTAAAGAAAAAAAATTTAAGGAAAAAAAATCCTGAATGGATGCCTCTATTTCCCTGTGCTAATATGTATGGAAAGAGAAGGGGGGAAATGGGATATGGATAAGTTTTTACTTTATACAGAATGAGGAAAATAAAAGCAGATTGGTACATTTATCATGTACAAAGCAAGATAAAACACAGGAAGTTTTTCCTAAAATTTAGTCTTTTGTAAACAAAAACAAAGGTACCCATGTACCTTCATGTAAGAGCTAGAACCAGTAGACTTATCATTCCCAGGCCACAGGAATGTGATAAGGGAGACAGACAACAATGCAATTCTAACTCTACTGTATGCATCTCTGCACTATATCAATATATTATCTACAATGGCTTAATTTTTTCCATTTTGATCAGGCTATAGAGGCCTATATTTATACTTTTCCCTAAATAATTCCACGAAAATTTAATAGAAAGTTGAAGTAAGACACTGAATTTATTCTGGAACCATGTCCTGACTTCTCTTAAACTCAGAATTTGATCTCAAGGCTTCACCAGATTAAACCGCATCCTCAGGGAGATGCTCACACTGAGAACTACATCCAACCATGGCTCATTCAGGCTTTGGTTTACCTAAGTATCCCCTTAAATTTATAATAGTTGGCATACATATAGCCAAAGATTTGCTAAGTGCCATACATGTATTATCACTGGACAAGCCAGTAAGGTAAAAACTATTATTATCCCCATTTTGTAGGAAACTGAGGCTAAGGAAGTACTATCCGAATATTAGCTATTGTCATTATTATTTAAGTGACTTGCCCTGGGTTAGGTGGTAAAGAACTATCTGAGGCAAGATTTGAACTCAGGTCTTTCTAAATCCAACTCCAACATTCTTTTCACTATGCCACTTTGCTGCTTAATTTCACAATTTTTTTTTTAAAAAGACTAATACCTCACTACACACAAAACCCTAAATACTACTTTTTAAAAAAATTCTTCAGTTCACCAATCCTCTAACAACAAAATAGTGGAGAACTCTTCACCTCAAATATCAACTCTTCTGGGGTGATTTCAGATTTAAGGTAGGGATGGGGCAGCTAGGTGGCACAGTGGATAGAGCACCAGCCCTAGAGTCAGAGGACCTGAATTCAAATCTTGACCTCAGACACTTACTAGCTGTGTGACCCTGGGCAAGTCACTTAACCTCAACTGCCTAAGGGGGGAGGGAATACAGATTTAAGGTAGGGAGATGGGAAGGGGAATGAGCTTGAACAACTTGTCCTTCCCATGTTAACAATGTTTTCTTCCTAAGCCTGATATTTCCTATACCAATTTTCCCTTCTTTGCCATTTGATTTTGTAAATACTTTTAAAAACTGCAATACATATGCAAAATCAAAAATTTCCAACTAGAAACATCAGTGAGAATTAGAGTCCATGTACATGAGGCATGATTCCTATAGCTGGGACCCTCAGGGGCAGTTCAGGGTCCTACATTCTTGGCCAGATGACACTTTGGGTGAAATTCAAAAGGCCTCATGTGTATTATCACATCTGCAAGCTATGGCTGTTATGAGCTTCTTTAGGCTGAATCTGGGTTCTGAATCATAAACACAAGGCTGCATTTATTAAGTCAGCATTTCAGTGCTGCCTGTCAGAAGGCCTTGGGTAATATTAAAAAACTTGAAGATCATTAGGAATTTCTGATAAGGGGTGGCAATAGCTCTCAAGGCAGACGCATAAACTTAATCTTATAAGAAACAAAATGCCAGAGTAGGGCTCTCTCAGCTTTCCAAACCAGCTGGCATTTATTTAGCACTTTAAGGTTTACATAGTGCTTCATTCACATCCTCATAACAACCATGTGAGGTAAAAAATGTCAATGCTATTATTCCTATGTACAAATGAGGAAACCCAGCTGGCTCAAAGGTGGAGAAGGGGATAAGCATTTATACATACAGTACCTGTGTGCAGGCATTGTACTAAATCTCATTTGAGCCTCATAACTCTTCAAGGCAGGTCCACTTATTATATCCATTTTATAGTTGAGGAAACCAAGGTTAAGTAACTTGTCAAAGGTTTCCTAGCTAGTAAGTATCTGAACCCACACTGAACTCAGGTCTTGTTGACTCCAGGCCCAACTCTATCCACTGCACCATCTCACTGCCTCAGAGAGGTGATGTAATTTCTTTAAGTTATTACAACTGTAAAAGCATTGCTGGAACTCAACCACTGCCCCAGAACTGCACATATATATGAGAACGACTAGTTAAAATATTTGTAGCTTGACTACAAATGTATTTTATACATATGGGGTATGTATAACAAATCATGTGGACACTGTGATGGTATGTTAGGAGAAATGCACAAAGGTAGCCAAGCTATTCTCACATCTAAATTGGTGGTGGAACTAAGGAAAAACTATACTGGCTATTGAACTCAATTCAATAAGTATATAGCCACTACCAGGGTCTAGGTATTGTGCTAGGTGCCAGAGTATAAAAACAAAAACACAGTCCCTGCCCTCAAGGAGCTTAAATCCTACTCAGGAGAAACATGTACACAGGTAAATAAGCACTAAGCAAATACACACTAAGCAAATAGGAACTAATTGGGGGCAGGAGGGAAGATCTAACTACTGGAAGCAAATTCAAGGGGTACTTGAACTAAATCTGGATGGTGCTGGGACTATAGGAGGGGAAGTAAGGGAGCATACTCCAGGCATGGGAGGCCTGTGCAAAGGCACAGAAACAGGAGATAGAGAAAAGATCCATGGAGAATGTATGGGAAGCAGCAAGTAGGCCCGTTTGAATGGAAAGTAGTGTGCATAAGGGGGAGTAATGTGAAATCAGTCTGGAAAGAAGCTGGAGCCAGATGGCAAAAGGCTTTAAATGCCAAAGCGAGTTTCCATTTTCCTGGTAGCAACAGGGAGCCAATGAAGCTTTCTTAGCAGGTGAGTTCCTTGTGCTGTAGGAATATCAATTTGGCAGCTATGTGGATGATGCATTGGAACAGGAAGAGATCATGGGAAGAGAGACCAATTAGGATGTTACTGAAATAGTCCAGGAAAGACGTGAAAAAGGTCTAACTTTGGTAAATGGCCACATGAGTACATAAAACTATAACGGACGTGATGATGAAGATAACTTTGTTCAGTGATCCAGGTGAAGAATAGGGTAGGGAAGTGTAAAACAGGGAGACAAACATTCTCCTAAAGAATTTATCAATGTCATGGAAAATGTCATGCTTCCCTGATGGTAAGGCTCTCCTCACATTCCTATTTGCAAATGACCCTCAATTACACTGAGCCTCAGAACATTACATAACCTTCACAGAAGGACTACAGAGGTTAGGCTAACTGTCCATAATGGAAAAATAGAGTAGATTTTTTAAAAAATCACATATTGTCTGGATTATAACATGGAATTGGATAGGTACTCAGCAGAGTTAGTCCACCAACAAGTATTTCTCAGATGGGCAATGAAAATCAACAATAAGCTTGGTACAGAATTGAGTAATCAGGCTCTAACCCATTTGGGAAACCATAGATTACATGTAAATACTTCAAAGTGCTCATTGACCCAAAAGCCCATCTAAGACCAATCTTCTCCTGCAAACTGTATGTGGTTGGCAATCATAGCATGCAGGATCTCCAGACAACCAACATTGTAACTAACCCAAAGAATAATAAAAAGACACATAGTGAACCTAAGTAGCATGTTACCAAAAATTATTTCATATTTAAATAACAGTAACTAAAATTTTTTAAATGATATTAAGATCTGGTATTATAGACATACAATGAGTTACATCAATTGTATAAGAAGAAACACTGGGGCAGCCCTGGCTCTAACACTGTGTGACCTTGGGCAAATCGCTTAACCTCTCTAAGCCTCAGTCTCTGCACCTATAAAGTGGAAATAGTATTTGGATTACACTCACATGGTTATTGTAAGGAAAGTATTTTCAAATGTTAAAATATCATATGAATGTTTTACTATTTCTATTGTGGCAACAATGGAAGGAATGATCTGCATTACCAAAAAAGTTTTATAAACTATGAAGTGCAACATAAATGTGCTATTATTATTTTCAAAGTAGTAAGAGAACCATCAAAATAACAAGTCAGATCATTAAAAATTATAGTAAATAATTTTAAAGTACTACAGGGCAAATTTTAATATTCACTTCTTTGACACTGAATATCAGCTACTGAAGAAGGAATACATAACTTCTAGCCATGCCCTTTCCTAATACGAAGTAATCAAATTCCAAGTGAAATCAAAACTTCCCAGCAGAAAGAGCATTTATGATCTAATCTTTTCTGTTACACCTGGAGACAACAGTACATCTAAAGACAGAATCTTTTTATGATTAACAAAAACTAATTACCTAAATTTAAAAAATACTTTCTTGAATACATTCTTAAAAAACTATTTTTATTTGATCTTTTAAGATATTTTAAAATTAAATTTGCTAATATTTACATCAATGAGTACCATTTATACATCTCATCACAGAGAAGAGAAATTCCTTATATTACGGGAAGTGAAATTCTAATACTTAATCTCTTCAAGCCAAAAAGCCACTTAATAGTACCTAGGGAGAAAAAGAGAAAAAGGAATAGGTAAAAGCTTTTAAGAACTCTGCATTGAGCACAGATGTCACACTGTATTCTGAAAACTTGTATAATTATTCTTTTCTTTCACAAACATAATGCAGCTTTGTTGGCCTCTCTTGATCAGAGAAACGCATGTGATTACCCAGCAACAGCCAAGAGACTAACGTGGTACTCACAAAAAGGGCATCATCTTGTAAAATGATCCCTCTCATGTTTCCTGTTACTCTTCCCAAGAATGACAACACTGATCCCTAAAATAAGCAAAAAAAGCAAAATCTGCATAGGTTTCTCTCACCACAGAAACACACACACACACACACACACACACACACACACACACACACAC